>NC_056729.1:811231775-811561775 GCF_019279795.1 Protopterus annectens
AAATCCTGAAACAACTGGGTCATCAGATCTGTATACTTTATGGCTGTAATAATTAAGAAGGACCCTTCACTGGCTTTGATGTTGTTGAGTTACTTTTTAACAATAAAAAATAATTTGAGGGCAGTTTATCTTAGCTCTTTTATGACCTGAATCCTCAGGCACTCACTGCAGTGAAAAGTTATTTGAAATGGGAGAGTGACATGCTGACTCTTAGTTTGGATTATGAGTGGTAGGCCCAAGATTTCACCATGTGACAGTAAAGAACAAGTAACTTCCAAGGTGAAATTCTGTTGGGCTTTCAACATATGTAAATGTTCATGGCCATCATATATGCCTGCTCACACTGTAATGGAGGACATTCAGCCACCAATGTTAGTTTAATGAGGGTTGCAAAGAGGCATAGCCAATAATAATGGTGAAGTTAAGCAGAATAATGTACCCACAAACTTATATGACAGTTTCCTTTTTGACTTCAGAGGATCCAGTTGCTTTTGTACTTTTCAGTAACACATTCAGAAACTTGTTGCCTATCAATCCTGATACCTTAGCTGATATTTTCTGTACCTGTAGTTCATTCCTGATCAAAAATCCCTCTTCCTGTCATCCCTTCAATCTTCTCTCATATACTATAGTCAGATTAATATTTATTTCTCATCTCTTCTTGTATAATCTCTCTCAGCCTTCCCATTCTCTCTCTGCCGATACACTTCCACCATCAATCTCTCTATTCCATGCACAGTTAAATCAGTACTTTTTTTCTTACTGCATCTGACTATCAGGAGCTAGAACCAAAGACTTTTTATACAGTGACATTATTTATAAAAAATAAGATTTTCTTTTTCTTAAAAATATCATTGTATAAAGGCAATAATCCCTCTTTATGAAACCATGCCATCTGTTACTGACACTCAGTCATGGATTAGTCTAAATTACCAAACTTTCAGAACTATTCCTGCTAGGTTATAATTTGTTCAAACTTCATAGAATGAACAAAAAGGCAGGTGGAGTTGCAGATTTTGACAGAAATGTTTTAGATCTCCCCATTTACACGTTACTATACCCTCTTTCAACAATGCTGAACTTCTCATCTCACTATTTAAACTGAATACTCACAAATTTCTAGCAATTATAAGTTTATTCATAGCATCTGGTACCAACATTCCCATCCTGGAAGAGATCCTTTCTTGGATCTCTGCCAACTCAGATAGAAACCATCATGCTGGAAGTTAATATAGACTGGCAAAAGATAGTTCTAGAAAACCAACAGATTTAGTTCAGCTGTATGGCTTCTCTCAGTTGATCAAAACTAGAATTAACAAGGTCACAGCTAAAAAAGCCATCCTAGACTTGATTCTAACACCCACCCCAGACAATGTTGACACAAATGGCCCTCTACCTGATAGTAGCCTAAGTGACTACCACCTAAACTACATAATCAGACACACTCACAAGGTTCATCACTATAACACAGTCAGAAGTCTCAAAAACTCAATAAATAGACTTTTACTTCCAGTCTGCTGGAAGCAGTAGAGACATTTAATACAATATTTCTAAATATCATGACAGGGAAAACACCATCAAGAACCAAAAGAGTTTAACGCAAATCAACTAAAAAAAAACTCATGAAACTTGGAGATAAAGACTGGAAGTCATGGCTACAACTGAGTCTCAAACATCCCTTCAGCAACATACACAGTTAAGTAACCATGGCAAAAATGCATAAAACAGAACAAAAAAGCATATTATAGCATCACCCAAAATTCACCATTAAACAAACCAAAAAAAAGTTCTCGAAATCAATAGACATTGCTCAATCCTGCAAAATCAAATCAACCTAGCCCATCCCCAATCAACAACTCCCAAAGCATTGCTTCACAGTTTAACTCACATTTAATAAATACAGTAATTGGGCCCTATCAGTTGATTGAGTTTTCAGGAACTTGAAATTCATATGGTCAAGACCATATGATCGAGTTTTTTAAAACCCAAAGCTTTTGAATGGAGATTGCGCTACAGTGTGGATCGGGAAATGTATCCTTTTCCTCACTATAGTGCAGTCTCAGAGTTGTTATATATAATTTGCAGGGGATGTGAGGCTGCAGTGGCACTTGCCCCCTACAAAAATATAAAAAAAAAATAGATTTTTGTATTTTTTTGGGGGGTTTTTTTTGATGTTCGAGTTTTCAGAAACTTAATCATATGGTCTTGACCATATGAATTTCGAGTTTCTAAAAACTCAATCATCTGACAAAGATCCCATTAATCTCACTCCTAGAAACAAAGCTAATACAAATCCAACCATGTCACTTTAGTCACTGAAGCCACAATAGATATTCTCACTCACTCCAGTGTTACCTTCTACTATTAAAAAAATACCTAACCACCTTTATGACAGCAACCACTGCCCCTGAACAACTTCATCAGAATATCTCAAACTCGCTGCAGATTGCATTACATTGCATATCCTGTATATATTCTAATGAGCTGCTCTATCAAAGAAAAATGCATCACCATCTTATGGAAAAATTCCTGTGTAACACCCTTCCATAAAGGCGGCTCATCAACCGTGCTCAACTTTCAATATGGATTACTTCTCATAACTTCCTCTCTCCCTCAAAGAATGGTTTTAGACCTAAACACATTACAATCACTGCCGTTTTAAGATTCACAGATGTAATAAATCACAATAGAAATTTAGGTCTTCTAATATGAGCCCTATTTCGGGATCTATCCAAGGGATTTGACACAGTCAGTCATCAAATTCTCCTAATTCAACTCTCCTTATAGGCTATCACCCTCCTCACTTAACTGGTTTCTTGGTTACCTCACTAATAGGTCCCAAGCAGTGAAATGGCAAGATGATTTCTCCTCTTTCCTTCCTGTATCTATCTGTGGCCCACAAGGCTTCATCCTATGACAACTACTGTTTAACTTATTTATCAACGACCAAAACGCAGCAGCCAAAGAAGCCACCACAGTACAATATGCCAATGATTCCTCTCCAGTTTGTGCTGCTAGAATACTACCTATGCCCCAAATACAGAGCCAAAAATACTTCTCCCCTACAGAAGCTTGGCTCAACAAATCACAAGTCCTCCTGAATAAAAATAAAATGTTCATCTAGTCTCCCTTCTTCCAAAAAACTACCTTTAGTATACCGTCTTCCAACAAGACCAATATAGAACTGACATCCTATAGCATCCTTCTAGATGTGATTATAGATGACATCCTGAAATTTGATTTCCAGCTTCAGCAACTAAACTGGCTCAAACTAAATAATACTGCATTGTACTCATTAAGTAACGACCTTCAAACCACTACACAGCCCTGAAAACATTCTATTTTTTCATTTTATCATTCAAACATACACTACTAAGACATCTCTGCACTTCACTTACAAGCAATTACTCCCCGTAACTAAACCTAAACAAGATGCTTGTTATTCTGCATATTCAAAGTGCATTGTTAGTAGCTGGAATACCACCCCAATCTACTTAAGAACAGTCTGCAACCTAGAAGAGTTTATTAAATGTATCAGCATTTTGTATCTCAAACAAAAGACAAATTCATAATTTTCAGAATTAGCAAACATCATCTCACTGTTGAGGTAATGCATGTTTATAAAGCACATCACTCTGTTTCTTATTAATATTGGCAAACAACTAAATGGATTAAAGAGATACATTTAAAAATTCAGCTTTACCAATATAGCCAAAATAATTAACTCATTTATGATTCAGCAATTTGGAGAAATCTGCAACCCCCTTAGTGGTTGGTTTCACTGTTCTCTATTTTTATAAAAGTATTGTCTCCAAAACGGTGTTTTACATTGTAATGAAAATTTAAGGAAATGACAGCATTGTATTTGGCAGCAAAATATCTTTACAATGTACTGTATCTTCCTATTGCCAAACACAATGGTGAAGCTGTATTTTGAGTATAAGTGAGTAAAATAACTTCATCTTTTTTCTCTCTCATTTAAGAAATGTGAAAAGTGTTTATGACAGATGATAAAACAACACAATACAGTTATGTTTTTGATAGCTTCTGCTTTGGTTAAGGTAAATACGATAATAGGATCATAGGAAATTACTAGGCTGTTGACCCTGAGGTCCTTACAAGCCTAGCTGAGAATTCAGCCCATGTTCCGATAAGTCAGCACTCAATGCCCCTGTCCAGCAGGGACACAAGTGGAATCCCAGGATTGTATCTTCTGTTCCCCATCCAAGTTATCCAGGTTGCACTTAAAAAGAGTTAATAAGGTACACTGCTTGATGTGTAGAGGGAGTCTATTCCACAGAAGGGGAATTCCCTGGACACAAATCTGTCTTGCCAACAAGTCCTACTTATGTCACAGACCAGGTTGAGGTCACTCATGTGGGTTACTTGATTAGAGCTTGACTTGTGGATAGGCAGCAGTCCCATTAAGGCAGGGTTCTGAGATTGTTTTGTATGCCAGACTGATGTCATCTCTGAGGAGTCTGTATGAAACTAAGTAGAGGGATAGTGCTTTTAGCCTATTTGTGCAGGGTGGATGTTTGAGGTCCTGGATTCTTCTGATGAGGAATCTCTGTGGTCTCTCCAGCTGCTGCATGTACTTTGTGAGGTACATGCCGAAAGGGGCATTATACTCAATAATGTGTCTTATAATGGAAGAATACAGGGATGTTAAGACCTCCATGTCCCTCAATGAGATGCACTTACTAATGAGGTGGGCCATGTAGAAAGCTTTCCATACAATGGAGGCAATATGGTGGTCAAAACTCAGTTTGCTATCAACCTGGGTGCCCAAGTCCCTCATGACTGATTGCACACTTAGGACCTTGTTATTAATGTGATAACTTGTGGGACATCACTCTCCCCAAAAGGGATGATGATGCATTTTTTGTCATTCAGTTTGAGGCCATGTTTCTGGCACCAGTCATTTGTTTGGGTAAGACCTTTTTGGAGGATGTCCACATCACTAGTTGAATTGATGACAGCACCCAGCTTGCAGTCATGTGCAAACTTGGTCAGCCATAACCTATTGCTTTTGGCCTGCACCTCAGAAAAGTATATCCCAAACAAAAGAGGCCTCAAGACCGATCCCTGGGATAGACCACTCATTACAGGTCTACTGCTTGAGGTGGCTTCCCCTATTTTGACTAGGTGAGTTTTATCAATGAGCCAGTTTCCTACCGTAACATACAGATTGATGCCTAGTGGAGAGAGTTTATCTATTATAACCTGAGTGGGGAATAGTATCAAAGGCTTTGGCCAGGTCAAGGTAAGTGGTGTGCACTGTCTTCCCCTTGTCCATGGTTTTGGTGACTGTCTCAAAGAAGTTGACCAAATTTAACAGGCATGACCTCCCCTTGATGGAACCAAACTGTGTGGGATTGAGTATTTGGAGGTTGCCAATATCCTTGTTAATGAGGTCTATGATAATCTGCTCCATGGCCTTGCAGATTAGGCTAGTTAGACTGATGAATCTATAATTTCCTGGATCAGTGGACACTCCAACTTTGTGCAAAGGGATGACAGTGCCTGCCTCCACTCAGCTGGGATGAAGCCGGTACTCAGGCTTTAGTTGAATAGGGTGCCTAATGCTGCTGCAAGTTCCTGCCTGAGTTGGCTGGGGTGCTCTCCGCAGCTCTGAACCAGGTTTCTGTGCTGCACAAATGTCAGCATCTTTCAGGGTTAAGATTGTTTGCAATGAGTGCACTTTCCTGTTTAAACTCCTAGTATTTAGCAGCATGACATTTAATTTACGTTTTGATGAGATTTTCATATTGGTAGTTTTGACCTCATGGCATTGACTAAAAAGGCACTATGGGGGAGGCAACAGCCTTTGCCAGAAGCCTGAAGCCCAAGGGAGGCAGATGCAGGCCATCTCTGGCAAAGCATCGTAGTTTGTCAATCATGGCTTCCCAGGCTGTCGGGTACTGTATCTCCTTGGAATGGCACCAGAAAGTAAGCCAATTGTGAAAGTCAATAATTTTCTGTTTGTAGTGAAGCATTATTTTGGGTGATGACAGAATGCTGCTTAAGGCTAGGAACATACCTGCCTGGGACACATATTCAGCGAGCTTGATCGTGTCTCTCTTCATATAGTCCAGGAATGTACATCTCAAGTCGTTCACGCCAACATGGACTATGACAGAGTCATAGCAGTTCCTGTTGTTGAGAGACTTGAGTGCATGGGTGATATGGTGGATTCTGGCACCTGAAAAAAATAACCCTGACTTTCTCCTTATCCAGTCTGGTGAGAGGTACATCTGTGTGTCTCACAATCAAGTCTGTTATGACCATTATGTTGGCTTTATGTTTAGGCCTTAGTGGCTGTGAGACACAGGTGTGTGCACTATGTGTGGTGTGTGTGTGGTGGGCAGTGGAGTCCATGTGTATTCTTGCCTCAGAGGTCTTTTTTGTTTGGGTATGTTTTTGTAGAGGAACTCTGCATATGTGGGTGTGAGTTGTATAGGTGTGAGTGGTGTTTGAGGTGTGTTGTTTGTGTTGGCAACCTTCTCAGTGCCAGATGTACTAGCTTGTGAGAAAGAGAGCATAGACTACAGATTCTTAATGTAATTGCATCTCTCACAAATTGTGTTCATAGGTGGTAGTAGTAGAGTAGTGTCCGTGTACATTAGACAGTTGCTACACTGTCTAAGGATGCCCAAATCAACCAGACTGGCAGGAGAACACATTGGGAATTGTCACTAAGCACAAAAAGAAGGCTGGCAAATCCCTCTTTGCATGCTCCTTTGCCAAAACCTGGAATACTCTACCAGATCACCTAACCTCAACATCCTCTACTCACCTCTTCAAAAGTCTCCTCAAAACCAACTACATACAAAACTGGCTATGTCCATGTCTCCCCCCAGGCTAGATCATAACTACTCACTGCTACTGGGTCTCTCCCAACTATGTAATGTTGGCATGGTTCTCCACCTCCACTCTCATTGCCTTCAAACTGAGAAAAAGAAATAATAAAACTCACTCATAGTTATTATACACAATGTTAGGCTCTTAATGTATGCTGAACTGTAAAAGAGCTGCCAGTACTATTATATCCTGTCAATGGTTATTAACCTATTGTAAGTGGTTTCAACTGAAATGAGCTCCTGTATGACATCCTGTCAATGTGTATTATGTGACTATGTATGACTTATCCTGTGAATGTGTATTATGTGACTATGTATGACTTATCCTGTGAATGTGTATCTATTGTATTGTACTATTAGTCGAACTTTTCTCCCTGGGCCTCCGCTGAAAATGGACCTGTATCCAGTCAGACCTTCCAGGTAAACAAATGTAAAATAAATAAAAATAAATTCCCCATTACCTCCCTGACCCTGGCAAAGAGTCAGCATTTACTTTTCATGTTGCCTCTGCCTCTCATTTTCTTCATCTTCTAGATATCTCAGTCTCTCTGGTGATTCCAATTCCATTTGTTTCTCTTTCTCATTTTCTTCATCCTCTAAATGCCACAGTCTTTCATTTTCTTCAACCTTGAAATGCTGCAGTCTCTCTGCTGATTCTATTTCCAAACATTTGGCTTCCAGTTCATGTCTGTTTAACTCCAGATTGATTTTCCACTGAGGCATAGTTGAATTGTCCATTTTCCGAGAGTTGTACACCCCCAAGGCCAATCTGGTCCTCCTGGTTGCTGGACTGTGATGTAGCTGTGGTTAAGGCTGCAATCATTTCTCCTTTATTCAGGTTGGCATGCCCCAGTCCTTTGACTTGGTACATCTCAAACAACTGGTTCCTTGTCAGCTTGCCATAATCTTCTGCTGACATCCTTGCCTGCTCTCTCTGACTAACTAAGCTACCAAAAAAATAAATCAAACTATCGTGATATGAAACTCAGAATGTCTACCATGTGGCTGCTTGAGAGTACAAACACCTTCTTTAGTGACCACTGTTTACCGGCTACAGGAGTTAAATATCCATACCACTGAATCCCAATATGTGATGTGGTGATCCCAGCACTGCCAACCAATATGCAATGCCCCTCTAGTAGACCAGTAATCAAGGAGCCTTAAACCTCAGCACTTGGAACATTGGGGGACATGCATTGGGAGGTTAACAGGTACACACGCACAGTATTTCCAGATGCAGATCTCTCCATCAAGTGCAATTTCCCTTAAGAGCACACAGAGACCACAGTTAGTCTGTGGCTGGTTTTTCACTCTTCCTCCAGATCCCCAGTAAGACTCCCCACTGGCACAGCTATAGCATTGAGATCTCAGCCGAGTGACCAAGCCAAGACCCCCCAGCATCCTCTCTGTCCAACCAGTTCTCCATGTCCCTGCCAAAGTACCTGACACACATACACTTTGAGGTTTGATTTACACACACACAAACACACACACACACACACACACACACACACACACACACACACACACACACCTGGAAAAGGCTGGCACACATTTACTAGCTATGTCCCCTTCTGCCCAGACTATAAGGTAGTTATCACTGCCACTAGTCAACTCCTTATCAGCTAATTTAATGCTGTTAGCAAAGGGTGTCTAACCTTACTGTGTAATATTAATATTAACACAAATGGTAGTTTGACCAAGAGCAATGCTATTAGTAGTGGCCCACACAATGTCACCAACCAAATATGCAAGTACTCGCAAATCTTAAATATCTCTACACAGATCAGCCACAATGAAAAGTTTAAATATATTTAATAATAAATAATAAAAGAACAATACAATACTAAATATATATTCACAGTGACATCAGTGTTCAAAACCATGGGAAATATTTAAAACAACATTGCAGGACAGTTTCAAATAAATAAAGAAATATATCTAAACTAAGCATTACTATATTCCTGACTGTATCTAAGAGAGTTATACTGTTCCCTAGAAATGTACTTCATTAGTGCAAGGCAGATGTGGTGAATGGATCTTCTAGTTGTTGTTAGGTCCAACGACAGAATACAGAATGCTCTGTTTCACTAAGAGACTTCTCAAATTAATATCTACAATATTACTGCTTGGATTGCCTGCAAAATGACATCATTTCTTATCATCTGACTCTAGTTTCCAGGTGAAACTCCCTCTGCTGGAAGCTGGCAGTATTTAGCATCTACCTGTAAAAATGAATAGACCTCAGATCTTTGGTAGATGTTGGAAGTCAGAAAAGAGTTGCATTCCTTCATGCTTTCAGGGGTAGTAATTAGTTCACTCCAGAGACAATACAGAAAGCTTCTCAGCACAAACTCTGTCTCTAGCTGCACTGAAAACTGAAATATACAATCTTTTATTGCGTAGCCTATAAAGTAATTTAATTTCAGCTATTTTCCTAAAATTTGCTGGACTGAAGTTAACCTCCCATATTCCAATTTCCACTGTTATGATATATACATTTAGACAGTTACAATAGTGCATGTACATTTCTGTTCTCTTCCAGCAGTGCACACTGTGGATGCATTTCAAACACCAACACTTTATAAATTACCTTTTCAACACACATCTGTATGAACCAGTTTGATATACACTTGACATACAGTTCTAATACAGTTCTAACTGTATTAGATGAATCATGTTGATATTCACAAATGGCATATAATTATTTACAAAATTCCAGCTAGATGGTCAGGCAGTATCTCCTTTCGTCATGTGTGTCTGTACCCACACAGAAATATTCGTGTTTGTGTGTGTGTGTGTGTGTGTGTGTGTGTATGAATATATAGATATATAGACAGAGAAAGAGATACAGAGTGAGAGAGAGAGAGAGAGAGAGAGAGAGAAAGAGAGGGAGATGTATAAGCATGTATAATGGGTGTGCTAGTTTTATATAGTCTTGCATGTATGATGAGAATAGCTGAGATCATTTAGGTTCCATGTTCTAATAATTAGAAACAAAACCTATTGCTGAATTGCACTAATAATACATATTGTGCACTAGCACCAAAACTATGGGAAACCCTTCTGATACACCTTAAAGACCTCCTCTCCTCTTTAATTTAGACTTCAGCTTAAAAAACATCTATACAGCCAAACCCAAAGTAGCCGTTTTCATGGCGTCATATTACCTAACCTCTTAACTTTATTCCTCTCTAGTTCCTTCACTTCCTCCTCCAAAATCTCTCATGCTTTCAACTCATGACTACAGAGAATATAGACACCAAGGTATACTAACCGATTTGTGGAACTGTTGTGTTTGCTTCCCTTCATTTCTTTTTGTATTATTCTCATTCCCCTCTTCCATTATGAACGTTTTCATAAAGGCTGCACCTAAAACTGGTGCATTGTGAAAAGTGCACAACCCCTTTTATAGAAAATAAATGAAATAAATACAAATAAAATAAAATGAATTACTAATGGAAGTTCATGCCTGACAAAATTATATAAATAATACCATTACAAATGGTAAGAAAGGACAATACGCCATTCAAAGGAAAAGAGCTGAGCAGATGGCCTTACAAAATATAAAGAAATGCTGGGTTGAGATAAAGGTTTTGTACATTATAGTCAGTTATCACTAGAATTACTTGTCATAATGCCTTAGCTTATGCACATGTCTATGGATCAACATATTATAGTGAATGACCAATTTGTATATGCATATTTGTCTGCTGAAATAAATTACTCACAAACTGAGAAGGAAGCACTTTTCTAAAATTTTAGGGTAAAGACATTCCACGTATTTCTCTGGGGCAAATAAAAAAAAATAAATTTGGTAACTGTTAATGCAGTTTTGCTATCATTGTTGGTGAGCATGATATTTTGCCTACCAAGGGAACGGGAAGAATTTAGAGACAAACAAGGACATTGTCAGATTATAATATTGAGAAGTTATTTCTTGGAGTTCTAATTATGCTAATGGACTCAAATGAGTTCTGATTTTTGAGCTAATGCTACACACAAAAGTTCACAGTATGACAATGCTTGGACTGAGGAGCATTTCAGGACATTCCTGTTACAGCAGATTTGACAGCATTAGTAAGAAGACATGACCCAGAAGTGTCATGTCTGCTGCATTTAATGATGGAAGACAAGCCAACTTCAGCAGCAAAAAAAAAAATAAAAATCCTTCAGTGGAATTTGACAATCTATATAGTTTAGAACATTGAAACTTTCAGAAGAAAAAGGCTATGTTGCATTGGAGAATTTAAGTAACAGTTACCTAAAAGTTCACAAAAGCTGTATGGGAAGACACTCATGTGGGTCATCTTGGCACTGTTAAGTGAAAACATTAGCTGGAAAGGTTGTCTAGTCGCATAAAAGAGATGATCGTATTGACAATGCATGCAAAGCTTGTGTTCCATGTCAGATGAAAAAAAATAGCTAGACAAGCATCTCTGTATGCATGGAAATTAATTTGTGGGTATTGGGGGAAAAATACACATTGATTTTGTAGAATTGTTTATGAATATTGCTTTCATAATAACGGTTGATACGTATTCAAAATGGCTTGGAGTGTATTCTGTTCCTGAAATCACATCTTAACTTACAGTTAGTCACATGAAAGGCATATTTGTTGTCATGGGCAGTGAAATACACTACATCAGAAAAATGCTACTATTCTGCTAAGCAAACTGGAGTAATGGGTTTATAGATTAGTATGGGGCTGATTGCCTGTGGGGACTCTTAAGTGTAGCCATTTACCCTATGTGAAAATCAAACTCTGCACTTTGTGTTTGTAAGATAAGCATTGTAACCATTATTCCAGAAAAATGCTGTTATTCTGCTATGCAAACTGGAGTAATGGGTTTATAGATTAGTATGGGGCTGATTGCCTGTGGGGACTCTTTTAAGTGTAGCCAATTACCCTATGTGAAAATCAAAGTCTGCACTTTGTGTTTGTAAGATAAGCACTGTAACATTATTCCAGCTTCCCAACAGCCCAATAAGTATATCACGGCACCAGCAAAAAAAAAAAAAACAAGTTGCACGAGTCATGCAACCTTTCAAGGGACTTGTAACTAAAGACTGTATGGAAGTTTCATAGAGAGGATTAAAGTTATGACCTACTACTAAACTTTCCTTTGTAATCCAGGGTTTTGATTCTCACATCCTCTGTGTGCTGGCTGCAAGCAAGCTGCTTAATCATAGAGTGTTCCAGGTCACCTGAAAAGACACATGCCTGGCAGTTTTATCTAATTAACAAATTAAAAAAAAGAGAAAGCTGCGGCGGTGCAGCAGTAGCATTGTCGCTTCACAGCAAGAGGTTCCCTCATTCGATTCTTGGCTGGAGCACCTTCTGTGTGGAGTCTGCATGTCCTCCCCATGGTCAAGTGGCATTCGAAAGACATGCGTGAATCGGTGTGCCTTTGTTGAAGGTTGGGTGTCGGGTTGGCACCTTGGCACCATAAAAATCGACTGCCAATCATTAGCGGACCGGAGTTCCGCTGTGACGACCCGTAATCAGGAAAAGCCGAAAGAAAAACAACAACAACAAAGTAAAAAAAGAATTTCAAATACTTTGCTGTGTTAATATAGCCTTAGTTTTGTTTTTCTCTTACAATACAGAGTAACTCTGAAATGTAATGTAGGGCAGACAATTGCAAAACATTATTTATGTATTTTATTAGGACCACATGTGAGTCACAATGAGGCTACATGTATGCAAGGGGCAGATTGTTTAGCAAAGGAGATTCATTTTTACCTCTGAGATATCACTAGAGGAAGTTTACATTAGAGTCCACAAATTATCTTGGTCGAGCAAGTCCAGTATAATGAAACATTTCCTACAGCCAGCAGTTTGGCCATCAGTTGAAAATTAAGTGGTAACTGCTACTATAGAACAAATGACTCTGATGGGCACAGTGACTCTGCTGATTTGTCAGAGGAGGATCCATATCTAGTTTCTTCTTCTGACTTGTTCCCTCATTCTGAAGTGACAGCCATACATTGAGTCTGTTGTGCCATTTATACAAACCTGTGCCATAATTATTGTAACTGCAAGGGATTAGAAAACCACCTTGATATTTGATCTGCTGTCTAGTGCTGAGAATAGCAATGGTTCTGATCCAGTGTTAGACTGGGACTGTCAAAGTTCTAGGAATACAGAAAATACTGCCTCTCTGGATGATGTCTGTGGCAAGTGAGCTACAATTTTACCCTAGCAAATTATTTGTGCGTGTGTGTGTGTATGTAAAAGGCCTTCTGAGGGGTTAAATCACTCTCCAAAGAGGGTAGAAAACCACACCTTTGCTAAGATTTGTTAAACACACATAGTCACAGAGCACTTGTCATTTGCAGTGCTGCATCTATGTGGATAGTAGAAGGACCCTGATTCCCATAGGTTACAGTTCTAGTGCCAGAGTCACACCCTTATAGGGCTTTTACATCTGAATGAAAGAATGAGTTTACTGGGCGTCTGAAGTAAACATGTTGGCTAAGACAGAGTAGAGCAAAAAAAAAAAAAAATCTCTTTCCATTTGCCATGCATTTCCTACATCTTTCCTTTTTCTCAGTGATATCCTCAAAGACCCAAGCATCATCTCCTGTTTTGTAAGGGAAGCCAGACCTTCATCATTGCCATTTTTTATTTCACCCGCTCCTTGCAATTTCCTCTTTAGGACAAAGCGAAAAAACACAATATATACAACCAGAATGATTGTGAGTTGCTAGTCACAGAAATCATGCTGTTCTTTTAAAATATGTAGTACATCCCGCACCTCTTCAAAATATTTGGGTTTGATGTTAGTCCTTTTTCTAATTCTTTCTGTTTCTTTTTCTGTTTGCAATGCTATTCTGTCTGTCTTATCTCCCCTTTCTAGTAAATGTCCTTATTTTGAGGCTGCCTCTTCCTTTCTGTAAGAGGATTAATTTTGACTACAGGCCAACCTTACTGTATTTTATCCTTATTGTTTAAAGTGTGCTGTTTTCACAGCTGCCTGATTTTTATTTGGTAGTAGCACCCCCATTCACACAGTGGTACTTCCTCAAACATTACAGGTTATTCAATGACCTGGGACTGACTCATCCTCCACAAACCACCTTCATTTTTCCTCTCTAGATGGCTGTCTTGTCCCAGTCAAATTATATTTCTTTCTGTAGTTCTTATCAATTATACCATATTTACCTACAAGTTCTGGTTTCCTAATTCTACACACTACAACTCTCCTTATCTTGGGAGCATCAGTTTATTGTACTGGAGAAATTTCCTATACAAGCTATGCTAGATGACACACATGAATCAGTCACTGTGTTGCCCCCCCCCCCGACATGTTCTCTTTTGTTTTCCAAGATTGTCCCACTCATCCACAGGTTTATTATGAATGAGAAAACATTCACTGGAAAACTTGAAGGACACAGTCAACCCCATATTCTCACTGCTATTATTCCCTCCTTAACTATTCTATTTCCTGTCTTCCTACCTACCCCTTTTTTTCTGGTCAACAACAATTTTTATCCCCAAAAGCACTCAAGAATTCTTGTTACCTGTAATATTAGATATGTGGTCACCATTCTGGTGGCAGTTGTCCTCCTTAACACCATATTTACCTGTCATTTCCCCTTCATTACTTCCATTTTTTTTAGATTTTCGTATATAATTTGTAGAGTCATGGGCCCTAATTTTAAACCAAGTTCTTGGAATAAAGATCTTTCTTGATTCCTGATTACTACCTTTACCACTGCCTCTGTCCATCCAGACTAGGACTGTTTCGATATGGTTGCAATCTAGACAAGTGACTAGGCCAGCCTTTGTAAACCTAGTAAGCAGCATTCCAAACCCTATTTAGCAGTACCTCTATTTCTAGATTGTGGTACACGGGTTTTAGCTAGTCTATGAAATTCAACAGTAGATACATTCACCTTAACACAAGCCAAGTAAATTACTAATTAAACGAATAAAGCAGCTTGTCATATTTGACATAAGCTACTCCCACTTCCTGATCTATACCTTTTCATCGATTTCCTTGTGCTGTCAGAGTGCATATACACCAGCTGTCTACACCCAGAGGGTCTTTCTGTAACCCACACTGATCTGCTTCTACAACTCTCAGTAGGATCCTATTCAACTGCATCGTGAAAGTTTTAGCAACTATCTTAATATCATTGCTTATGAAGGAAATGAACCTGTAGCAAACTGGTTCTATCACTTCTTCACCCTTGGTTTAAACCCTGACCATGCAGCACTTTTTCATTAAGTGTGCTACCTCTCGACTTCATTTTGCTGTCCTGAACTGCACTTTTAGGGTATTTACTAAATGATGTATCTGCATTTATGGATTTCATTTTGGAACCCATCTTTATCACCCATTTTATCACTCCACCCCGCATCCCCCTCGAGGATTACATTTCTAGTATTCCATTTTCTAAATATAAACTATTGCACTTATTTAATTTGTATTGGTAGCACCAGTGCCTCCAACCCTACTTAGAGATTTCTAAGGATTCTTCAAATTTTTTTATTGTCTCATATCAAATTCCCATCTACCATTTAATGTTCCTTTTCTCACTTCATTGTCTTTTTTCCTTACTTTTGCTCGCCTCTTGTTATCTTGATTTCACTAGAAATCTTTATAGTACACACTTTCCACCTTAATTCTTGCCATATTTGTGGGCAGAAGTTTGATTTTCTCCCATACTTCTCTTATCTATCACTCCATCTCATCCCGATCTTACCATGTCTTCTGCTGGATATCCTGTAACTCTGTTTCTAGCACTTTAAATTATTCTTCTTTACCATGTGAGTTTTTCTTTTCACTTCTTATTTGCTTGCTTTTGATCACCACTTTTATCCCATCCCACTAGCACAGTATATTTCTTCTTTTTTCCACCTTATTGCTCTGGGCAACCTGGTGTATGAACTGACTAGGAATTTCCTTATCTTATATTTATAGCAGTCTCATCTCCTAGCCAATCTCATATTCATTCTTAAACTTCTGAAGAAGAGCGCAGATATTTGAGCATAATAATGGATGTGCCTTTTCCCTCTTGTGATAGATACTGTTCTATACTTCTGTAATTCTCAGCCTAGAAACCTTTCCATTTAACTGGACTGAGCTAAGAAGTTTCTAGTACATATAAGGTCCCTTTTGATTGTGGTTATCTTCATCAATAGTTTTGATTGCTCCTGTCTATTTATTAAATCTGGGATGACATCTCCTCTGCTGACTATCCAAGTGTATGGTGGTACTAAAGGCATGTCAAACTCCCCTGCCAAATTCTCTGTTCTTACTGCTCTCCTTAACTCTAGTTCCTCTTGCTCCTTAATATATGAGAGACAGAAACCTTTATGATTGCTATTGGACTTGTATGTGTTCCTTGTTTACCATCATTTACATTCCATCCTGCCTATCCAATTCTTCGCCTACCATACCTCTTCATTTTAACATGCTCAGTGAATACCTCAACTCCTCTTTCTTATACGGTGTTTAGCCCCTCTTTCATTTTCCTGCCTTGTAACTAAATTCCCACATAAGGAATTTATTGGGAGGTACTGTAAGTCGTCATGGGTTGCTGATGATTTTCTAATGAATAGAATTGTAATCCATGGAATAAAAAAAAAATAAAATATGAATATGGGGAAATATATGTTATCTGTAACTATTTAATTCTCAGCATATTCTCAATGAATGGAGATATTGCAAACTCAAAGTCACTATACACAAGTAGTTGGGATATGGAGTGTAGCTCCCCTCATCAAAGGCAGTAAGGCTGTATCCGTGAGCTTTGAAATACACTGTTTATTGTTTGAATCACTTTTTATTTTTCATAATATCAGGACTTACAAATTCTGCTCTTGTCTGTCAGTTGGTTGATGTTCTTCTACAAACTTATTTTTGCATATTGTGCATTTATATGATACCAACAAGTTTAAATGCATGACTGCAGCCATTTATTCTTTTACTTATTTCTGCAGATATATAAAATATCTATCTACTATGTACTATCCTTAGTTGCTCAGACATCTTCCTCCTAATGAGAAGTGATCAACCTTCAATATTTTTAACCTAACGCCACTCTGTTTTTTTTTTTTTTTTCTTCACTCCTTTGTGCTCATCCTGTCATGCTCTGAAAGCCTATTCAAACCAGAATTGAGTTTCTCAGTCTGGGCTGAACCTGACAACTTTTTTTTTGGCTATGTTTGGTCCCTTGCAGACTTTTGTATAGTGAATCTAGGGTATATACAGATTGTAAATGGCTTTCTAGTGACATGTTTAACCTTTAATTCAGTAAAGCAATACCACTTCATCCACATCTGCCAACATATTATGGATACCCTGTTATACTTGAGCTGAAAGACTCGGATCCATTTGTAAAACCAACTGCTCATTTGCTTCATCCTTGTCTTCCTGTGCCATTTGATGCATTTCCACTGGTCACTCTACGGCAGAAAATTCTCCTTCCTACTGTGCTGGAATGCACCTCCGCACCTCTATCCAGTCTTAATGTCCAAATTAGAGGCAACAATATTTGCAGCTGCTACTTAGCGATCCCTTGTTTTTATAACATATGCATTCCTTGAAAGCATATTAAAGACTTTTCCAGGTATTAAAAAGTAAATATGTTACCTGTGTTGAATCTCATTCAGCCTGTTTGTACTCTCTTGAAAAATATAATAACGCAATCAACACACTACCTCTCAGAGTTCATATTCTAATAGAAGTGGTACAACACAGATGCTGTACCTTCACAGTTCAGATCACATCCAGCTGTTCTCTTTCAGCCTGTGTCTGTTCACAGACAACCTAATTAGAAAACTTCAGTGGTTCTTTCCCTTTATCCCACCATCAAGGTGATCATCAAAGATCAATAAGATTACACGGGAATATCATGCCAGCACAATGTAAGATGGAAATTAGATTACGGTGAGTGAATAACAATAACAAATGATTTTTCTGTCTTCAGTAAATATTATCTGAGAAAGTTTAATCTTGTGCACTGGTATGTGAGAAAAAAATACATTAAGCCGTATATTATCTTTGCTTGTTGTTCCCTCACCCAACTGTCCTTGTGTAGGTCCCACTGCTGTCTGCTACGATCATGACTTTGCTATGGCAACTCAGCATCTTATGCATCTCAGAATGCAGACCTTATAATGTCTATAAGTTGTCAACCTAGCTATGCATTTGTATAGCTAAAGCTACCCACACTAATGATTAAAAGTTAAAAACAAGATGTAACAAAACCCTTTTCCAAGGCTAATCCTAGGTTCATGGAACACTATATGACAATTATAAAGTTGTCTTTGGAGAAATAATTTGTTTATAGCTGAGAGCATCATAGATGCAGGCTTATACTGCTTCTTGTATGTAATCAGGGTACATGCAGAGAGTGAAGGAGAAGCCCACTTGTCTTTACAGATAACGTGTGTTTTATTTTCTTCTCTAAACGGCAAACTACAAACAAAGCATGATGGAAGAGAGAATAAAATAGAAAAGGAAAGCAAATAATTTTGTCTCATAATGCAGACTATGTCATACCATGGATCAACTAAAGTAAAACTATTCCTGTCTCCTCTACTCTATAAAAGGACCATTTCTGTAGAGTATGATGCTCATAACTTCCTCCACATATATTGCAGTAAAGAAAATTTCCTTTGCAATGCTCACTGAATATGTATCATATGAAAATGGCTAGTCTAACTGATGCATGTTACTTGTCTACTTGTATGTGTGCTCATCTGTGTCCCTCTCGTCATCTCTAGATTGATTCTGCCACTGTCTGATACCATGACTGAAAAAGTATTAACAATGTCTATTTCACATTTCCTTGTCAGAGATAACTGTATTTTTTTTTAGTGGCGTGTTTCCTCACTCCATTATTATGGCTATTTACTTTGACTTTACACTCATATACTTCCCTGCTACTTGTATATCAAAAAACAGTTCCCTACCTCCTTTCCAGTCAAATATGTAGTTATATCGACTGATAGCTGTTAGAGATTTGGTCAGCCATATTTTTCTCACCTCACCTTTGCATGTATAGTCTTTACTCAGATATATGACTCACTCCAACCTGTAGTCTTTACTCAGATATATGACTCACTCCAACCTGTAGTCTTTACTCAGATATATGACTCACTCCAACCTGTTTTCATTTCACTTCTTCATTGAATATGCTGATTCTAGACAGCAGCGGTGGTGCAGCGGTAGCGTTGTTGCCTCACAGCAAGAGGTTCTCCTGTTTGATTCTCAGCTGGAGCACCTTCTGTGTGGAGACTGCATGTCCCCCTCCCCGCGGTCGAGTGGTGTTCGAAAGACATGCGTGAATGGGCATGCCTTCATTGAAGGTTGGGTGTTGAGCTGGCACCTCAGCACCATGAAAATCTACTGCCAATCATTAGAGGACCGGAGTTCTGCTGTGGTGACCCCTAACCGGGAAAAGCCAAAGCAACAACATTGAATATGCTGGCTCTGAACTATCTAACACACTGAAAAGTCTGTGGATATTGCCGCTGTATGTTTTAGTTTAGGAGCAGGATGTATTCCAACTTCAGCCTAGCCAGTAATTTATTCTTACACTTTGGGCACATCAGCTGCTATTTTCTTGTCTCATCTCCTGCAGTTCACAAGGGAAAGCAGAGATTTGAGATGCAACAAAATTCTTTATTGTTCAAAAAGAATGTCTCATTCATGTTGCAATTGGTAAAGTAAAGCAAGGTAAAGTACTGAAGAGTTCTTTTATACTAAAGATCATACTAACTACCAAGGCATGAACTAACCACACCTCTCCCTTTGAGCCCATTCCTACCACCACTTAATTACTACTTTCATTTTCTCCATGAGTCTATATGCTACCCATACCTATATGTTATTACCCGTGGATTTGTCTAGGATCATCAGTCCATCAGCAATCAATACACATCCATATCTTCTGATTTGCCTGAGTTCTTCTCCAGGATTTATTGATGGGAGACATTTACTCTCTTCTCTATGTTCACTGCACTCTGCTAGAATATACCATAATCATGTGATCTCTTTATTCTGACTACTGTTGTATCTTGGGAACATATCTGAATTCATTTGACCTGCTTTTGCTGCTGGACACATATCTTGAGTTTCATTCCTGGTTTCCATTTCCAGACTCCTATGTATTTTCTTGGCAACAACACACAGACACACACACACACACACACACACACACACACACACACACACACACACACACACACACACACACACACACACACACACGTATATAGTACCCTGGAGATATGATCATTGACTACAAAAAAAATCTGATATTTGAATTCTTTCTATCATTAGATAAAATAATACCTCTCTGCTTCTAACTCCACTCCTAAATTCAGCAAACTTCCACCTCCTCCTTCCACTCCAACCCACTATCACCTTAACCCTAATATTGCTACCTCAAATCACAGTTAAAAATTTGAAACATCTAATTGAACAAGTTCCATTGAATGCTCCTACATCCCCAGACAGCTGTGAAACCCTTACTTAAGGAACCCCAGAAAACCAAAGCGTCTCAATTCTCACTGCCTTGGGACAATCAGTTTTCCTCCTAGATGCCTCAAAACAACCATCTTACTTGTAAGTCACATGACATTTGGTTCAACAGCCTCAGCCTGCTTCCAATATATCCTGAACAATAGATTCTTCAAAGGAACAATTGCGAAACACCCCTAAAATGTTGGTCCCATACTCAAAGGAGTTCCACAAAATTCATTCTATCCCTCCATCCTTTATCCATCTTCATTAAGCATATCATCATTGGACCTACTACACACGCTCATCATCTTGTACATAGTGAATATGGTTATACATAAATCCAGCCCATCCTACTCAGTCATTAAATAGCATCTTCAAAGTGACTTACTGAACCTCTCTACTTGTCTTAAAATCAACAGGCTTCTACTAAGTTCCAAGAAAACAAAATCCATGTTATCTAAAAATCCATATAAATTAGCAAAAGTTTTTAACAGCATCCTCACAAAAAATGATGATATCCACAAAGCTGAAGTAACAACTACCTTTGTATACCTAGAAGTCTGGTTTGACAAGGCTGTTAATTCCCATGCTTATTTAAAGCAAGAACCAAAATCAGCCACCTCCTATTCTGTGCCAGAAAAATAAAACCTCCTCTGTCACTTCCTGCACAATCAGCCATAGGAAAAGATATCCTTCTAGTCCAATTGGAATATGGACTTCATCTAATTGCACCAGCCTCTACCAAAAACAAAACAAAAAACTATCTCTTCAATCACTTTCCAACAAGATCAGTCATGTCATTACTTATTATTCATCTAGGTCAGAGCACGACTGCACCACCATTACTAAAGCTAACTGCTTCCACTCAAGCAAACAGCAAGCCTCCTGGTCTCTTCTTTTTAAAATCTTGCAGGTCAACATATATACCCCAGTTACTGCACAACTAATCACCATGTCTACGTTATAATCCCTCAGATCCCACTCTCAACAATGTTCTGTTATTGAAATACCTAAAACAAGGCTTCAGTGCATTAACAATAGTTTCTCTTTCTTGGCACTCAAACTGTGGCAATACCTACCTAACCACATAAAGGGCCTGAGTAGGAACACTGCGTATGGACCTCGACTAAAAGCTTATCTTGTCAGACAGAGCCAGTGTAAATGCTTCAGTCCCAGCCACATCATCAAAGCAACTTTTATTTTTTCTGCTTCTCCACTAAGCATATCTCTTACTACCTTGATATTGCTTCTTAACTACAGTTTCCAGTATATTATATACATTATATATATATATATATATATATATATATATATATATATATATATATATATACTGCATATAGTGTATATGTTGGATGCTTTTATCAGGCTCTAATCAGACATTATTCATAGTTTCTTCCTTCTGCATGTACTTGTTGCTTCCTATGTCTTATTTTTTTTCTGAGTAAGGTCACTCTTATCTTCTTGTTTTTGTTTTTCTGAGATTGGTATACCACTAGACTGGGTCTGAAGTAAGTCCATTGAGATCAGTGACTTACCCTCATAAACAGACTCAAATAAGTAAAAATATCAAATGCAAAATGATAAGTTCCTCCTTTAGTATGGAAGAAAAAATTAAGAAATGCCTTGCTGCTCCACTAACAGAAAACACAAAGACATAGAAAAATAGATGTGATCTAATACTTCTATTAAACAAACATAGGTTTTGCAATTACTCGAGTTTTTGAGCTGGCACAAGTCCTTCATCAGGAGTTATGATGTTACAGATGTTAGACACCCTGGTTAAATATCTACTTATACCAAGAAGGGGAAACAAATCATTTATTTACAATTGATTAAAACATTAAATTTGAAAACTGCCAGTGTAGAAAAAATAGGCAGCTTGGATGTTTCATATGGCTTACAAATCAGAGACAGATGGAGTGTGTGTGTGTGTGTGTGTGTGTGTGTGTGTGTGTGTGTGTGTGTGTGTGTGTGTGTGTGTGTGTGTGTGAGAGAGACAGAGAGAGAGAGAGAGATGGAGACAGTGTGTACCAAGACCAGCTATAAAAACAGTTTTACAAATTACATTAGTCAGTATGCATTTAGCAAAGAAGATAAAAGCTCAAAGAGACTGCACTGACATTTAGTCAAACAAAAATTACAATACAGATCTTGTTATGTATTTACAAGAGATAATGCATTCTTCCAGGAGGAAGAGAGTTTAGGGTCAGAGTGAAGAATATCACTTTTAGGGCATATGTCTTCTTTGTGTGAGACATGCAGCATTATAGCCTGTGAGCAGAGACAGAGCCCACTTTCCAGCATCTGTTTGTTCCTGGCCTAGGTGTTACAAAGTGGCTTTTCTGAGATGGAGGATTTCGAATTGCATGTAGGAGACCAATCAGGCAAAGATGACACCACTTTTACTTAGAGTGACATAGAGATCATTTTCCAGTGTTCCTTTGAATTATTTACAAGGTATGGTGGTACTAAATGAGATGAGGTTCTACTCGTGATAAACTCTTCAGAGAGAAGTGGTGGCAGAGCTTAAATGAAGGTTGCCATCTCCTACAGATCATAGAACACACCTAAAAATATGTACTGCTGTAGGAAGAGGGGACAAAAGGAATACTATTATGTCTTGGGGCAAAACGCTTCCAGGGGGAATCAATGAGAAACAGTAGAGGAATTCCTGTGAGACACTAAAGGTTATGGTGATAGGTGATGCTGCCTTGGACATGCAACAGTGCACTTTACATCTGTTGCACTGCATTCCAGTGACATTAGCCAAGGTATTTCCTGGGGTGACACTGGAGTGTTTTAAGACCAAAGGCTGATGTAGTGATAAACCAGAAGTTAGAAAACAAAAGCTGAATAACAGAACAATTCCAACTCCAAGAACATCAATATTTTATTACAGCAAAGCTTTCGAATATAAAACCTTCTTCAGTGCAATATACAATCTGTAACATTCTTTCAGTTTTTGTAAACAAAAGTAAAATCATGTGAGCATTGCCAGCTAATCACATTTCTACAATAAATCAATTAACATTTTAGCCTAGAGATATAGCAGTTCCTTAAAAATGTACTTAAAAAATACTCAGGCATACTTTCAACTCAATTTATAAATACATACTAGAATTATATGCTTAAATAATTCTATCTAATAAAATATTTATTACAATTTTTTTTACATGTTCAAATTATTTGCACATATACAAAAAATAATACATATATATATACATATATACATGTATATACACACATTTAAAATAGCTAGTGCAGTTGCATTTGACTAGTTGCTAAAACTGGCTTAATACTAACCATGTGACATTGGAGTATTGCAGGTGTGAGTTCATAGGTGCAGCTCATTATTAGGATTGCCACAGTTTGAGAAGGTTAGTATAAGTGTCTGAGACAGACAACAGGAAGAAAGGTAATGCTGGAGTCATACTTACTACTGCTAGGAATCTCAAATGATTACCCTTAACAGTGACGCTATAGAAATGTATAGTTCTTTTTTCCTGTGTTACAAAGGAGGTGGTTTTAAAAACAGAATGCTTATACCATTCATTTCCCTATTATTGGGGACTCGCTGTGGTTCAGAGGTTACAATTTCCACTTTCCAGCTCTAGGGTCAGCACTTCAAGCCTGAAATCTGGTGAACTAAAGATTACAAGTGCTGCTTCCCAGCTCCATGGTCAGGGGCTCAGTGCTGATCTCTGTTCATTGTTGTATGGCGTTTAAATGTTGTTCCTAAGAATGTATGAATTTTTGACAAATAACTGTAGTTTCTTCCTATTTCCAAAAGCTTGTTGCTTGCTTTATTAGTCTGGGATTTTGATAGATATTTTTGTATTGAAAAGAGTACACAATGTCCATCTCACATACTTGTTTAATAAATGAATACATTAAATTAGGAAAATAACTAAGCTTCTTAGTGGATTGAGCACAATGAGGGTTCTACCTGCACTTACATGGTTCAGATATGCTTTTGCCTGAGTATAGAAGGGCTACAGATTTTGTTGTCAGGATCAGGATAAAATCCTCTAATAGAGTGCCACTTGTTTGGCATTTGGGAAGTGTTCTTATGGATGAATGATGTTTTTTTTATCTGATATAATAATTACATGCTTAATGATGGTGAATAAGTGCCTGTTCATTATCCAGCGAATGCTTGCTCTAATGTCTGCAGCCACTGCACCCTATCATGTGCTGTACAGTAAACATAATACTATAAAGGTTAGTTGTCAAAAATGAATAAAATATATTTTTGCAGAAAAAAGTCAGAGAGGACAAAATATAATTTGTCAGAGGTTGTTGAAAACACTTTATTCTTAACAAAGCAAGCCAAAAAACAGTCTATTTCCTTTGTTTTGGTAATGTCAGACTTGATTATATTAGAAAGGGAACTTTGAGGGGATGTCTGCGCTTGCACAGACATATTGAACTTATTTATTTATTTTTATTTATTTATTTAACATTTGTTGACCGGGAATGTCCAACTAGGTTCCAGAGAGCCTGTTTTCAGTGGAGGCCTGGGGAGAAACGCTCCAGATGCATGTCTTTGGAACTTCCCCATATAAAATGTTTTTATCATTTATTTTATGTGATCTAGTGCCATTTTACCTGTGTGTGTCCTGTGAAATGACTTTCAATTTTAATGTTGGCTATTTGACCATAAACTCATATTTAATTTTTTATTTATGTATGTATTTATTTATTTATTTTAATTTACACTTTGTTTACCTGAATAGTCTCACTAGGCCAATGGCCTCTTTTCATGGGAAACCTGAGGTCATATTCCTACTGACTATTTAAATTAATTAATTAATTTATTAGTTTATTCTGTTTGTTGATCACATTTTCTTTTTAAATGATGTACATGCAGATATATTTATTTAGCCAGCAGATTATATTAGGTTCAGTTGCAGACTTCTATATAAATGCACATGCCTGCTATGCTTCAGCAAACACAAACATACCCCCACACACACACACACACACACACACACACACACACACACACACACACACATGCACATACACATATGTACACACTGCTTCTTCATATACTACCTGAGACATTTGGAAAAGTTTCTTTGTAAATTGCTAAAGGTCTTCTTTTAGAAACTCATATATTTGTATTCAGTTTGTAGAGAGTTTGGAGAGTCTGTGACAAGTGGAGTGTGCATTAATCTGAAAAGCTGAATTAATTCCACCAGAATCTATGAGTATGCATTGTTTCCCCTGTCTACAGAAAATATCCTCACAGTCACAGAAGGATAAACAGATTTTTTTATATAACTAATTAAGTCCTTTGTTATCTATGTGACAAAGGCAAATCTAAATATTCAACAACCTGTGGTGCAATGCTGTCATAACATTTGCATTACATATTACTATCCTTTCTTTTTTGTAAAGAATAGTAAACAGTATTTATAAATCCTCCTGCATAACACTGTCAATCAATAAGAGCTATACTATATGAAAGGTACAAACTACACTTAATATGCAAGAAAATGTGTTATACAGAATGTTTATGGCATACTTATAACAAAGAGCTGAAACACAGTCAATGTTCTTCATTGCAAACGTAATTATTATCTTAACAATCATCCATTTTTCTATGTTTTTATACAACTAAGTGATTTTGTACATTTGCAGTCATTTATTTCTATCTGTTTCAGTATATTGGCAAAATATTATCTAACAGAATGAAGATGGTTTTCTCAGATCTCATCACCTTGGAATCTTTTTTTTTTTTCTTCTCCTGCAGCTAACCGTCAGTCAACTCCAGTGTATCTCGTCATCATGTCTACCTAACCCTCTTGGTCTTCACAGAGCTTGTTTCCAGTTAGGGTCAGGGCTATCATTGCTTCCCAGGCCACATCCCACAGCTGCAGTGGAGACTTCTTATTTTATGCCCTACCTTGTTTACGCTGTATACTTACCTGTACATCTGAGGGACAGGTAGAAAATGGGGGTGTACTGACATATTTCTCTACTTCTCAAGCAGCTCTGACACTGCCCACCCCCTTTCCCTCTTTGATTTGTGCCCCCTTCCACATCCCCTGCCCCCAAGCAGACACCCAGGCAAAAGCCCTCTCACCTCCAGGATGGGTATGCGCATCCCTCGCTGATAACACCTCTGATGCCTGAGACACAAACAAAACCTGGGTTGCCAGGGCCATAGTCAGAGCTTTATCCCTCTATGTCACACAGTGCTGGCTACCTCAAAATCTTTGCCATGTAGACTACATTGTCTTTTGAAAATTCAGAAGATGCCTTTTTATCACAGGTTTGAAGGCAGATGAAACAAAACTGGAGTAAATGATTTTCCACTATAATATTAAGGCAGGTCTTCAGGGATGTAATCAGTCATGTGGCTCTATATCACGATATCGCAAATTCAAAATGTTGAACATTAAAATAGTGAAAGTGCCGAAAACTCAAAGCTCCGTTTTTGAGATCGCTGTACAATGAAGATTGGGATATTTGCCCTTTCCTCACTGTAATGCGATCTCGGAGTTGGAATATATAGTTAGCGGGGGTGGGAGGGCACAGACCCCGCAATACGGAGTTAGAATTTTGGAATTTTCACTCTTTTGAACGTTTGACATTTAGCATCTTTGATAATATGATATAGAGGCAGTCATGTGCACATGGCAGAAGGCTTTTAGTGTGCAACCTGTGCTCTTGCTTTTCCCGTTGAATTAAAAATATCCGATAATTCTGGAAACATGATAAAAATAGTGTGATTATGTCAATGAAGTATTAGAAGTGAGGTTAAGTAATTTTAAAAGAGTTTATTCATTGTTTAACTTAGTTTTACAGACATACAACTACAAGTATTTCCAACAGCTATATAAAGTGAAACAAGGTGGTGGCCATTCCTGAAAACTTCTCAGAGGTTCTAAAACAAATTAAAGGAACTTTTAAGTTTTATCAAAGCTGTTTCAGAGTACTGTCATGGGTATAACTTAACATCAAGAACACTACAACAAACCATAATGCTCAATCCACTCATCTGCAGTCTCTTATAAAAGCACAACAAAAATATCTCAGATAATAAACCTGTTTAGCAGAAGTACAGAACAGATTCATACCAATTGCAACAAGTTGTAACTGAACTGGTTAATAGAATAGATATGGAAAATAGGGCTAGACACAACAATATAAGAATTTTGGAACTTTCAAAACACATGGAGGGAAACAATTGTAGTGAATTCATTGTCGCAGAACTGAAAAATATACTGGGTCTGCTAACTGTGCCTAAAATAGACCATGCCCATAGACTTACATGTAAATAAAGTCATCCAAGGTACCCAAGGCAGATCATATTCAAATGTGTTGATTATCCTGATAAATAATGGATTATGGTAAAAGCCAGGATTTTGGGAAATGAACTGAATATGGATAAAGCTGTAGTGAATTTGGTATCAAGATTACAGCACAGTGCTACTGGATTATATTCATCTGTGCGACTGGGAATGTGAAAACTAATTTGGTTTTGGGTTGAACTGTACAAAGTTTACATAAACTTCCCCTTGACTTATGTTCAATCTCCCACACCTCACACTTTAAAAATGAACTAAAAGCTTATTTTCTCAATTCCAGAACCTGCCCTTGCCATGACCCTACCTAGTCTTCCTTTTCTTTATGTACCTTCAAAAGGACCATACTTAGTACCTCATTACACCTCTCTCTCCAATGTGTTTACTATGCATTTGCATAATTTTATACAAACAAAAAATGTTATTGTTGACCTATTGAACTATATAAATGTAAAATTGTTACTTAGCTTCTTTTTAATGCAACTTTAACTTTATGCATGTAACCCAACATATGTGAATCTTTTTGCTATAACTGCTATTATGTCAATATTGTTTAAAATTGTACTTGTTTAAAATGTACTACTGAAGCTTTTCTCCTCGGGTCTCCACTGAAAATGAGCCACAAGCCCAGCTGGACAAACCCGGTTAACAAATGTCAATAAATAAATAAATAAATAAATAAATAATATTTATGAAAAGAAAACCTTAGCAGAATATCTACATTTTTTCAAAGAAAGGGTATTCAATGTGCAGCTGAAATTTCAAGCATGTTTCTACTTGGTAAAAAGACATTTAGTACACATGTTTTTATCTATAGATGAAGAGTAAAATTCATAGAGGCCAAACCTGATTTGAAGAAAAAATTGTTTTCAGACATAGCTATGAAATCTGACAGACTGTTCAAACAAAACTCAAGAAAGAGAAAAAGGCCAAAGATACTCTCCCCATCAAAAACAATAGAACTCCATAAAGGAAAGATGAGAAAAGCATTGAATGGGGATGCTTTGCAGGCAAAATTGAGTGGTACTCATCAAGAGAGTCTTAAAACAGACAAAGTGGACTTATCCAGTCAATATGAGCCTTTTGCCACATTACCGATTCCAGATCAGGAGGACTGGCAGGTGGAAAATGATTTCAGGCTCCAGAGATTGAGGTAAAGTGAAGTCAACAATGTCAGATCTGGCACTCCATTTGGAGAAAAGGACTTACTCATACCACCAAACACCTAAAAGATACTTTTTCTAGCAAACTGGATTATATTCATCTGTCCGACTGGGAATGTGAAATCTAATTTGGTTTTGGGTTGCACTGTAAAAAGTTTACATAAATGAAGGGATGGCGGGCACCAGGCAAACATCACTCTTCTGTTAGTGGTCTGGTCAAGCAGTACGTTATCCTTAGTGACATATACAAAGATAAGTATAAAGTTGGTTTTCAGGGCCATGAAAGAAAATATCTCTCAGTTAGGTAAAGCTATGGAAAGTCCAAAAAGGATATGTGAGATACCTGGAGAAGTCAATAGCCTAACAAAGCCAGAGAAAATTGTACGTCTGTTTCCATATGTATTTGGTATCTCAAAGCCTTATAAAACAAAGCCTATATTAATTTAATTCATGAAGCAATGCCAAGTTGGCCTCTCATTAAGAAACAACATTAAATCTTAAAGATCATACCAAACTCTGGAGGCTTTGGAATAGTTGGGGTCTACAAGTTGCTGTAATTCTGCTAAAAAGTGTGTGGCTATATTCATAATTCCTTGGTTGGGTCTCAGATAAAGGAGATGACAGATAAATCAGGTAGGTGGGCAATAATTCCATTAAGAACAGT
This sequence comes from Protopterus annectens, assembly GCF_019279795.1. Taxonomy (NCBI): domain Eukaryota; kingdom Metazoa; phylum Chordata; order Ceratodontiformes; family Protopteridae; genus Protopterus; species Protopterus annectens. The sequence goes on from NC_056729.1 coordinate 811,261,272, forward strand.
AAGGCAACAACTTATGATTGGAAATTTTTATGGCCCAAATGAAGATGATACTACTCCTTTTACAGAATTGTATAAGGTATTTGAAGAAAATAAAGCAAATGTAGATGTAATCATCATGGCAGGAGTTTCAATACAGTAGTAGAACCTCGGGGCAGAAACAGTCACAGCCATAGTTAAAGTAATTATGGATGATTTGGAGTTTGAAGGTGGAGGATGATGAATCCTATGAAAAAAGCTATAATCCTTTGGTCCATAAAGCAGGTGAAGTAGCTAGCTGTATAGATTTGTGGATCTTCTACAGAATTTGTTTTAGAAATGTAGAACAAATTGATATTCTGCTGAGCATATGGTCAGATCTGCAGCAGTGAGTTTAGAATAACAGATCATTAAAGACTGGCAACACTGACATCCTGGCAATTTGACCCCTTGCTATGAAATAAGAGTAAGCTGTTTGAACGATACCATTTGCAAGTCACACATAATACTGGGATACCCACCATATGGGGGAGGTCACAATGTGCCTAAACTGTTCCTTTTTCATTTTTTTTTTTGTTAAGATGAACATCAGACGCTTAGGTCAGCACCTTACAATTCAAAAGAGAAGTAAAGGAGTCAGAAGCATGATTAATGCAACTGAAAATTGAGTTTAAAAAAAACAAATATATAGAAGTAAACATATAGTAGAAGAGATTAATCATGAGAAAAAAAAACTTTTTAGAAACTCAGATTATCAGATAATGAATAAGAAATGAAAAAGATATAAAAGCTTCTACTGAAAGAAACGGTATTGTATCGCAAACGTTTCTAGCATATAAAATATGGGAATGGGTGAGGAAAGTGGCATTTAAAGATAGTACTGATTTAATAATTACAGACCTAAAGCATATAAATGAACTATATATAGTAGAGTGCAGTGGTCAGCTTAGTTTACATCCTGAAATACCAGAAGCCTATCAAGCATTGTAGGGCTATCGGGCCTTCCCCTAGATCTCCATGAGAGAAGCTGAAAATTTAGTTAGAAACATAATGGGGGTGGGGTGGATAATGGCAGCCATTGAAGTGTTGACTCGGGATGAGCAACAAGTTTGGATGGGCTATTGTTTAAATTCTGTAAGGCGTTAAACATGACATAGCAACCCCATTGTCAAACTTCTATCTAGAATGTGAAAGGAGGGGATATGTTCTGAGAGACACAAATATAGCAAAAGTAATATAATCTGCCAAATAACTACAGAGAAATATCATGGCTGAAATTGTTTTTTTTTAAATATATACTAATGTTTTAGCAAATAGAATTTAAAATTTTCTACCACAAATAGTATCAGCTCAACAGCAAGGCTTTATCAAACATAAAGTGGGCAGTCCAGACCTGCTAAGAGTTTGACTAAATTTGTAGAAATTTACATGCTGGTTCTGTCCTAACAGATTTTGAAAAGGCATTCAGTTTGTTTAAATAGCCCGTTATTTGGAAATTGTTTGAAATGAGTTTCCCAACAAGATTTTTTTATCTCACAATGTCAGTTGCTATACACCAATCCCAAAGCAATGATTTCTGCAAATGAACAATTATCTCAGACAGTAGATCTCACCAGGGCATGAGACAAGGATGTCCTCTTACTTCATTCTTATTTGAGATTTCCACCAAATTTCTTATACAATATTTGTATAATGCATTTTGGAGATCGTGTCATTTCAACCTGGTTCCCAGACAACTGTTTTCTTTAGCTCACTCACCTTGAGAAGGATATTAAGGTAGTCATATATGTTTTCAAAAAGCTACAAAGTATTACAGGTAGGGACCTGAAGTAAGATAAACCATTAATTCTCCCCCTGTCAAAAACAGTGAAGACAAAGCTTGAGGCACTGGTATGGTGGAGGGGGGGAGGGTCAAGGGAAAGAATGGTAATCATATGCTTGTATTTACAAATAAGCATGGCATATGACTCAAGCAGACCAGTGAAAATGAATGCTAAACAACTATATAGGTTCATAAGTTGTTACTAAGCTAATGACCACTAGGGTCTTACAAGCCTAGTTGCTCACCCCAAACTATTTAGGTCCCGCATATCATGGATGCCTATATAGTGTGTGGGGGGGCAAATTAGTATGGAAATAAATAAGGATCTTTGGGGGGTTTAGTTAGAATAAACTATAAGAAATCAAGAAACAATATCCTGGGTTTTAGAAAAATAAATTCCTTTTTTTTTTACTAAGGTGTTAGTAATAACAATACATATACTCCAACAGTTTTTCTTTTTCTGTCAAGACATCTTCTGCACTTGCATACATCTAGATAGCTGAATAAGTTGCAGGTATGGCCAGCCTTATGCATAGGTGAACTAGTTGACCACCTAGGGTTCTTTGACTTTAGGGGCGGTCTTTCTCTATTTACTTATTTAATTTTAGAGCAAAATTTCTTTGCTCTAAAATAAATAAAGCACGCAAACCAAACAGAAAACATGGCTGCAGCATAGCATGCGATATTCATGTCACCTTACCTTAACCTTAAGTGTTGCAAGGAGAGATAAGTGCTATTACTAGTTTTAAAATGATGCTGGCAGAGTTCAGACAGATATTTTAGGCAATATTCCCTGGCTTTGTAATTTGTGTGGAACAACTTGGACTGCAATAGTTTATTGCTTGGCAACTTGTTTGTGAGGACTGTGGAGGTGAAGTAATATTGCATAGCCATCAGACATTATGGTTATAACTGCTGGTTGGGGGTTGGAGTTGGCTGGATGAAGCTAACCGACCCTCTTGCCATTTGCTCACCTTAAACAGTCACTGACTTTGCATGACTATTATGCATTTGTGAGAAGAAAGATAGACTACTTGGCAATAATGGAGAACACTGGATTGTGCATAAGTTGTGGTCTAGGATGTAGATGCTGGTGTAGCTTACAGCAAGAATCATGGATGTTCTGCAAAATCAAACAGTTGTAAAATGTTTTTTTATTTTTATGCTCAGTTTAGGAGGTAAATAGCCATAAGTGCTTGACAAGGATGGCAAGAACTTTTAGGTTTGTCTACTAAAAGGTGTATATGGCAGTCATTGATTTTTTTACTAGTTAAAATACTGTTTGTGATAATTTAGAATGCTATGGTAGTAATACACAGCTGTCAAACTACTGCTATGACATTCTAAGCAGCACGGAAACACACTGCCATGGTCCAGTGTTCTCCATTATTGCTGGTTACTTAACTGGGCCCTTGATATTCACTGACAGAGTGTCTGTCAGCTGTGGATAAAAGTAACTAGCTGCCTGCTGGTGTTTGCTTATTATAGTGGCTTTGCATATTTTAGTATACTGTAACTAACTGTATCATTATAATTATTTTTTTCCTCACAAACATCTGATACATATGCAGCTGGCTATCTTTTGGGGGAGAGTAAATAAGTATTCAGTTTATATATGAAAGCAAATATATTATATTCTGTTTGTATTTTTTTCATTTTTGTCCCAGTCTGACATAAAAAGATTACACAGAGGGTGGCTATCTTTTGGAGGTGGGGGGTGATGAGGCATGTTATATATAAATATGACAGCAGCAGCTTGAAATATATGACTGAGAGCATTTTGTGCCTTAATTTCTATCACAGTTTAACATCAGAGAGGGATACACAGAAAGCAGCTACCTATTCCCAAATATGGTACATGTATATGTATATGTATATGTATGTATGTATATATGTATCCTCACAAGCATTTGTCTACTCATTTTATTGTAAACTGGTGTTTGTCCAGCTTTGAACATTAACATTCAGATACAACTTATTTCTGCCTTGAAATAAAAAACAAGATTGAATACATTTTCCATATGCACAATTTTTGTTCAGATAATCATTGGATCTAAAAGTTGGAGAAAAAAAGCTCTAAAATGCACCTCTTTATTTATATCCCCATGGCATCTGTGTGTCTAGCAGCCCCTAGATGCCCAGCTTAATTTTGTAATTACAGGATAGTCAATTAAAATGTGTTGAAAGGATGCAGGAAAAAGCAACGTTGAAGAGTATGACTGAATTTCTTTCCTTAATCATGTTTTTTGTTCAGGCCATTGTTGGATGAAATGGTTGTTTAAAAAAACTCTAAAATGCATCTCAGAGCATCTAGAAGCCTTCACCTTCTTGGGCCTGACGACCTTCATACCCACAGCTTAATACAGTTTTTTGCACTGTAGTTATTGCATTATAGTTTTTGGTCAGTATGGATGAGTTCATAGGTTCATAGGAGTGTACTTGGCTAATGGGCCTGGGGCCTTTACAAGCCTAACCCAAAGGATTCCCTGGCAACATGCCACACAATGTTATTTCCCAGTGCCTCTGTCCAACAGGGCCACTGAAATGATCTTCAGGGTGAATTTTCTATTTCCCATCCACTCGTCAATATTTCTCTTGAAGAGGACCAGTGAGGTGCTCTGCTTGACATGTAAGGGAAGTCTATTCCAGAGTATGGGCAGTCTCTGGGTTAGAAACCTGCCCCTTCAGCAAGTTCTGTTGATTGTGGTAATGAGGTTGAGGACTCTGGAGCTTGTGGCATGGAGGGATTGGGATTTCTTTAGATGTAGCATATCTAACAGTGCTGGGTCTGACATGGCTTTGTAGGTCAAACAGAGATCACCTCTAAGTAAGCAATATGATACAGAGAAAAGCTGGAGTTTTGTTTTAGTCTTTCCACATAGGGTAAGTGTTTAAGGCTTAGGATCCTCTTAGTGAGGTATTTTTGTGGTCTTTCCAGTTGCTGCATATGTCTAGTGAGGTACATGCTAAATGGGGCATTGTATTCGATAATTGATCTATTGAGGGAAGAATAAAGAGGGACAATGACCTCTTTCTTCCTGCATGCAAAACCCTTTGAAATGATATGTGCCACATAGAAGGATTTTCTGACCACAGTGGCAATGAGATTATCAAAGGAGAAGTTGCTATCCACTTGTGTTCCCAGATCTCTTATGACACCTTTGGTGTTCAGTGGACTACCACTGATGTGGTAGTTCAGTGGTACTGTGTTCTTCCTAAAGGAATGACTATGCACTTTTTGTTATTGAGCTTAAGGGCGTGGTTTTGACACAAGTCATTGGTCTCCGTGAGGTCTTTCTGTAGAATGTCGACATCATTTGAGAGCTAATAATGGCTTCCAGTTTCCAATCATCAGCGAAATTGGTCAGCCAGAGTCTCTTGGTTTTGGCCTTGACTTCAGAAAAGTAGATGCCAAACAGGAGAGGACCCAGGGCCAATCCCTGTGGGACTCCACTCATGACTGGTCAGTAGTCTGACTTGGAGTCTGCTACTCTCACAGTGTGGGTTCTATCAGTAAGCCAGTTTGCAATCCACCTTGAGACATAGGGGTTGATGCCTAGTTTAGTGAGTTTATCTATGATTCCTGAGTGAGGAATTGTGTCGAAGGCCTTGGCCAGATCAAGGTAGGCTGTGTGAACTACCTTGCCTTTGTCCACAGCTCTGGTGACAGACTCGAAGAAGTCTACCAGGTTTACCAGACAAGATCTACCCTTAACAAATCCGAAATGCATGGGGTCTAGAGTCTGGACATTCCCTATGTCCTTATTTATTAGGTCCATGATGATGCGCTCCATAACCTTACATACCAGACTCATCAGGCTAATGGGGCGATAGTTCCCAGGGTCCATAATTGCATCCCCTTTGTGAAGTGGGATTACAGTAGCAGTGCACCATTCAGCGGGGACTAAGCCTGAAATGAGGCTGTGATTGAACAGGGCACTCAGGTGTGGTGCCAGTTCATTTTGTAATTCATGTAGAACACAGCCCAGAATGTTGTCAGGTCCCATGGAAGCTGGATTCTTCACCTTGGCCAGTAAATCTTTAACCTGTGTAGCTGTAATATTGGTTACTTGGCATTCCTCGGGTATTGTGATTGGACCTTTAGGGGGTGAGAGGGAGGTAAAGTTGGCACTGAATCTGTCAGCCAGTATATTGGCAATGTGTGTTGGTTCAGTATAGGACTTACCATTGTGTAGTACTTCCAAGCATATGTGAGCATTACCATGTAGATTTTTGACATAACTATAGAATGCCTTGTGGTTGTGTTTAATATCCATTTCAATTTTGTTTTCATAGCTAGCTTTGGAGGATTTGATGAGGGATCTCAGCTTTTTGTTAAGGCTGACAAGGGAGTTTTTCCAGTCTTGGGACTTTGCCTTGTTGTGCAACAGTTTCCTCCTTCTGTTGTAGAGTTTGTTTATGGCAGGGGACCACCAGATTGGCTTCCTTTTTTTTTGGAGGCGAGCATCTTGGTTCTATTGGGAATAGTCCGTTCCATGCATTTGTGTACGTGTTCGTACAGTGCATTGGAGTATGATTCTGCCATCTTGCATTTATTCTCCATTTGCAAGAGTGATGTAAAGTTAGCCACCTCAGATTTTAGAAGTCCAAAGTTAGCTTTGGAAATGTTTTTCACGGTGGTTACCTTTACGGGGGGGGGGGGGGTAGCCATGGTGACTAGGTTGTGGTCAGATCTGACCAGGGAGGAGTTGACACTTGGTGTAGAGCAACAGTCACCCATATTAGTAATAACCAGATTGAGGATGTTGCTACCTCTAGTGGGGGTAAGAATGAGCTGGTCCAGGGCACTGGAATTAAGTGTGGAACGGATACAGGAAAAAAAACTTGAGTAATAGTACATTTCTTTCTTTGATCATGGTTTTTGTTCAGGCAATCACTGGATGAAAAGGTCACTTAAAAGTCTCAAAAATGCACATCTCAGCATCTAGAACCTCCATGGCTTCCTTGGGTCTTGCTGCCCCCAGACTCTCGGCTTACTACTATGAGAGTCTATTTTTGCTTAGATGTTGAATGTTGAATGTTGAATGAATGAATGAATAAATAACTACAGGGAAAACTGAAGCGTAAGACAAAGTGTGAGAAAATAGGGAACAAATTAATTTGAGTTGTGTGAGTAGGCTAAGATGTTTTGGGCAGCAGGGAGGGTACCATGAATCCTTTTTGTAGGTGCAAGTATATCTAAGGCTGACCCTAGTTTCAGGTGTTACTATCAGACCACTTATGGAATGGAACTCATCTGAAGATAAAGAAGAAAACATTAAGTTTCTCACCAATATATATGGGGGGAGAAGATCTCCAAGAGTTTTACAGGTATTGTGAAGCACTTGTGAAATGTCAGTATGTTTTAGCCACACTTCTCGACAGGCAATCTGGGTATCATTGGAAAATACTATAATAAAAGAAGTGTGGGGCAGTAGTAAAAGGCTAAAGGACACTAGAAGGTGTAATCCAAGGGGACTAGAAGAAATTGGTGGAAAACAAGGTATGGAAAGGGACAGAGTCCAAGATGGAAGGAATTTAATGGAAACTGATTTGGGAGGCTGAGAATATCACAGATGGTAGATGTCAAATTTTTTGGACAGGTTGGAAGACGAAACAAAATGTACTGAAATGGATGTGTAGGATGTCAAAAAATAAAGCGTTGACTTATAATGCTCTGTGATCTAGTATCCAAAATCATAAAGTTAGGTGGTGGCAATATTTACATTTGCGGGAATCATTGCAGACCCATAAATTATAGGATAAACTGAGTAGTGACCAACTACCTGAGTGCATGCATATTTAAATTAATTCAAGTAGTCAATAAGTAGATAGTATTATAATGGAAGACTGCAAATAAGTTATTTGTATATGAATAAGAGTGCCACACAGAACAATTATTTGGTCATGATTTTAGCAAATTCAAATAAAATGCTACATATACATTTTAGTTCAGAATTATAGAACAGAAAAATGATATTGCATGCCTATGGAAATATCCCAAATATACTGTATTTCACAATATTTATGTTAATTCATATTTGGCAGTATTCTTCCCCTCAGGTTATTCATGAAAAAATGGTCAGACACATCAGCATGATGGCAATGGTAAACTCCAGACAGGTTACTTGCTTGGCAGTTTGAGTTGTATCTCAGCTAGAAATTTATGGAATTAGTCACTGAAGTGATATATATTTGGTCAACTGGAAGGTAGCTACCAAACAGGGATGATGTTGGGTTTTGGATCCTGGACATAATCATGCTGAGTACCTGATGGACAGGGATATTTTGGTGTAGATGAAAGTGGTATGTCTATTGTTGTTAAGTTTTATTTTTAGTATATGAAAAACACCTCCAGATCAGTAGTGATCTCATTTCATACAGTCTGTCAAGAAGAGTGCAAACTGAAACCCTGCTGAAGTAGATCAACAAGAATGGCAGGAGTACTGGACATTTTTTTTTAAAAAACAGTACATGTACCATCCTTCTTATATAAAGACAAATTGAGATGGATAGGACAGACCTTCAGCCTAATACAAAGAAGCTGCCATTTGTTAGACTGCAGTGTAGCAGCAGGGAGTGCTGCACTCCTGAGTCTGTCATCCTTCAGATAAGACATTAAACTGGCATCTAATCTGCTTAACTGGGGGTAGCTCAGGTGGATTTAAAGGATCTTAAACCACTCTTGAGAAAAGAGAAGAAGTTGCCTTGGCCAAAATGTCTCTAGATAAATAAATAAATATTATCTCATTTTCCCAGAAAAGAGGTAATTAGCTTATGGACTAACTTTGTCAACAAAGGATAAATAAATAAAATAAATAGGAATGTTACATTGTTGAAACACATAAACACCAGCGATGATGTCTGACTTCCTATGCAAACGGGGATAAAAGACAATACCTTATAGTAACCAGTATTATTCTTTGCTCTTATATGTATAATTGATATGGTAAAAGCACAAAGACTGAGGAGGGTGAGTTTTGGATTTGCAATAAAACTGGAGTGTTAACTAATTATTCACAGGAATTTTGTACATTTAAGTGACATTTGCATGACTGCTATCCAGGAAATACCTATTTGTCCAACATGCAAAAATGCTCATTTCAGCATCTCTAAAGTCTTTGTTTTTTTAATTATGAGTCATTGTTTTGACTTGATGGCTACAGTAATGATCCTCAGTGCATGGAAATTATACACCCTGTCCAAGTCATACTCAACAAAATAAGTTACCAAGCCAGACTGATGGCACAGAGGCATTTTTCCGTAATGTTGGTGACCTAGGTTTGACTAGCAAATTGGTAAACTGGAAAGTTGGCTGGGGTGTAGCCCTGAGTAGGCTATGATCAGCTCACATACTTCTGGGTAAGCATGGGTTGTCTCCTGTATATTACTGCTGTCTAACAGATCTAAGGGCACTTCGGGGTATGAGAAAAGGAAACAGTGAATGATGATGAGGACTTTTCACATTTAGAGATCACCCTGCTCCATTCATGAAGGAACAGTTTGCCATTAATTCATCAGTGACACAAATGTTTTGGTATTTAGCATTGATTGGCTGGATCCAACAATTTATATAAGCCTCTGAAGGACAATATAACATAAATTTTGTTTTTGTAGTCCACTATCCTTATGATGACATTGCGTCCACCCTTAACAGTACGCACAGCTGAAATGGAAAAGTCTCCAGGTGGCTGTCTGAGGGCAGTCATACAGACACGATTACCCCTGTCACTGATAAAATTAAGAAACTCATGTTGTGTGGGCCTGATGGAAAACATCCTGATTTCATACAGGCAATCGTGGAAAAACAGAAACTAACTATGGCCCTCTCAGTTATACTAAATAAAATGTATTTATTTAGTTAACATTTGTTTACCAGGAGAGTCCAACTTGTAATGAGACAATTCTCAGAGGAGGCCCAGTGAGAAACTCCAAACACATGTCTTTGTATAATGTGAGAGGAAACCTGAGTACCCAGAGGAAACCCATATGAATGCAGGGAGGGCATGCAGATTCTGCACAGAAGGCACAGCAGCCAAGAATCAAACCAGAGAATCTCTTGCTGTGAGGCAAAAATGCAAACTGCTGCACCACTGTGTTAGCATGTATCCACATTCCTGACCTATGCCTCATGCTGTAGTGGCATCACTTCACATGGTGAATGGAAACATCAGACTTAAACAATTTTAGATACATCCGCCTAACCAGTATTGTATGTAAAGTCATGGTATATCGTCATAACGGACATTATCCAAAATGACATGAGTTTAATTATTTTTATTAGATATGGAACAGTATGAATTTGCTAAGGTTAGAGTTTGCCTTCTCCATCATGTGACATTCTTTAAAAACATAATAGCAGCACTTGACTGACAGTAGTGCATGCTGCTTCTCTTGAGCTTGGTAAGGCATTTAATAGTATTGCTCATAAGGGTATGCTTGACAAATAAAAGTCATTAAATGTTAATCCATGCATAATTCAATGTATAAAATAGTGGTTAATCAACAGAATACAAGACGTCAAAGTGAGTGCATACCTATCTTGATAAGGGATGCAATATTAGGACAACTATTTCTGGGCTAATATTTCCTTATATAAAAGTCAGAAATATGCTGTGGATAACTGGAAAAGCTTGCAATTGCAAACTGGATAACATAATTCATATGGTTATATGAAATACAAACCAGATGAGGCATAAGACCATGCATGCCTTGCCAGTACCAACTATCATGCCGTAACCCCCTTCTCAAGAAGAGCAGAGCAGATTAGTCCCAAAATAAATTTATGGGCATGCTGCCATCATACAGGTTTAATATAAGGGTCATAGGGTACAGCTTGATTAGCTTGCACAGCAAGTTTGCTCCAGAGGTAGGGCTGGCATTAGGGCATGCATTTGCCTCTCCAACATGCTTTATTTATATATGGAGGAGATTTATGACCCTAATTTTAGTGGATTAGTTTCATTTGTGAAGATGAGGGATATCAAAGAGGATGGGGTCCCTAATGGCAGGGAATGCATGGCATAGATCATCATTGCTGATATATGGTGGTCAAAAGACATGAACCTATCAAACCTGGTTCCAAGATTCCTGGCTACATTATTATTTTAGAATATTAGTGTATTTGCTGTACTGCAAGTTGAGGGAGAGAGCTGCTTAGCAAAGGTAATAGTACTGCACTTATTTATTGCTTTTAATTTTAGTTCTTTTTCCATACATCACTTTTTTATGAAGGTTATTTTCTGCTTTAATGAATGGCTATCTGAAAAGATTTGACATTAATGTCGACCTTGCATTCAACTGCTCCTGGTTTCTGGTCTAGAGATTACCAAAGTGAATGTCAAAAGGAGGGGTTTCAGGACTAAGTCCTATGGCAAATGACTAGGCACCTTCATACATTTGAGGAGGTGTCTGACAACTTAGCTATCTTTCAGCCAGCTGACTATCCACCTCCCACATATGGATCTGCTTTTATCACACTTACTTTGTTTATGATGCCAGCATGGGCTATAGTCTAAAATGCTTTTATGCCAGATCTAAAAATGCTATCTGAATAGAATTATTTATTTTGTCTTTTATTTGCTTTTCTGTACCAGGTTTGTTCACCTGGGTTTAGTCAAAAACCCTTTTCAGTGAAGGCCAGGAAAGAAAACCTCAAACAAATTGCAAACATTTCTAAACAAACATTCAGAAATAAACATAAACAGACATTAAGTAATATAAATTACCAATTACACATAAATTTTCTAATTAGATTGCACTCGTATGAAATAAAGGCAACTATTACTGAATGATACTTATGCCTTAGTCCATGTTGAATATTGTACATTTGAAGAAGTGCATTAGTGGATTTATTAAATCGATAATAGATTATGTGACTAGAGCTTATACACTCAAAGAGATGGAGGTGATGGAACAAACTAGAATGGGCAAAAAATGTGAGTATTGCAGTTAAAATGTGGGGTGTAAAGCAGATTCATAGATAATTATACAGTATATATGGCTATCATAAGGTTTATTTTGAAAGTGTAGAGGTGGGGGTGAGCTGTATCACATAACTATGTATGTGGCTTGGAGATGCTAGTAAAGCATTTCAGGTATTAGTAAAGGCTGGTTATATTACACAGGATTCTGAATTAAGAGAAATGGTTTCAAGATATGGTAAGGTGGGACAACTGAGACATGTATCCAGGATATACAAAGGACCAGATTAATTGACATGAAAGGTGAAGTTTTAGTTGTGTTTTAAGTAAGTTTTCATTGTGAATGGATTACAGTGGCAGTGGTATGCAGTTCCATAGTTTAGCTACAGTATTTGAATACAATGATTTGCCTGCAGTATTAGATGTTTGTTTATAATGATTACTTAGTGAAAATTTGTATTGAGGGAGTAGTGTTGCTTTATATTGTTAAGGACTTGGCAATTTTATGACTTATAGAAACGTTTTAGCTAGCTGATAAAGAGCTAGGTGATGTGCAATTCTAACCATTTAAATTCTCGGAAGGTTAGGCTAGTGGCTTTTTGTATTATAGATTCATAAATTATTAGTCTAATGACCTGGGGAGGCCTTTGTAAGACTAGTCAAGTTTTCTCCAAAGAGCTATAATTTCCTGTATCCAAGCAGGATATCAAGGGACAGGCATTTACAAGCTACCACTGTCCATAAGGGACATGGGTGCCAGGCCTGGTGCAAATTTCCTGTTACCCATTCACTTGTCTAGGTTGCACTTAAACTGGGTAATAGACAAACTCAACTTCACATAGATGGGCAGTCTGTTCCATAGGAGGGGCAGTCTCTGATACATGTAGCAGTCCCTCCAGTATGTTTTATTTAAGTCACAAGCAAAATTCAGGTCCCTAGACATTGTATTTCTGGTACTCTTTGACTTATGAATATGCAGTAGATTCATAAGTGTGGGGATTTTGGATACCTTATAAGCCTGGCATAGATCACCCTTCAGCAGTCTGTAGCACACTGAGTAAATGAAAAATTGCTTTAAGATGTTCTGCTTAAGGCAAGTTTGTTATTCCTTGCATTCTGTTTGTAAGGAACCTCTGAGGATGCTCTAGTTGTTGCATATGCCTGGTCAGGTGCATACTGAAGGGAGCATTGTACTCTATGATTTATTTATTTTATTTATTATTTATTAGCAGTTTGTGGAGATGGATGCACCATATAAAAGGGATGGGATAAAGTATGTGTTGGCTAGTATATCTGGCTAGTAGACCTTTATCTGACTGCATCCTGATTATCCATTTAATTTCATGTTGTTCTGTGTGATTCTTAATATTACCTAGTCTCTTGCTCCTATTAACTAAATCTATTATGGTGAATTTAAATGTATGGCTTAAATTATTATCCAGTGTGTACTTGGCCAAGGCATTTGTCTCATCCTCTTGATTAATAGCATAGCTGTGTTCAATTACCCTTTCTCTTAGGGTTGGTTTTACCTATCTAGTACCTTGTACATTTCTCACAACTAGCTAAATAGATGAGAAAAAAAGATGAGACCTATAGTCTCTAGTAAAGGTTGGCTAACAGAGCCACTTTCGATATATATACATATATATATATATATATATATATATATATATATATATATATATATATAAACAGCTTAAGGAAATAGGGGTTGAATGATAGAGTTTCCATTAAACCATTCCTAAGAGATAGACCTTTAAAACATTAGTTGTATATTCAGGAGAAATACTAGCCTAGAAAGGCTATACAAATGTATATTAAATTATTTTTAAGAGATAGACTTTGAAAACATTAGTTATATATTCAGGAGAAACATCAGATAACATACAAATGTATATATATTTTAATATATGGAACACAGATATTTATGTATATATATATATATATATATATATATATATATATATATATATATATATATACATAGTTTTAAATTTGTACATATATTATTATTTTTTAACATTTATATTTTTATATGTGTATTATGAATGTAATAAATATATTTTTGTGAGTAAGTTTTAAATGTAGTAAGAGAACTGAATTTCTGATGAAATACAACCATCTAGTGGAGAATTTTGGTATGCATTTAATTAATTGGGTTTAAAAACTTTTTGGCACCTTTTTCTATATTTAAATGATGAGAAATGTTGCTTAATATGTCTGATGAAGGGTTTTTGGAGAAACCCGAAAGCGTTTACATACTATAGAGCTGATTACTAATTGTTTTAATAAAAGGTCATGAATTTGAGGAGCTGTGGTGATACCAGGTATATTTTTTCTTGGATATACAATTTTAGCTGCTGATGCTGAAGGTATCTTTGTCCTTGTAACTGCCTCCTGTATTCTTGAAATTATAATCTATCCAGTAATTGTCAGTCAAACAATGCATGCTTCATTCAATGCTGCCTTCCCTTAAAACTCATTCCTCCTCCAAAACATTATTCTCCATGCACTGTTCCCACAATTCTCATTATTCTATGTAATTTGCTCCAACCATTTTCTAAATATCCCACTTCCAGTTGTTTTAGCTGTGTTACTATATTAAGCACTTCTAATACAGGTTTAGATTTTGATTTCCATTTTCTAGTAGTTGCTTTTTTTGTCAGCCATCAGAATTAAATTCAGCAAGGCCTTATGGTGTCTAGGCAATTCCAATTCAGTATTACAGCTCAAAAATCATTTCCTTATTTACACCAATTTGCTCACCCAGTATTTCTAATAGAGTAGTCTGCAGGGAACTTTTAAAGTCTGCAAACTGATTACACTCTGAAAGAATATGATCCTGATTACGTCTTTCTAACCCAACACCCAGCACCTGGAATCTATTTGAGGAAAAATTATTTGGAGTTTGCGGTATAGAAATATCTATGCAAACACTTCCAAGCAAAGACTCTAAATCTTCTAGACTTTGCTGCAACTCATCCAAACTGCTTTAAATAAATGGTCCATGAACAACTCCCCCAAAACAAGAATCATAACATCCAGTGAAAATATGGTAGCATAAAAGCTACCATGACTTAACATCTGGATTTATATGATCAGAGACCTTTAATGGAGAGCCTAAGGAAATGAAAACATGTCTTAATATAATCTGGGATGTTGTCAAAGATGGAATTGACATCTAAACTCGAATCAGATCAGAGAAGGCTCTTTGTTTTGTAGTTTGTATTCTTTTTAATGGATTATTGGAGTCTGTATTAGTGGTCATTATGAATCTCAGAGCAATATTTCATTAATTAAAAATGTACACAATAAGTTACAGAATATATATAATTTGAAATGTAAGCTTCACAGCACCCATGGTATTGTTTCAAAACTAAAATAGAATACCACTTATCAAGCAGTTATGAAAATTTTCATACATAAAGTTTTGGACTTAGGTTCATAGGTTCATAGGTAGGTACTAGGCTGTCGGCCTAAGGACCTAAGTTAGCCTAGCCAACAAGTTTCCCTGGATTATGCCACCCAAGAAAGTTATTTTCCTGTGCCCTGTCGAGCAGAGCCACAGAATTGATCCCTGGAGTGTATTTCCCATCCATTCATCAAGATTTGTCTTGAAGAGTGCTAATGAGGAACTTTGCTTGACATAGATGGGTAGCTTGTTCCAGAGTATGGGAAGTCTGTGGGCTAGAAATCTATCCTTCCAGCATGTCATGTTTATTGTGGTGACAAGGTTTAGATCCCTAGAGCGTGTAGCTTGGAGGGATCAGGATTTCTTTAGGTGTAGCATGTCCAACAGCTCTGGGTTTAACATAGCTTTATATGTTAGGCAGAGATCACCTCAGAGTAGGCAATATGCTATGGAGTAAAGCTGGAGTTTTTTGAGACAGTCAGTGTAGGGCATCTGTTTGAGGCCAGTATTCCTCTTTGTGAGGTACTTCTGTGGCCTTTCCAGCTGCTGCAGATGTCTTGTGAGGTACATTCCAAAAGGGGCGTTGTACTGTATAATGGGTCTAATGAGTGTCAAGTAGAGGGGAACAATGACCTCTTTTTCCCTGGATGAGAACCCTTTTGTGATGAGGTGTGCCACATAGAATGACTTCCTGACTAGTGTGGCGATGTGATTATCAAAGGAGAGACTACTGTCCACCTGGGTTCCCAGGTCTCTTATCACACATTTGATGTTAAGTAGACCGCTGCCTATCTGGTAGTTCATGGGTACAGAGTTTTTAACAAAGGGGGTGACAATGCACTTTTTGGCATTGAGCTTGAGGCCATGGCTCTGACACCAGGCATCTGTCTCAGTGAGGTCTTTCTGTAGGATGTCCACATCATTTGGGGACTTGACTATGGCTCCTAGTTTGCAGTTATCTGCAAAATGTGTTAGCCAGAGACCTTCTGTGTTAGCCTGTACTTCAGAGAAGTATATACCAAATAGGAGAGGTCCCAGGACTGAACCCTGTGGTACTCCACATGTCACTGGTTTGAAGTCAGATTTGGAGTCTGTAACTTTTAGTGTGGGTTCTGTCAGTGAGCCAGTTGGCAATCCATCTTGTTATGTAGGGATTTATACCTAGTTTAGTGAGTTTAGCTATAATTCCTGAATGGGGGATGGTGCCGAAAGCCTTGGCAAAGTCAAGATAGGCTGTGTGAACCACCTTACCCTCATCTAAAGCTTTAGTGACTGCCTCAATGAAGTCGATCAGGTTCAGAAGGCATGATCTGCCTTTCACAAACCTGAACTGGGTGGAGTCCAGAGTTTGGAGGTTACCAATGTCTTTGTTTATGAGTTCCATGATGATACGTTCCATGGCCTTGCAGACCAGGCTCGTCTCTTTGGGGAGTGGGATATCTGTTGCTGTGCACCATTCAGTGGGCACAAAGCCTGATGTGAGGCTATGACTCAATATAGTGCTTAGGTGGGGAGCCAGTTCATTCTGAAGTTCATGTAAAATACAGCTTGGATGTTGTCGGTCCCATGGATGCTGTGTTTTTGGCTTTAGAGAGTAGAGCCTTTACCTGTGTAGTTGTGATAACAGGGAATCTGTATTCTTCCTGTATAGATATGGACCCTATAGGGGGTGAGAGTGGGGTAAAGTTAACACTGAACTTATCTGCCAGGATGTTGGTAATATCAGTTTGTTCTGTAATTCTCATGCTGTTGTGCTGTAACTCAGAGCAGATCTGGGTGTTGCCATTGAGATTCTTGATATAGCTGTAGAATGCTTTGTGGTTGTCCTTAGAATCAGTGGTGATTTTGTTTTCATAGCTAGCTTTGGAGGATCTTATAAGGCATCTCAGTTTCTCACTGAGGCTGACCAGGGAGCTCCTCCACTCATGGGATTTTACTCTCTTTTGTAACAGTTTCTTCCTTTTGTTGTACAGTTTGTTTATGGCAGGGGACCACCAGATTGGCTTCCTTTTTTTGAAGGACAGCGTCTTGGTTCTGTTTGGGATAGCATGATCCATGCACTCGTGTAAGTGCTTATAGAGCACATTTATGTAGGATTCAGCAGTCGTAATTGTATTGTCCATCTGTGTGGGTGTTGTGAAGTTCGTTACTTCTGTCTTAAGAATCATAAATTTGCTTTGCAGAATTTTTTTTTTACCATGGTTTCCTTAATGGGGGGGGGGGGGCGGGGGGATGTGGATATCTAGGGTAATTAGCTTATGGTTGGATCAGACCAATGAGGAGTTGACTTCAGGTGTGGAACACTGGTGACTCATGTTGGTAATGACTAGGTCTAGGATATTGTTGGCCCTGGTGGGGGTGTGGATAAGTTGATCCAGGTCATTGGAATTTATGAATTCCAGAAAGCGTTGAGTGAAGGAGTTGGTACATGAGTTGTTTTCCCAGTTAATGGTGGGGTAGTTGAAATTGCCCATTAGTAGGGTGTTTGGTTGAACCCTAATATTTTCCAGTATATCAAGAAAAGAGGAATGGGGGGCGTGGCCAAGGATGAACACAGGATAGCAGCAGATTTCTTCAGCTCCACCAATTTCACTGCACTGACAGGAATTAATTACTTAAAAATTTAATTTATGAAGTAATTTTCTTTCTAAATATGTTTGTTTTATATAGTTCTTGAACTATATCTAAAAAAGAAGGGAAATTTTAACAATATTCCTGTCAGAAATTACTTTGGAAATTTTCCTGTCAGTTTATCAGTTTGAAATGAGTTCCAGTAAGACAAAGTCTCAAGACTCCAGCATCAAGAAAGAACTTCAGTCTCTGATAACTACAATCCAGCAACTTACTGCTAAGATGGATAAACTGGATACTAAAATTGATACCTTCATAGAAAAAACTACAAAACAAATAGACTTGTTACATATAGACTTGCAACAACAGAAGATACAGATAACAGGCATAGAAGAGGCTGTAAATGACATGGAAAATAGAATCCAAGAAGAGGAAATCAACATTGAGTTTCTGCTGAAACAAAATACACATCTACAAACAAAGCTTGATGACCTGGAAAATAGATCTAGGCGTAATAACATTAGGATTTTTGGACTGCCAGAAAATATTGAAGGTAACCATATTACTTCTTTTTTAACAACATGGCTCCCTAAAACTTTAGACTTACCAGAAGCATTCTCTTTTGGTATCGAAAGAGCTCATAGATCTATAGCTAATACTAACTCTAACAAAAAGTACCCTAGAGCAGTTATAGTTAGATTTATATCATCTTTTGATAAAGAGATGGTTCTGAAATCTGCTTGGGCTAAAGCTCCTGTTAAAATTAATGAGACAACTGTGCGTTTTGATAATGACTATTCTTCCTTGGTAATAACTAAAAGAAAAGTCTTTCTGCCATTAATAAAGGAGCTCAAAAAAGCACAGTTTAAAACCTACCTTCTGTTTCCTGCCAAGCTAAAAATCTTCCTTCCTGATGGTCCTAAAATTTTTGATGACTTAGACTCTGCATTGTTGTTTATCAAAAAAAATAAGATTCTGGATAAAATAGAGGAAATGGAATGGGCTAGTCCTTCATTAAAGAGGTTGGCAACTGAAACTTCGTGGAAGGCTTCAGAGAAGAAGAAGAGACTAAAAAACAAATGACATGTTCTTTTTTTTTTTTTTCCTCTCACTTTAATTTTCTTCATTATTAATTTTTTTAAATATAGTTTCTACATCTTCAGAAAGCCACAAATATTCTGAAAAATAATCAAAGTTATTTTCTGGGTGCAAAGAGCTGTTCTGTCTCATAATCAGTCAAAATATCTGAGGAACTAATAACAAGTTATCATTCAATATGTTTCTCTTTCTGACAAAGAGAATTAAGGTCAGTTACTTGATACATTTTTTTCTTCTTTCTTTTTTTTCTTCCTTCTCTTCTTTTTTTTATTTTAAACAATAGCATTCTATTTAGATTATGCAGTGGGTAAGGGGTGGGGGAGGGCAGGGAGAGAAATGTGATGAGAATATGATAAATGGAATGATAATTTATTTATTCCTTGTAAAAAGTTTATATGCTGTTTAAATGCTAATGCTGATTATACTTTCTTGATTATATTGCTTATGCTCATTCACAAATAATATGTCATGCTTTAATTAATAATAATTAGAACTAAATAATAGTAAATAGTATATTTCATTTCCATCTTTATTGATATAAACAGCAAGTAATATTCCACTGTAAATACTTTTTATAGCTTCCTTTTATATTTTTTTTATCTTTGCTTTGCTCCTTCTTATTTCCTGCTTTCTCTTTTTCTTTTCTCTGTTCTTTCTCTTTATTCTCTTTTATATTAATATATTGACATTCTTTTGATCATACAGGTACAGTAAATAATAAGATTTGTATAAAAATTGATTTGGGGCAAACATAATCTGTTTTATCACATATTAATAACTTTGAGCTTAGTTTCACTTTCATAGAGGCTGTAATAACTTGTAAAATACTTCGCGAAGGTTTTGCTATGTTTAGCTTCACTTATACTGCTAAATGAATGTTAGTCACTTGTTTTTAACAAAATTCCCGCCAAAATCGTAAGGTAGACAATTTGGGATGTGGGTTATCTCGTGAACAGTGTCCTCGAGTTGTTTTAACAGCTTCAACACTCAGAACTCATGCAGAGAAGCTGAAAGCAGTCAATTTGAACTTTGACCCCTGAATCCACACAGACACATTGCAGATTCATGAAGAACACACAACCAGGAAGTAGAACTGCTGCAAATGCGACTCTGCGATGGAAAATGAACTCTTTATCATTTAAATGTGAGTTATTTTGTATAATTACTTAGTTATTTATGTTATAATTTATAAAATATGTAAGTTATAATGATTTTAAATGATGCAGTTTCTCATAGTAAGCAAATGTGATTTTTTAGAAGGCATAGAAAGTGAAACATTTATACAAGTGTTTTTGAAAGTTTATTTGACTGCAGCTTATTAATATATGTAAAAAACTTATGATTTAAACATATACACTGTTATGATTCATTTGATTTATATGATTGACAAGCACAAATAACTTTATGACTCTATTCTGGAAGAAGTTGTCATCTGACATATTTTAAAGCAGCAGTTTAGATATACAAAATACAGATGGCTTTCTTGACAATAAAGCAAGTGTTTTTGAGATCTTGCTTAACTATGCAGTATGATTTATAGCAATACCTATAAATATAATATTTTATTCTACAATAATAAGTATGAGGAAAATAAGCTCTGATACAAGTAATTTAAAGTCTTTTGGAAGCTGTTAATTGCATTTACATGATAGAATATAGATACATCTTAATATATATATAATGTATGAATCATATTAGCCAAAGTTATTGATTTAATTGAATATTAGAACTTATTTTTACAAATTTTGAATAAATTAATGTGTACATATGCCCTTCCTCCTTTTTTTTTTGTTTTTTTTTTCTCTCTCTTTCACTCTCTCTTCCTCTCTCACGTCATTTATTTATCTCTCTCTTCTTGGTTTCTAATATCAAGTTTATTTGAATGCTATTTGAATATAAATGTGTTATATTAAATAGATGTATATAGTAGTATGAATAGTTTTTTTTTTTTAAAAAAAGTTTCTCTTAGTATATATGATGTTGTTCTATCAAATGTGTAGTCTTGTCTTACCAAATAATCTAATTGGAAGTTGTTAATTTAAGTTAAATATAACAAGTATTAAATTGATAAGGTGGCAGCTGAGGTACTGCTGCTTAGGGTAGGGGGTTAACTTGAGTAGTATGTACTACTCTAAGTTGGAGTTTCTAACTCCAGGCTGGGTGCAAGGTTTAATCCTTACATTATTTTTTCTTGTTCACTGTTGTATGAATATAGTTCTGACATCCACAATACACTTTGTAAGTTCATTGTCACTACAAACAAAATTAAATCTTATACAAAATCCCATAAGAGACTCAATAAATACAGTTATATTTAAAGGTACACCTAAAGGAGGAGGTATAACATTACTTATTTTGTTAATTGTTATTTTAATCATAAGTTTTCTATGTTTTAAAATTGCCAAATGACTTCTCTAAAAGGAATTTCTTTAAACATTAATGGACTGAATAATCCATGTAAAAGGGCAAGCCTAATAAGATACATTAATTTACATAAGGCCAATTTAGTCTTCCTACAAGAAACACATCTTTTGAAAAAAGATATTGATAAACTAGTCACAAACAAATATACAGTATTGGTTAGTTCAGAGCACACTCAGAAAAAAAGAGGAGTGGCTATTTTATGGAATAAAAGTATGCCCATTCCTAAAACTATTAAGACTTATAAGGATGATAAAGGAATGTTTTGTATGGTTACTATACAAATTAATGGGAAGACTTATACATTAATCAATATATATTGGATACCTGGAATTGGTATTAATATAGTGAAATACCATCTTGATAAGATCATATCATTCTCTATAGGAGATATTATTTTAGCTGGTGACTTTAATTGTATATTACATGAAAATGACACTACCACTATAGGAAAAAGGAAAATTGCATCTAATGCAAAACATTTAAAGGATTTTGCTAATTCTTATCATTTAAATGATATTAATAATCAGATAGATTCAAAATCATTACCATATACATTTTTCTCTAACAGATACAAAACTTATTAAAAAATAGATAGAGTCTTTATTTCTAACCAGATGGTAACAGAATTAATTAACTCTAAAATCATTTCTTGTCCTATATCTGATCATAATTCAATTGTTTTCGAGTTCATGATAAAAAATACAATGTTCAAATCAAAAGGATACTAGCATACTTAACTCAATTAAAAGACTATAAAGAATATATACTTTCAGAAGTACAACATTTTCTAGATATAAATAATACTTCTGAAGTCTCCGTTGTTTATGTTTGGGATGCTTTAAAATCGTATTTATATGGACAAAGTATCAGATGGTATAATAATAAAAGGAAATCTTGGGATAAGGAATTATTAGATATTCAAAGTAAACTAGATTCTTATAAATATAATAATAAAGAAAATATTATGGATAAGAAAGTCATTGAAGAAAAAACAAACTAAATGAGAAATACAAAGAAATTTTAACTCATAAAGTTAAAATAACTTTAGAGAAATACAAGTTTTTGTCTTACTCAATAAGCCCCAAATACTTACATAGACTTAAAAACAAAACAAAAAGATTGAATAAGCAAAATCATATCAAAGAAATCTTTTCTCTAAGGAAAAAGAAGAATGTTTCTAGTCTACCAGAAATACTAGATGAATTTAGAAATCACTTTCACAAAATTAATCATAATAACATTAACATGGAACCTAAAGATAAAATAAGGGAATTTATAACCACAAATATGAATAAAAAACTTAATAAACAACAGATTAAACTATTGGATAAAAGTATTTCATATACAGAGGTTGTTACACAAATAAACAAGCTTAAATCAAACAAAGCACCAGGTAATGATGGTATTATACCAGAGATATATAAAATCCTTTCTTAAAGTACATACTCATTAATACATAAGGTTTTTATTTTGGCCCAAAATGAATTAATAACCCCCCATCTTGGCAATATACATTTATTTTGCCAATCTTGAAACCTAATAAAGATCCAACTAGATGTACTTCATATCGACACATCTCATTACTTAATGTTGATTATAAAATATTTATGAGTATTTTTGCTGATAGACTGAAGACAATCATCCCTGGCATTATAGATATAGATCAGACAGGATTCATTGTAAATAGAAATACTTTTGATAATATAAGGAGAACTCTAACATTAATTGATTTTGCAAATAGGAAAAAGAAAGATTTAACTCTTATTAGTCTTGATATAAGCTCTGCATTTGATTCAGTAAGTTGGGACTACCTGTTTACCTTACTGAAGTGCACAAACTTCTCAGAAGCATTTGTAAATCTAATTGAACATTTATACAAAGGAACATTGGCTTATATTAAGATAGGAACATATGTCTCACAAAAATACCAATTTTTAAAGGTACAAAACAAGGGTGTCCACTTTCTCCACTATTATTCACATTAATAATGGAGCCTTGGGCTAATTTGATCAGAAACTGTACTGACATAGAGGGATTTGAAATAAATAAAAATAAAACATCTAAAATTCAACTCTTTGCAGATGATGTTCTAATCACATCAACAGGATCTAATTCTTCTATGCAGTCTCTGATAAAATGATACATTTTAAAAGTATTTCTGGTTTAATATTCAATGAAGAAAAAACTAAAATACTACCTATATATACATGAAAAAATGTTCTCATTAATGATTTTACTAAATATGTACCCAATTCAGGTCAGATAACTTATTTAGGTATAATATTATCTAAAGATATCAAATCTATTATACATAATAATTATAATACCTGTCTTCTTAATATACAAAATCTCTTTAATACCTGGAATAATATGTTTTTTACTATGGAAGAGAGACTTACAATTATTAAAATGATAATATTCCCCAAGATATTATACTTAATACAATCAATAATACTTCCACCTACAAGAATAAGTATCAAGAAATTGAATACACTAATGTTAAATTTCCTATGGGCACCTAATAGACCTAGGATTGCTTTAAAGAAACATACTAATAGTTGGTCTCAAGGGAGTATTTCTTTTCCAGACTTCAATTTATATACTATCTCTTCTATTATAAAAGTTATTACTTTATTAATAGATCAGTCATATGTTGCAAAATGGAAAGATTACTGGGAGATAATTAGTATTCACTTCATGAAAATCTCCTTAACACATAAAAATATGATTGTACTTCACCTATTACACCTAAACATATAGTTAGTTACCCATTAAACATTATTATTAGTTATCGTAACTTTATATTCATGCATCCTAAATATAAAGAATGGAATTTTATTATATTCCCTATAATGTATACTCGGGGTATGCTTTTGTCATCCACTTCTGAAGGAACTCATTTAACTACAGATAATGATCTAAAGTACTGATATCAGTTGATATCTGATAATAAAGTTAAAAATCTAGATTTCTTAAAACAAGAATTTGATCTAAGAGAAACTTGCTGGTTAGAGGTTCAGACCTTTAGACAACATCTCATTGATAAAATAGATCTAATGTCTATAACAGTTAAAGAATCTGTTCCAACATTGATTGATTACTTGATATTAAATTTACAACATAAAGTTTCTGATAAAGGTAAGCTTTCAAACATACATAAAATTATCAGACAAGAAACTTTTTACAGTGTAGATACCTACTGGAATTATTTCATTTCCATTAATGGTGATTCACCAAGTCAACAAAATAAACAATATATATTGGAATCTGCTTATAAAACTACGTCCTCCATTGTCTGGAGACTTTTTACATGGAAATTTTTGCATAGATCCTTTTATACACCTTTGATGATGAATAAAATAAATAATAAAGATAATCTATGTAAAAGATGTAATGTAGAAATCAATGCAGACTGGGCTCATATGTTTTATGACTGTATAAAATTGAAAGAATATTGGAAGTCAATTAATGAATTTTTGCAGGCTCTGTTACAGATAATTTTATTATTTCTAAATCTCTTATATTATTCAACACACCTGTACCTCAAAGTGTTAAAAGGTTAAGCTTCCCTTGTTATGGTCTATCCTAGCAGTGGCTAGAAAAATAATAACCAGAAATTGGATTTCAGATACACCTCCTTCGTTCAATGAATTTAAAAATGTTATGAATATAGTGTGCCATATGGAACTGAATACAATCAAGTTAAGAACTACTAGAAAAAGTCTTATTATATTGTATGGGATAATTTACAAAACTTGTTAAACAAATCTTAACTTCAAATAACATGGTATTTTAGTTTAATTAATTGATCTGATTGTAGTGGATGTCTTTGTAAATACTTTGGTTGTTTTGTTGAATGTTATAATCATATCTATTTTAATTACTTGTATAAAATTGTTATGATATTTTCTTGTATGTTAAAAACAATAAACTTGTTTAAAAAAAAAAAAAAAGAAAAGAGGAATGGGAATCCTGGGCCTTGGTGGGAGATCTGTAGAAAGCTACAATTTGGATTGCAGTTTTGCCCAGAATGAGTTGCACTTGGATAACCTCGGATGCACTATGCTGAACAACTAACCTGGTGGTGTGGATATCCTTAATGAATATGGACACACCTTCGCCTTTGGTGTTCCAGTCCAGGTTACATGGCAGAAAAGTGTGGTGTGAGTTATAGCCTGGTAGTGCAGGGGTGCTCTCTGGAGCCTTGAACCAGAGTCATATCTGTACTTGTTGTGGAGGGACCTGAGTGTGTAGGCTATATGGCTGATCCTGGCACCCAACAGGCAGCTGACAGTAACCTTATCCTTGCTTAGCCTGGTGAGTGGGACATCAGTGTGCCTGACTATAGATTCACCTATGACTAGTGTGTTGGGTATGTTGTTTTGCCTTATGGGCTGTGGTTGAGTGGCACACTGAGTCTGTGGGCTATGTGTCATTTAGGTTGTGTTGGGGGGTGGAGGTTGCTTGCATTTCTGCTTTGGAGATCTCTGTTGCTTGAGCATATTATTATTGAGAGCCTCCGTGAATGTTTTTGTGTTTCTATGTGTGGATTTTGGTGGTGTAGATTGAGTGGGACTATGTGATGAGTGTGGCGTGGTACAAGGTGTTTACCTTTTCTTCTTGACTGCCCAGTTCAGTCTTGGTTGGAGAGAGCTTTATCTCCAGTTTGGCTAGATAAGTGCATCTCTTACAGGTTGCAGTGTTGGGTGGTAACAGGAGAGGGTTGTCTGTGTACGAGGCAATTTTTACATTGCCCCAAGATGCCCAGATTCATCAGATAGACAGGAAAGAACACTGGGAGTTGACCCTTGGACATTCCTGAATAAAAAACTATTTTCCTCTAGATAAGTGAGGAAAGAGTGCAAGAGCTGCTTTTCTCTAAGCAAGTGAGGAAAGTAAGTACAGAAACTGTTTTCCTCTAGACAATGAGGATGGTTGAGTGTTATAGTAATTTGTAGCTTATTTAGTGCTTACAACAAGTTCTGAACAAGTGCTGAAAACGAATAAGCAAATTCAAGTGCTAAAACTAAGAATCTGTATATGGACTAGTCTAGTTACAGGAAAGAAGCAAGTGCAAATGCAGGCTTTTAAATCAGAAAGTTGAGAGAGATGGAAAAATTACCCAAATGGCCAATAACTACAATTTCTGGGCCAGAAACCACTCCTAATGTGGTAGATAGGTTACCTAGTGCTTACCACTCCCACTGATAAGCTAGCAGCCTTCCCTCCAACACAGAAAGGCTTGGGGAGGCTCAGAAGCTTACAAACAGTCCTTGATGCAGCAAATCTATATCTGGACTAGACTAGTTACAGGAAAGGTGGAAACAAGTGCAAATGTGGGCTTTTAAACCCGGAGTTGAAAGAGATGGAAAAACTGCCCAAATGTCCAATGAACTACAATTTCTGGGCCAAAAGTCACTCCTGTTGTAGTAGATAGGCTACCTAGTGCTTACCACTCCCACTGATAAGCTAGAAGGCTTCCCTCCAACACAGAAAGGCTAGGGGCTCAGAATCTTACATACAGTCTTGGATGCAGCAAATCTGTATCTGGGCTACTCTAGTTACAGGAAAGGTAGGAAACAGGCTTTTAGTTGTTTTTTTTTTTTTTTTTTTTTTTTTATTTTACAGAAAAGCAGCTAAAACAGCACTAAAAACAATTAGAGTGCAGTGCAAGCTAGCACACTTCAGTATGAAGCAGTATTAAAGCAAATACTTTTTAAATAAATGCAATTTATTCAAAATGTATTCTGAACTGAATTCAATTATTGTTTTACTTAATTCTGAACAGTTAAAAAGTGCCAAAAATATACTTATCAGCTGAGAAGCACACTCAGTCAGAACACAGGGAGATTGTAGCAATTTTTTTTTTTTAGTAAAGTGGAAAGGGAGAAAGGAGAAGCAGAAGATAATTCAAGCTTAACAAACTAAGTGGGTTGGCCTTCTCAAATGTTCTGTCTGTAATAGGTAAAATGAGCTAATGACACTAGACTGGGGGGATGTTCCAGATGAAGTTTACAGTAGGAGCAGGCAACTGCAAAGTCACCAAGTATAATAACAAGATACCAACAGGGAGGGTGGGTGGGAATACAGCACCAATATAAATAATAAGCAAATGTTTAAATACAGCACAGTGCAAATTAATTTGCAAAAAGTGTACTTTTACAAAAGTTTAACATTTAAGGCTTAAGCAAAAGAAGTCGCCTTGCTGAAAAAAACAGTGCTCATTGTTGAAGTTAGCTATCTGCAGCTTTTGAATCAAAGGATTGAAATTGTTCTGTTGGGTTTTTAATTGGATAGCAGCAACACGACACTTACCCCAGGATTTAATAAACTCTGTATAGGGTCCGTGTAGAACCTACACAGAATGTACCCATCTACACAGCCACAGTTTCCCCTCGGCAGCACGTTATGTATATTAATGATGGTGTCCTGCCGAGGGATACCATAGCAACAGGGATATTGAATCCATGTAGGCAGAAGTGTTGAGGGTGGTCAGAAGTTATGTACATGGTGAGGTTCCTTGTAATCTTCTGTGCTACTGGTGAAATGGGCTTTGTATTAATAGTTTGTGTATTAAATGTATAATGTGTTATTTTTTTTTATGGAAATTTGCATGGTGCACAACAGTGCCAAGCCACACTTATACATAGACAGCTGACACCTGCCAGACATTTAAAAATAGAAACTGGATGTAGTTAATTATGCTATTTGTTTTTGTTTTTTTTTTTAATGTCTGATTGCGTGGCACAGAGTGGAGCGCAGCAATGCTAAGTTGTGCTTATACATACACAGCAGACACCTGCCAGACATCTAAAAATAGAAACAAGATGTAATTAATTATTTATTTCTGCTTTTGTTTATGCCCATTTAAGCCTGCTTGCATGGTGTACCGAAGTTGCTTAGTAGTGTATGTGAAGGTATACTACTTTATATAAAATTCAAGTAGTTAAACGGGGAGAGTAATGGTCTAAAGTTTTGTAGGTCCTGAGTTTGAGTCCTTAGCAAACATATCATTTGTTGAATGCAATGTAAAATGTTTTTTAAATTAAAATCAATATTTTTACATTTGGGAGAGCTGTGCAGTGCTAAGCACTGCTTAAACATGGTTAATGGCTAATATGTTTGCTCATTGCTAAGCTTCACCAAAACCACAGTTCTGCAAGTTTTCACACTTCTCAGCTTTGCTTAGCTGGTTTGTGTGATGGTAAGCACCATGTGCTTTTTTGAATGTTGCTGAATGATGTGTAAGGGCAGGAAAGCAGTCTATATTGAGGCAAATAGGCAGAAATCCGTCAGCATTTGTTGGAGTTTGCTTATGTTGTTTTTGGAGAGGGTGCAGGCTTTTGGGTGCAGAGATGGGGTGCACAGCAGTCCATTTTTTAGGCTTGTGGTAAATCATTATGAACCTAGGCTGCTGCCAAGCAGTTACCAGGGTTCAGAGTGTAAGGCTGAGGCCTGGGGACAACTGGCCAGGGATCTTACCAGTGCTACTGGAATCTCCTGCACTAGTGAGCAACTTTGACACCACTTTGATGACCTGAAGCAGAGAAAGAGGGGGGTATTGGACAACTGGGTCCAAGAGGCTAGGGATGGACAAGCCCCACAAATATGTAAGTATTTTTCCACTGTTTTATCAAAATGAAAGCTGAATGCATGCAAAACTGGTATGCATAGTGGCTTGCTTCGCTCCCAACAGCTGTAGCTGAGAGGACTTGCAATATTCGGTCCCATGCCGGGTGCCTAGCCAGGTTGCACCGTGAGTGTGGTGAGTATAGATATGTTATGCTACCTGTAGTGCAATAAGCAATAAAGAATAAAAAAGTACTGCAATAAAGAATAAACAATAAAAACTATAGTGCAATAAATGGGGAATTAGAAATGTAGTGCATTACATGGGCAATTAGAACTATAGTGCAATAAATGAACAACAACTGTATTGCAATAAACAAGAGCATTATCAGCAACACCAATAAAGTGTTAAGCAGCATTGTGGTTTTATAAATAAATCTGTCTTAATATTTGCAGTATGGTTATATTCATTGCATGTGTGTTCTGCTGTCACTGCAGTCAAGTGTAAAACTGTAATAGCTTTACAATGCAAAAGGAATGTCCAGTAAAATGCTTTTCTCAACTAATAATATGGTTCAATGTTGTCTCCAGGCCAATTTCAGTCACATAATGCTCTCATTTTCTTCTACTTCAGGAACAAAAGGTATGTGGCTGAGATAGCTCACTTTATGAGCAGATAGTGTGTGTTAGTTTCACAGAGAATTATCAGCGAAACCAATAAAGTGTTAAGCAGCATTGCAGGTTTCTAAATAAATCTGTCAATATTTGAAATAGGGCATGTCTGTTGTAAGTTGCTATAGTTAATTGTTATATTATTTGCAGATGTCCCCTGCAGTCACAGCTATTGGGTTCTACTCCCATACCTACCAGCTAAGGCATGACACCTGTCTAGATTACTTAATGTACACAAACATGTCTCAACTGTCACGATTTTTTGCAATGTAATTACAACTGCCTGATCTGTTTGTTCCATGATTACCAGGACAAAATGATTCAATTCAACAATTGGCTAAACTTCTGGTGTCATTCAAAGGGGATCCAGTATCTGTCTGCCTGGGACAACATGATCGCCAAACCACAATGCTTTGCCAAAGATGGTCTGCACCTGTCAGCCCTGGGATTCAGGTTACTGGCTAAAGCTCTTGCCACCCCTATAGTGCCTTTTTTAGGCAAGGTTCAAAGGACAAAATCACCACCATAACAGATACAAGCATGCAAAATTTGAAGGTAATGCTACTCAGTGCTAGAAGTCTAAACCTCAAAATACACTCTCTTGAGGCACTTCTATAAATGGAGAACACCGATATCTGTAGAATAACTGAGACCTGGTTCAAGACTCCAGAGAGCACCCCTGCAATACCAGGCTACAACTCTTACCACACTTTTTGGCCACCAAACCAAGACCAAAACACTAAAGGTGGAGGAGTATCCATATTCACCAAGGATATTCACACCTCCAGGCTAGTTGCCCAATACAATGCATCTGTAATTCTCCAGGTGCAATTAACACTAGGTAAGACTTGCAATCCATATTGTAGCTGACTACAGATCCCCTGCCATGCCCCAAGATTCTCACTACACCTTTCTAAACATACTGGGAAACATTAAGATACAACCAAACACCCTAATACTGGGGGATTTCATCTACCTGGCCATTAACTGGGAAAACTACTCTGGTACCAACACCTTTTCCCAACGGTTCTTGGAATTCATAAATTCCAAAGCCCTGGATCAACTAATCCATTATCCCACCAGGGGCTCCAATATCCTAGACCTGGTCATTACCAACATGGGAGATAGATGCTCCACACCACTGGTCACCTCCTCATTGGTCAGATCTGACCATAAGCAAATCACCCTGCACATCCACATCCCACACCCACCCCCCAGTAAGGAAACCTCCGTAACAAACTTCTCAAAAGCCAACTTCATGCTACTTAAGTCAGAAGTAACAAATGTCATGGCACCCATGCAGACAGGAGCTGAAAGTTCGACTGCTGAATCCTACACTAAGGCACTGTATGAGCACATCCACTTATTCATGAATCGTGGCATCCTAAATAGAACCAAGACGCTCTCCTCCCAAAAAAGGAAGCCAATCTGGTGGTCCCCTGCCATAAATAAACTATACAAAAGAAGGAAGAAACTGTTTCAG
This sequence comes from Protopterus annectens, assembly GCF_019279795.1. Lineage (NCBI taxonomy): Eukaryota > Metazoa > Chordata > Ceratodontiformes > Protopteridae > Protopterus > Protopterus annectens. The sequence continues at coordinate 811,292,222 of NC_056729.1, forward strand.
AAAAGAGGAAAATCCCAGGATGCAAAAAGCTCCCTTACCAGCCTCAGTAAGAAGCTAAAATCCCCCATAAAATCCTCCAAAGCTAGTTACCAAAATAAAATTGCCAAAGATTCCAAAGACAACCACAAGGCATTCTATAGTTATGCCAAGAATCTAAATGGCAATGCTAAGATCTGCTCTAAGCTGCAACAAAATGGCATTAAATATACTAATCCCAAGGATATTGCCAATATCCTGGCAGATCGATTTAGTGCCAACTTCACTGCCCTCTCACCCCTAAAGGGCCCATCTCAATACCAAAAGATTGCCAAATTCCAGTAATCACGGCCACACAGATAAAACCCGCACTCTCCAAAGCTAAGAATACAGCATCCATGGGACCAGATGACATCCCAGGCTGTGTAGTACATGAACTACAAAATGAAATGGCACCTCATCTAAGTGTCATTTTTAATCATAGCCTCACCTCAGGCTTCATGCCCACTGAGTGACAAACAGCTACTGTTATCCCACTCCACAAGGAGAGATCCACCTTGGATCCTGGAAACTACCGTCCCATCAGTCTGACGAGCCTTATCTGCAAGGACATGGAATGCATTATTATGGAACTTATAAACAAAGACATTGGCAACCTTCAAACACTGTACCCCACCTAGTTTGAGTTTGTGAAGGGCTGATCTTCTCTCCTGAACCTGATTGACTTCTTCTACTCAGTCTCCAGAGCTGTGGATGAGAGTAAGGCAGTCTGCACAGCCTATCTGGATCTTGCCAAGGCCTTCCACACCATCCCCACTCTGTAATCATAGATAAACTTACTAAGCTGGGCATAAATCCCTATGTCACACGATGGGTTGCCAACTGGCTTACTGACAGAACCCAGACTATGAAAGTAGCCGACTCCAAATTCAGCTCCAGACAAGTGACAAGTGGAGTACCTCAGGGTTCAATCCTGGGGCTGCTCTTGTTTGGCATCTACTTCTCTGAAGTACAGGCCAACACTAAGGGACTCTGGCTAACAAAGTTCGCAGATGACTGCAAACTGGGAGAAATTATTGAATCCACAAATTATGTGGATATTCTACAAAAGGGCCTTACAGAAACAGATGCTTGGTGCCAGAGCCATGGGCTCAAGCTTAATGCCAGAAAATGTATAGTTATGCCCTTTGGGGAAAAAACATGTACCCATGAATTACCGCACCAAAAGTATGATGAGAGACTTAGGGGCACAGGTGGGCAGTGGTCTCAACTTTGATAACCACATCACCACAACAGTCAGGAAATCCTTCTATGTGGCACACCTCATCACTAAGGGCTTTTCATCCAGAAAAAAGGAGGTCATTGTCCCACTGTACTCATCCCTCATTAGACCCATTATAGAGTACAGCTCCCCATTTGATATGTACCTCACAAGACATTTGCAACAACTGGAAAGGCAGCAGAAATACCTCACTAAAAGAATCACATGCCTAAAGCAGATGCCCTATGCTGACCATCTAAAAAATCCAGCTATACTCTGTGGCATATCATCTACTCAGAGGTGGTCTCTGCTTAACATACAAGGCCATGTCAAACCCAAAGCTGTTGGACATGCTCCACTTAAAAAAATTCCAATCTCTCAGAGCCACATGCTCCAGGGATCTAAACCTTATCATCACAATGAACAAAACATGCTGGAGGGATAGGTTCCTGACCAGAGACTCCCCATACTCTAGAATAGACTGCCCAAACATGTCAAGCAGAGCGCCTTCTTGGCCCTCTTCAAAAGGAGCCATGACAATTGGATGGGAGATAGGAAATTCACCCCGGGGATCACATCATTCATCCTGCTAGGCAGGGGTCCAGGGAAGTAAATACTGTGGGAAGAAATATCCAGGGAATTGTTTGGCTAGGCTTGTATAGGCCTTAGGGCCAATAGCCTTGTACCAGCCTATGAACCTATGAACCATATAAATGATTACCTGGATTGCTATATATTTTCAAATCCATTTACATAACACCTTGGTAGTTATGTAAGTCCACATTATGTGAAACTGTTCTCTGTAGTTGTGTACCTGCATTTTTTTACTGCTTGGTCCATACATACTGTCCCATGCTAAAAGCTTGATAGGTATGTATGTGCTGTCACCTATAAAAGAATTGTAGTCACTATATTCACAACTGACACTGCATACCTGTAGAAGTTTGTAGTTGCATTCTGTGTAGTAATAGTACACGCAAGGTAACTAATGGTATGTTTTTCTCCCCCCCTTATCTTCTTTAATTTATTATTGTTATTTATTATTATGATTTAATATTGACATATTTTGTTACACTAACTGTTTTACTGGCCTTATGGTTTATTTCATACTGGTTTGTTGTTAACATACTTACTGTTATGTTACTTAATGTTGTGTTACACATAATATACCTTAATGTGTATTTGGATTAATAAATATTATGTTTCATTCTGTTAATACTAACATTAGTTTGTTTAATGCTAACTTTAACTTATTAGGATAACTACTTTTCTACAGAGCATTAAGGTCATCTGGTTCCTCATGATCCACCTACCTTGCCTCTTCTAGCCGTGGCACTGGGTCACAACATGTCTGGAACCCATCCTAGTAGTGCCCTCTCTGCTGCCCCTGCATTACCTGTGGTGTTGTGTACTACAGCCACACGGGATGGGGCTGGGCCCCCTTCTGGGAGAGGTAGCAGAGGAGAAGTTGCCACCCATGACAAAATGCTGGGTTTGGTGCACAGGATCATCTACTATGGGTTTGGGTAATGCCTGCATCAGATGGAGAGAATACTGAACATCCTGGTGGCGCAGGCTCACCTCAGAACTCAGCATACACTACTGTCACCCTTGGGCAGTGACAGATGAGTGTCATCAGTCCCATGGGGGGGGGATTTGAGTCATGCTGCTACCGTGTGGAGATACATTGGACTGAGATTCCAAAACACCCTCCCCATCCAATGTGTTTACCCCAATCTTGAGTCACACACCACCCCATCTGTTGTGTTGTCTGTCTTGTCTGTCTGCAAAAACTTCCTCACCTATGCAACTTACCTCCCCCACATGTACTATGTCCCTCCCACAACATTCCACTCTCACCTTAAAAAAACAAAAAACAAAATGGGCACTTTTCTCAAAAAGAATTTTGTCCCGAACATAGCTCTCCATTTTCCATATGTGCAAACATATAAACATGTACAAAATAAACACCTGTCCCCTACTTCAAACCCATGGCCATCACACCTATTAGATGCTGCATTAATCTGCCACACTACACAGCTGTCAATTATAACAGGTGGTTTAAGCAAAACATAGTAATTTCAGGTTACAGTTATTAAGAGTGTTTCAGTGGAACTGTGCATCACTCCGCATCATACAAACTTGCTGAAAGAGTAATGCAAAAATTGGGATTGCACCTTGGAGTCTTTTGTAAGAGTACACTACTAGAAAGACAAGCACACAAGAATGGCTGTAAGTGAGGTCTCTAATACCAGGTAAATGCTCCCTTTTCTCAGCAGCATTTACAAGTCTACCTGCTAAGGTATTATTGGCAAAATACATGTACAACAGGGACCTTTGTGCAGAAATACATCCATATAAAACCATGCACAGCCTGTATGTGTATACTTATATCTTGCATATACACCTGTTTCAATAGTGACTAAGTAGCTCAGTCTGTTAAATGTTTCACAAGCAGTACATTTTGCCACACACAGTCCTGGGTTCAAATGCAGTTGTGTGTAGCATTTAAATAAAATTATTGTGAAACCACCAAATAATCACTGAGTCTTGAACTCTTTATCCACACTGTACATTACAAATGAAACGTCTGTTTGTCACTGATGCAAGTCACAGGCTTGCAAATGGGAACACACTTTACATATCCTTATAGCAAATCTATAAGTACATAAACTGTCAAGTCATGCATTGATATGTATTCACAGAAGATTTTAACTCAAGTAATGCAAATGAGGCCCACTACTATCAGAGTGCAGTACAATCCTTTCAAAGTCACAGTGCAGATTAACACAGCTGCACAACTAACACACACATATGCAGCCCTTGCTTGTAACAAAGACTGCCAGTATACACATTCCAAATGAGTAACAGACTGTAACATGTGGCCTGACAGTAGCCCAAATGGTGGACATAATGTTATATTTATCGCCTATGTTGCTCAAGGACACAAGAAACATGTACCCTAGTATTCTCTTAATTATACCATTGCTTAACATACTTATCTTAAACACATGCCTTCATTGAAGTGGAATGTCTACCCTCACTCTGGCTCTGCCTCTACTAGAAGGCTGCCACATCTGACAGTTACTCCTACAGCTTGCTGTCCCCCAAAGTTTTCACACTCTGTGCCTATGACTATTACCTGCAGCAGCAGCTGCAGCCTGTACCAGACACATTTATGTGTAACAGTAGCTTCTACAGACCTACCCTCTGTGATGACGTAGTCTTCTCACTCCAGTAATTTCGAGAACGACATATCAGAAAGGGCTTGTAATCTACATGTAGGCCTTATATCTTGTACAGTGGCTGCATGTCATTGGCTGATGATAGTGTGAATCAGATGTGTTTCCTGCAATTAGCATCTCAGAACCACAGATTCGTTACATGCTGGCTATGGGGAACCATTCTGTATGAGACTTTCTGAACACAGAACATGCATTTGCAAAGCCTTAAATATCACCACATATCAATAGAGGTGTTTTGCATTCCAACAGGTATGTAATCTTTTTTTTTAACAGGATGCAGATGTGTACATATACTTACAGGGAATATGGGTTACAGTATTAAGCCTTTCCTAGAACTATGATATTGACATGTCATTGATATCCAGATTTGTTACACCTACAGAGGATGTACAATACATCTAGGGTGGAATGTTTTTTGTCAATATGGCTCGCTGGTATCTTGGGACTGTCCATTTATAGTGGTTGTAATATCACACTGCTGTTTGCTTGGCTCTGTTGTTTTGACATATTATCAGGGGGATTGCCCCTAGGGAACACATTACAATAGATCCCAATGTTGGGTGTATGATCATACAGCAGTATCTGTCATGGAACACATGGGAATAGCTTACTATCACTAGTATCTTAGTTGTATCCACACACTTGGTATGTTTGCACACTGTGGAATATGACATGTGATCAAGCAGTGGATACTGCCAGCCATTCTGTTATTGCTGTATCTCTACATAGTGCACTTCCACATATGTGTGTTTCCATTCTATTGTCTTTCAGGAAACATGTACCCAAGACACTGTGCACCTTTCATGCATGTGGAGAATGAGATTATACTTCAAGGCCTCCAGCAACACCATGAACTGCTGCTGTCCAGGAGAAGGCAAAGCAGGGAACAGTGGGCAGCACTGTGGGCTGCCTTGTCTGTGATGTGAATGCTACAGGTCATCAGAGCAGGACATATGAGCAGGTTCAACACCACACAATGGACATGATCAATGCTGCATGCAGAAGGGCAGCAGATGTATCCAGGGATCTTGGCATCACCAGTGGAGAGTCTGCAACAGAACAACCACTCTCAGCCACTGAGGAATTCCTGACAAATCTAAGCACACACAACAGCTCCCAGGCATCCATCACACTATACATTGTGGATGTGGGTGCCACAATTTCCATGGCAGAGGAGTGTGCGAGTAAGCTTAGTTTGATCACCATTGCAATACTGTAGCATTCAGTATGTCAGGGTGTACATACTCTTACGTGGGTGCCATGTCTGTGTTCTTTGTGGGGAAAAAGGTTTAACTACAGTTTGACTCTCCTGCTCAGATGTTGAACAATATAGTAACTAACACTAGCTACTGTAAATGTGAAAATATATGGACGTATTACCTTATGATGCAGCATGTGGTGGTACTGCCATTACCTCTCCCTCTACTTTTCACAGGTCCATCAAGTATCGGACAAGGCTGTGGTTCTGCTCCTGGTAAGCACAACACTGTTTGTTACAGATATGGGCTTACAGAAATGCAATCCTTAAAGTGTCATAGGTTCATAGGTAGGTACTAGGCTATTGGCCCTAGGGCCTATACAACCCTAGCCAAAAATGTACCCTGGCTTTCGCCACCCAAGAAAATTATTTTCCTGTGCCCCTGTCAAGCAGAACCACAGAAGTGATCCCTGGGGTGAATTTCCTATTACCCATCCAGTCATCAAGATTTTTCTTGAAGAGTGCTAATGAGGAGCTCTGTTTGACATAGATAGGTAGTCTGTTCCAGAGTATGGGAAGTCTCTGGGACAGGAATCTATCCCTCCAGCATGTTCTGTTTATTGTGGTGACAAGGTTTAGGTCCCTAGAGCGTGTAGCTCGGAGGGATTGGGATTTCTTTAAGTGGAGCATGTCCAACAGCTCTGGGTTTGACATAGCTTTGTATGTTAGGCAGAGATTGCCTCTGAGTAGGCGATATGTGACGGAGTAAAGCTGGAGTTTTTTGAGACTGTCTGCGTAATGCATCTGTTTGAGGCCAGTAATCCTTTTTGTGAGGTATTTTTGTGGCCTTTCCAGTTGTTGTAGATGTCTTGTGAGGTACATACCAAAAGGGGCGTTGTACTCTATAATGGGTCTAATGAGTGATGAGTAGAGGGGAACAATGACCTCTTTTTTTCTGGATGAGAAACCTTTTTTGATGAGGTGTGCCACGTAGAAGGATTTCCTGACCACTTTGTCGATGTGATTATCAAAGGAGAGACTACTGTCCACCTGTGTCCCAAGGTCTCTTATCACACTTTTGATGTTAAGTAGATGACCACCTATGTGGTAGTTCATGGGTACAGAATTTTTACCAAAGGGGATGACAATGCACTTTTTGGCATTGAGCTTGAGACCATGTCTTTGACACCAGGCATCTGTCTCAGTGAGGCCCTTTTGTAGGATGTCCACATTGTTAGGAGTTTCAATTATGGCTGCTAGTTTGCAGTCATCTGTGAATTTAGTTAGCCAAAGACCTTCTGTGTTAGCCTGTACTTCAGAGAAGTAGATACCAAACAGGAGAGGACCCAGGACTGAACCCTAAGGTACTCCACTTGTCACTGGTCTGAAGTCTGATTTGGAGTCTGCTACTTTCACAGTGTGGGTTCTTTCAGTAAGCCAGTTGGCAACCCATCTTGTAACTTAGGGATTTATACCTAGTTTAGTGAGTTTATCTATAATTCCAGAGTGGGGAGATGGTGTCGAACGCCTTGGCGAGATCTAGATAGGCTGTGTGAACCACCTTACCCTCATCTATGGCTTTGGTGACTACGAAGTCTATCAGGTTTAGGAGACATGATCTGCCTTTTACAAACCCAAACTGTGTGGGGTCCAGGGTTTGGAGATCTCCAATGTCTTTGTTTATGAGTTCCATGATGCGTTCCATGGCCTTGCAGACAAGGCTCGTCAGGCTAATGGGGTGGTAGTTCCCGGGGTCTGTGGTGACCCCCCCCCCTTGTGGAGTAGGATAACTGTCACAGTGCGCCATTCATTGGGCACAAAGCTTGAGGTGAGGCTATGATTGAACATGGTACTTAGGTGGTGTGCCAGTTCATTCTGTAGTTCATGTAGAAGGCTGCCTGGGATTTTGTCAGGTCCCATGGATGCTGTGTTCTTGGCTTTGGAGAGTGAAGGTTTTACCTGTGCAGCCATGATTACAGGAACTTTGCATTCTTCTGGTATAAAGATGGGCCCTTTAGGGGGTGAGAGGGGGGTAAAGTTGGCACTGAACCTATCTGCCAGGATATTGGCAATATCAGTTGGTTCTGTATATTTAGTGTCATTATGCTGTAACTCAGAGCAGATCTAAATGTTGCCATTGAGATTTTTGACATAGCTATAGAATGCTTTGTGGTTGTCTTTAGAATCAGTGGCAATTTTGTTTTCATAACTAGCTTTGGAGGATTTTATGAGGGATCTCAGCTTCTTACTGAGGCTAACCAGGGAGTTCCTCCAATCGTGGGATTTTACTCTTTTTTTTGCAACAGTTTCTTTCTTCTGTTGTAGAGTTTATTTATGGCAGAAGACCACCAGATTGGCTTCCTTTTTTTGGAGGATAGCATCATGGTTCTGTTAGGGATAGCATGATCCATGCACTTGTGTAAGTGCTTATAAAGTGCATTTGTGTAGGATTCAGCAGTTGTACCTCTATTGTCCATCTGCATGGGTGTCATGAAGTTTGCCACTTCTGTCTTAAGAAGCGTGAAGTTGGCTTTGGAGAAATTTTTTACGGTTGTTTTCCTAATGGGGGGGTGGGAGCAGGATGTGGCTGTCTAGGGTGATTAGCTTGTGGTCAGATCTGACCAATGAGGAGCTTACCTCTGGTGTGGAACACCAGTCACCCATGTTGGTGATGACCAGGTCTAGGATATTGCTGCCTCTGGCAGGAGTGTGGATAAGTTGATCCAAAGCATTGGAATTGATGATTTCCAGAAAACGTTGAGCAAAAGAGTTGGTACATGAGTAGTTTTCCCAGTTAATGGTTGGGTAGATGAAATCACCCATTATTAGAGTGTTGGGTTGTACCTTAATATTTTCCAGTGTATCAAGAAAAGAGGAGTGGGAATCCTGGGGCATGGTGGGGGGTCTGAGCAAGCTACAATCTGGATTGCGGTTTTGCCCAGAGTTAGTTGAACTTGGATTATCTCGGATGCATTATGCTGAGCAACTAGCTTGGAGGTGTGGATATCTTTAATGAATATGGACACTCCTCCACCTTTAGTGTTTCGGTTCGGGTTTGGTGGCCGAAAGGTGTGGTATGAATTATAGCCTGGTAATCCAGGGGTGCTCTCTGGAACTTTGAACCAGGTCTCTGTCACTGCACAGATGTCAATGTTCTCCATTTTAAGGAGTACCTCAAGTGATTGCATTTTGAGGTTTAGACTTCTAGCATTGAGTAGCATTACCCTCAGATTTTGCTTGCTTGTACCTGTTATGGTGGTGAATTTGTCATTTGAACCTTGCCTAAAAAAGGCACTATAGGGGTGGCAAGAGCCTTTGCCAATATGCGGAATCCCAAGGGTGACAGGTGCAGGCCATCTCTGGCAAAGCAGCGTGGCCTGTCGATCATGTCATCCCAGGCAGACAGATACTGGATTCCCTTAGAATGACACCAGAAGCTTAGCCAATTGTTAAAGTCAATCATTTTGTCCTTGTACTGTGGTGTCATTCTGGGTGATGGCAGGATGCTACTCAGGGCTAGGGTCATACCAGTCTGGGCTACAAGATCAGAGAGCTCCTCCATGTCTCTTTTCATGTAGTCCAGGGAGGTATGTCTCAGGTCATTCACACCAACATGGACAATGACAGAGTCATATTTGTACTTGTTGTGGAGTGACCTGAGTGCATGCATTATGTGGCAGATCCTGGCACCTGACAGGCAGCTGACAGTAACTTTTTCCTTGTTTAGCCTGGTGAGTGGAACATCAGTGTGACTGACTATAGAGTCAGCTATGACTAGAGTGTTGGGTACATTATGCCTTATGGGCTGTAGTTGAGTGGCACACCGAGTATGTGGACTATGTGTCATTTGGGTTGTGTTAGGGGGGTGGAGGTTTTTTGCATTTCTGCTTTGGAGGTCTCTGTTGTTTGGGCAGACTAGTACAGAGAGCCTCCATGAATGTATGTGTATGTTTTGTGGCTCTGTGTGTGTGTTTTGGTGGTGTAGGTTTTGAGGGACTATGTGATAAGTGTGGTGCGGTGCAGGTGTTTACCTTCTCCTCTTGACTGTCTAGGCCTGTCTTTGGTAAACAGAGCTTTGCTTCCAGTTTGGCTATATAAGTGCATCTCTCACAGGTCGTAGTGTTGGGTGGTAGGAGGAGAGGGTTGTCTGTGTACATGAGGCAATTGCTGCATTGTCCCAAGATGTCCAGATTCAGCAGGCCTGTCATCCCAGGCCTGCTGCCTGGAGTGCTGTACTGTAGGCATGATTGCCAACTGCACAGATATTTTATGACTGTACACATGTTACAGTGATACATATGCCTTGTACATGTCACCGTACTGATAGATGTGACAATATTGTCAGGACATTGCAGATTGCCATATATATCAACTCTGCAGAGTTTCACAAATATCAAAAGTGAACCTCATTTTTGTGGATGAGATTGCTGTATAAAGAGCTTTTGTTTGCAAATAATTACAGCTGTTTGTGGGAATAGTAATGTCCTCTTGTTTTATTATATGAGGTTGGAGTTTCAACAGGTCTGTAACAGTGCCAACAGTGTATAGAGCTGTACATATATTGAAACATAGTACTACAGAGCATAGTAGTGTAGGTATTAATGTACTGCTTTTTCCTGTATTATCACAGATGACAAATGGGGTTGGTCTATGTCCCATACACAACCTGATGTCAGTATCTCTTCAGACTCTGATGAGGTGGCCACAGTGAGACACAGGTGGGGGTTTCAGGGGTTGAGCATGTCCCAAAGGTTGACATCACTCTTCTGTCATCATTATCACAGCACACAGTCGGTATGCCTACACATACCCAGTCCCCAGAGGCCACAGATATTGGACAGTCAGAGGGTGGGGACATTGAACAGGAAAATGTGGCAACTAAGGCTACAATGAGTGCAGACACTGACCATAGCCAAAAAACTGGTGAGATTCCACACAGGTAGATTAATATGGGTGCTTGTAGGAGGCCTGCTGTCCTTCCACCACCTGTTGCAGGTATCATACTATTGTTTGCTCAGCATATGTTTCAGGCTGTCATAGAGGCACAGGCATGTTCTGAAAGGAACTCCAGACGTATGATCAATGTTCTACATGCAGCACAGTCTGACATCCGTGACTGCCTCCACCGCATTGGTGACACCCTGTATTGGTTCACTGATGAAGTGGATAGAAGGTGGGCTGAAACAGTGTCTGTCTTGGAATGTATAATGTCTGTGCTAGAAAGTGTGGTTGGAGTTGAGCATTGGCCTTGTGGACATACGTCAGCAACCCCATCTGCTAAGAGTCCACATGGCCATGCACAATCATGTTCACGTAGCAGCAGTACATCCAGCACTACATAAGGGAGCATGCTGTCCACACCAAGACATGGCAGGCCATGGGCTCTTGGTCCTGGGTGTTCCCATGGAAGATACAGTCCCAGCAGACAGCATTCACCATCAGGTACTAGCACCACTTCTGACCTAGGGGATGGAGGTGCAATTCCTGGAAGAGCCAGTTCCCCTTTTTGGGCCCAGAGATGGTGAACTGTCAGCTGTACCATGCATGGTTCAGAGCTGTACAACATACACACATGTAGGGCTAGCACTGATCCTGACTGTGTACACACACTCACACACAACTGTTAAATGCAGGTCACCTACAGACACACATGGCACAATTTCATAGTCCATCTTGCCTGCTTCTCTTCCTGACTCACACACATGCAGTCAACCGTTTGGGTCAGCCTAGGCTGCACCCCCACACAATACACTGTTCAAGTGATGATACCTGTGCCACATCCCTGTCATTCTTGCCATTGATGCAGGGAAATGAAGCTATGTGTCTGATGGACAGGGTGACTATAAATTAACATGTACTTGTGTAATGTATTGTTTAGCCATGCCACTTGTAGTGGTTACTGCAGATACTGTATCCTGACATTTGTAATGAGTAAGTCAAATAATTTCATGTACCTTGTACCACTTACCGTATATGATGATGAAATGGCTTTATACTTACACAATGAAAGATGTGTCATGGACTTGTTTATGTTTCTGTTTCAGGATTCTGTTGGGGACACCTATGGACACACATCAGCAAGACAGCTATAGATGTCACAGAAGAGGATAGACCTGTCAGCACAGATGAAATATGTCCTCAGCAAGGTACAGGACTATAGCTGCATGGCTCCATAAGTCCATATGTGTATAACATGCTAACAAGAGCAATGGCCTCATTCAGTGTACTCATACATCCCTAATCTGTGAAAAGGTCTGATACCCTTGATAAGTGTCACGGAGGGTGTTGGGACCTAGCACATCTACAAGCTGAGGTGCTGGGGAGGACCCATCTTCAGATTTGCTGTGTTCATTACAGACATTTGTCTGACAACAGCTATAATTGTCATTTTCTGCATCCCATCGTGTAACCTGCACATAATGTGTGTCACAGCAGATGTGTGTTTCACATGAATGGGGGGCCTTTTATATATAGGGTGTACTGTCTCTGTGTGACATACCTGTCTCTCCAACATGTAGTATTTATACCACAGTGATGTTGTAGGTGTGCAGGTTGGGCAAGACTTGTGTTAGTCCTGTCATGGATGTACGGGAGGCACACAGTGGGATCTGACACCTCCTTGTATGGTACCCATATGCATCACCTACAAAGCATTTATGAGATAGACTATACATGTACGGTCTTGACACAGACTCTGTAGGACATGTTATCTGCAATGTGTATTACGGTACCATGGAACTGTGTAGCTGTTACAGTTGTAAGATATACCTGTGTAGTGACATAGCAAGAGTGCCATTGTGCATAATGATAGGTGTGATGAGTGCCACATTCAGTATGGCAATGGCAGTCTGGGAGTTACATCTCAGACCTATCTGTTTATGATATACAACACTGAATGCATCCCCACATCTCACCGACCACTGAAAGTCAAAGGCTACATTTCTTCCTGTGTCCATGCATCCATGAGTAATGGCTCAACTGTCTGTGGAGTGTGGGCACTACTATATTTCCCAGGGGTAGATGACTTTCCAAAGGATAGTATTGCATAGTCGTTGACATTTAGTATTTGTCAGCAGCTCAGGCTGCAAATAAATGTGTGCCACAGGCCATCCTGGTTAACTGTTGGTTCTGTGTGGGATTCAGAGACAGCTCCTGATATGCAATCACCTGCTAATGTAGCCAGTCAGAGGGAACTAACAGTGGCTGTGACTGCAGAGAGGGAATAGCTAGAAGGGGTATGCCATTAATGATGTCTGGGGTAATCCACTGCTGACTGACACCCTTGTAGCTTAGGTCTCCCAATGCTATCTTACCAGATTATAATGGTCAGTCATTTGCCTACCCACCAGCTGATGTAACACTCTGTAGATAACCTAGCCAACATAACATCAGCAAAGTTGAACAAGTCCAGTGCGCATGCATGAGTATCCACATCTTCACAGCAAGGTGTGCCTATAAACAATGTATAGCAGGCTGGCAACCCCAAGGGTGTGGCAGCATGATCCTACCTTTGCAGGACCTGCTTCTGAGATGTTGGGAGTGTCCACACCCCTTTACTCTTATGACACACAAACATAACATGTGGCAGATATGACTGCATTTCAAAACTTGCTGCCATGGTGTCTCCAACAGCAGTCATTACATATGGCAATGAACATTATGCCAACATGCACCACTCACATGCTGCACCACCTACATGCACATCACACCCATCTGTAAGTGTTCTGATCCTTTACCAGACACATTGCCAAACAGACACCTCAGAACATCCTGCCTCTGGAGTGTGCATTACAAATAATACTATATGCACCACTGGTCAAACACCAGAGGCAAAACACAAAATCACACCTCTTACTCAGACATGATTACATTGTGAGACACATTGATGTCTGTGTCAAATGGCTACATATGGGACAGATCACAGACGGCTGTCTGTGGATTGAAACAATAGGCCTTAACACACACTGCTGAAATCAAGGGATATCAGTTAACATAATGTTGACGTCATAGTTCCTGCAGGTATGTACGACTAGGGACATACATCACTGGTCTGTATGCAGACACAAAACTATGCTTAGACAGTCTGTGTCTCTCACGAGTATACGCATAACCTTTTGGCTGCAGTTGACATTCACCTGGGATGATGGCTCCATACACACAGAAACTGATAGAAGTCAATAATTGCCTTAGTGTGTGATGTCATTGTCAGGGGATTTACTACATGTCTGCCTGGGATAATTATACAAACTCCACTCCACACACCTTCAGATAGAAACAACTCTGATCCAAAACAATACCAAAACAGCAAATCTTCAGAAGTCAGGAATCGAAAAACAGGAACCAAAGTCAAATCCAAAAGCAAATTCTTTATTCTCCAGCGCCTTGGTGTAACCACCTTTCAAGAGTATACATTCTCACTGAAAGAATGGATATATATATATATATATATATATATATATATATATATATATATATATATATATATATACTCATAGCAATTAATTAAACAATTATGTTCAAAAAAGTTTTAAAGCAGACACCTCCAGTTTATTTCATTATTCAGTCCACGAGGTGTCATTGTATTGTATTTCAAAATGAAAATACTTTCCTTATATTGTAAGTTATATTTCAAAGCATTTTCATCATTACAAAAACATTTCACACTTTCTAAAACTGTTCCTGTCAAAAATGAAGCATCACTATTATGATAAAGACTAAAATGTGTGGCAATAAATTTATTTTCCCTTTTATGTCTTATGTCTCTAATGTGCTCACCTAACCTAATATGAAACTCTCTTTTAGTTTCACCTATATAATACAATCCACAGGGACAGTGTAAAGCATACACAACTCCCTTGCTTCTACAGGTAAAACTATCTTACTGTGAACCTAATGTTGTTAATATAATTAAATGTTTTAACTATATTCCTACAAACACTGCATCTACTGCAACATCTTGTACCAAATTCACTTAGTGGTCTTGGTAAACAAAATTTTGGCATTACAAATTTACCATGTACCACCATATCTTTCAAATTTCTTCCCCTTTTATAGGAGAATAAAGGTTTTTGTGGCAAAATGTGCATCAACACCTTGTCTTTCACTAAAAATTTCCAAAAATGTTCTGCTACATCCTTTATGTCTCCACTTTTTACATTATATGTAGAGACAAAATATCCTTACAAGTTTTATCACTGGTTGCCAGATGATATTTCTTATAATGGTGAGGTTCACCCTTATTACATTTATTCTTTACCATATTATTCTCCTTTTTTACCTTCATAAGGGCATTTTCTAAAATATTCACACTATAACCTCTTTTCAAAAACATATTATATGTGATATCCCATTCCCTTTGTAGATTTTCTTGTGTGTTACATAATCTAGATATCCTTGCCAATTCCCCATAAGGGAGGGCTTCCAAAGTATGTACAGGATGGCAACTAGATGCATGAAGGTATTGATTACCATCTATAAACTTCCTATGTATATTTGATATAATTTTACCATGTTCTGTACCCTCCAAAACAAGATCCAAGAATATTACTTTGTTTCCCTTCTGTATTCCATCAAATTCTAACCCAAATGGGTTACCATGTAAGTCTGTCAAAAATTCATTAACTGAATCAAAACCACCATCACAAATAAAAATCAAGTCATCTATGTAACGAAAATAAAATAACACATTACATTTCATAAAATTTAACTCAAATAAAAATTTCCTTTCAAAAAAATTCATAAACAGATTGGCATACATGGGGGCAAAAGCTGCCCCCATTGCTGTACCTTGTTTCTGCCGATACAAAACATCATTAAAAATAAAATAATTATTCTTTAAACAGAAATCCAACAAATCTACTATGAAATCAACAGAAGGGTTGTCTTTTAAAGAAGATCTCACTGCATTGAGGCCATCATCATGTCTAATAGAGGTATATAGACTTTTAACATCCATAACCAACCAATACATTTTGTTGTTCCAAGAAATAGAGGATATTTTGTTTAAAAATTCCATACTATCTTTGATGTAAACTGGAGATTTAACTACATATGGTAAAAATATTCTATGTAAAATCAAACCAGTGTTATGTAGGAAGTAGTTACAGGCTGAAAAAATGGGTCGACCTGGGTGGTTATGTAAGTTCTTATGTATTTTTGGTAAACAAAAGAATACAGCTAGGTCCTTTCTATCATTGTCTAACCTATTCCTCACATCCTTCTCTGTAAAAAAAACCCAGCCTGACTCCCCTGTCCAACATGTGTTTAAATTTTGTAACAGCCTTTTGATAATGAATCATATTGCTTCTTTCATATGTTGTTTCATCCTGCAAATGATTCATACACATCTCAAAATATTGCACAACACTCATTATAACAATTTTGTTTCCCTTATCGGAAGGTTTGATAATAATATCCTTCCTGTCACATAATTCTTTTAAAGCACTCCATTCTTTATAAGTTAAGTTATATAAACTATTACATCTATTCAATTTCATATTTCTACATATATTCTCACATTCAAATTTAATCATGGAGCCATAATGAATAGCTCTCTGGTTAACAAAAAGGCGGAATAAATTTGTTAGAAGAAGCTACATAAGACATATCTATTGCATTGCCAACAATAGGAAATTGCACATCATCATTACTTATACATTCATCACATGAATAAAAACTATCCTCAGATTCACATGAAGAAAAGCCTCCATGTGCAAAATTAGAACATCCTTGGTCCCTGCTAAAATGAACTTTCAAATGTATCTTCCTAAGAAACTTAAAGATATCTTGCTGTATCAAATATTCTTTAGGAAAAGCAGTAGGTATAAACTTTAAACCTAAACATAACAAAGCAAACTGTTCATCAGACAAATCACAACCAGATAAATTAAGAACAATACTTTTATCATTAAAGTCATTACTGTTTAAATTTCTTGTTGTTATATTGTTGTCCATACCTCCGATTCTGACAAAAATTGTCAGGTTGATTGAATTTCTGAACAGAGACATCTTCTTGCTCATAACTTCTCAGGCGTTTCTGTCCCTGTTGAAATGTTCGTTCCTGGTGCTGCAAGCCTCCATTGTTAAACTTCTGTTGCATCCTACATGGTTGTGCTGGTCTAGGTAATTCCGGAAATTCCATACTGGTATCTGACCCAAACTCTTCCCCTGAAGAAGCAAAAGAATAAGACAACGGTGCATCAGTGAATCTTACCCTCCTACGTTGTTTCCGCTTACGTTCTGTCCAATTAGGAGGGTAAGAAAATGCAGTCCCTGCTTCATATTCATTGATATCACATATTAATTTTGTTTTCTTTTGTTTTACAAGTTCATTCTCTAGATTATTTCGTCTCTCATTAGTCTTCTCCATGAAAGACTTCATTTTTTCTAGACTCACAGATGAACTAATGCTATGTGAAAGGGAAACCAGCTCCTGTTTAAGAGACTGATGTTTGAGCTGGTCCCTTTCCAGCAGAATGTGAAGCCACTCTATTACACACTTGTGTGCTGCTTTGAACCAGTGTTCCTTAAATTTCTTATCAGCAGCACAATTCAAGTCAAATGGTGTACTAGGATTCTTTACAAATCTAAGACCTCTAGATGTAATATTCAAGCCAATATATTTTTGCAAACCTAAAATGTTAAAGTGCACCCTTGTCTCTTTCTCAATCAACCTGTCATATTTTTGATACAGTTCTCTGATTTCTGGAGACACACTTTGAAATTTATGTCCCACAGAAACAAAAGGGTCAAGCACTCTTTTATTTCTTTCTTGCAAAAATTGATCAAAAAATTGACAGTCTCTCACTTCAGGTTGACGTGCATCCACAGGAACATGTGCAGAAACATTTACAGCAGGTCTAGAACCTGAAAAAAACTGCTCAATAGTTCTCTGTTGAGCAGAATAAATCATAGAGCTTTCAGTCCCTACAGTACCTTGTTGCAAAGCTGTGTTCTCCCGAAAAACCCTGGGAATATCCAAATTAGGATCAGTCGACATCCCTGGATAATTATACAAACTCCACTCCACACACCTTCAGATAGAAACAACTCTGATCAAAACAATACCAAAACAGCAAATCTTCAGAAGTCAGGAATCGAAAAACAGGAACCAAAGTCAAATCCAAAAGCAAATTCTTTATTCTCCAGCGCCTCGGTGTATCCACCTTTCAAGAGTCTACATTCTCACTGAAAGAATGGATATATATATATATATATATATATATATATATATATATATATATATATATATATATATACTCATAGCAATTAATTAAACAATTAATTAAACAATTATGTTCAAAAAAGTTTTAAAGCAGACACCTCCAGTTTATTTCATTATTCAGTCCACAAGGTGTCATTGTATTGTATTTCAAAATGAAAATACTTTCCTTATATTGTAAGTTATATTTCAAAGCATTTTCATCATTACAAAAACATTTCACACTTTCTAAAACTGTTCCTGTCAAAAATGAAGCATCACTATTATGATAAACACTAAAATGTGTGGCAATAAATTTATTTTCCCTTTTATGTCTTATGTCTCTAATGTGCTCACCTAACCTAATACGAAACTCTCTTTTAGTTTTACCTATATAATATAATCCACAGGGACAGTGTAAAGCATACACAACTCCCTTGCTTCTACAGGTAAAACTATCTCTTACTGTAAACCTAATGTTGTTAATATAATTAAATGTTCTAACTATATTCCTACAAACACTGCATCTACTGCAACATCTTGTACCAAATTCACTTAGTGGTCTTGGTAAACAAAATTTTGGCATTACAAATTTACCATGTACCACCATATCTTTCAAATTTCTTCCCCTTTTATAGGAGAATAAAGGTTTTTGTGGCAAAATGTGCATCAACACCTTGTCTTTCACTAAAAATTTCCAAAAATGTTCCACTACATCCTTTATGTCTCCACTTTTTACATTATATGTAGAGACAAAATAAATATCCTTACAAGTTTTATCACTGGTTGCCAGATGATATTTCTTATAATGGTGATGTTCACCCTTATTACATTTATTCTTTACCATATTATTCTCTTTTTTTACCTTCATAAGGGCATTTTCTAAAATATTCACAGTATACCCTCTTTTCAAAAACATATTCTATGTCTGCCTGGGATGCCTTGCTCAACAGACATCAATGCTTTACCAGTGATGGTCTTCATTTCTCACCCCTGAGATTTGGATTAATGGCCATGGCTACTGGCAGTCCCACAAAGCAACTAAGATGCACTGCTCAGGGAACAGTTGGCAATGAGTACACCATCATTATACAACATCATGGTTATGTTGCTACACAGTGGGCATGGCAACACTGAACCCCACTCTGTGGAATGTATCCTCACCCTGGATTATACAGACATGCGTGCAGTCAAGGACATTTGGTTCAAGGCTGTGGACAGCATCACAGTCATACTGGACTACATGTCCATCCACATATTCACACCTCAAACTGACAATGTTTATGGTAATGCAGGTGGTGTATAAACATTCATTAAGGATGGATACACATTCAGATTTTGTGAAACACTGTGATTTCCTTGAGACAATACAGGTTCCATTCAGTACTTGAAGGGCATATAATCAAGCAATAGCCAGCTGCAGGAGCAGCTCCATGAATCCAGACACCCAATTGTGCCTATTTGTATGTATGTGTGTCTATCAAGATATATCATTACACTATGTTGTGGGGTGACCACCAGCTGTGTTACTTAGTCATGCTGCAGCTCACTTGCCCAAAGTTTAGTCCACGTCCTTAACTACAATGTTCTGGAGCAGTGCTGTGACATCTCCCCAAAGGGAACCAGCATATTGCAACTGTGTTTACCAGTATGGGTAACTACTACAGGCCGCCTGTGTGAGGTCCTCCCTGGTGGGATCTGACCACAGATCAGTGTCATTAAAACTACCAGCACTAACCCCCACCCTTGCAGACAATAAAGACATATATTTCAACAAAGCCATTTATTACCTCCTGTGGGATAGTTTACGTAGCTTGACTGCACCTCCCCCTCTGATGGGATGGCAAGTATGCAGAGCTGTACAACAGCAGCATTACAACTGCATAAACTCGACTGTACTTGACAGGATGAACATAGGCTCCTCATGGCACAGCAAACCTGCCTGGTGGACAACTGCCATTATCAGGCTGTACAACAGGAATTGGGCATTGCTGTGTGACAGTTGGAGTGATGCTGCCCCCTCAAAATGGTGACACAATCCTCAGCTACAACAACCACATAGTGTTGTGATGTTGTGTAGACACTGTAAATAACAAATTTAGCCACCCACACAAAGCAGAACCACAATGCACAGTGTAGTTACTTGTGTAACCACAAAGCACAGGCCCAAATTGTCAATGAACTCATACTTAATGATGTCACATAGAATGGGTGTGTACCCATAGCTAAGCCATAGTCCCACATGTTCTGCTTCAACTTTACTCCCCTGTCTCCACCACATGTGACACATGACATTCCTACAACCTGTCCCATTACTTCCATATCTACAGACCAGATTGTAAATGGCCTCTCTATGGAGGATACACCACATCTACTGGACATGCTAACATCCCAGGCTGCATCCTGCATGGGATGTGTTATGGATTACTAACCATTGGGAACACCTTGCAATCATACTAAAACCACTGGCTGAACATCAGTTGACTGGACAACGGCAACTGTTACACCCTTGCATAGAGGTGGTGCACTGACCACCAGAACTATAGACCTCTTTGCCTGAGTATTCATATCTGTATGGCCATAGGGGCAATCATCATGGAGCTGATCAGCACACATATATGTGATCTACACACAGTTGACTGTGCACAGTTGAGATGTCTGAAAGGGGGATCATGACTGTTAAACATGAAAGACATTTCCAAGGCAGTCACCAAGGACCTGGGTGAGGGGACATCAGGGCATACAAACCCCTGGACTGAGCCAAGCTATCTGACTATATCCCCCACTCAGGCATCATATAGAAAGCACCCACTTAGGTATCCATGGTATTGTCATTGTAGGGGTCACTTAGTGTCCGATTGATGGCACACATACTCAGCATAGGGACATCTGCCTCCAATAGCCGATCTGTAAGCAGTAGTGTTCAACGGGCTCACTCCTGGGTCCTCTACTGCTTGGAATCCATTTCACCATGATGCAAGTGAATACTGACTGCCTGTGGCTAACAGTGTTGGCTGATGCATGCAAACTGTGAGCACTCATGGAGTCTGAGTTATGTCAATATCCTACAAAAGGGTATTAATGAACATGAGCCTCCCTCATCTGCTCTGCTCCCACTATTATTGAACTTAAAGAAAAAACTCAAGATGGCCTCAATAATATTGAAAACTACTTAGCAGTCCATCAACTTATACTAAATCCCAGTACAACCAAGCTTATGTTTTTTTCAAATACCTCAATATTAAATAGCCAACCACCTCTCTCTATTTCTTCCTCCAATGTTACTAAAATAGTCCCTGTCGAACAAACAAAACTTCTCGGTGTCACTTTTGATAATGGACTGAAGTTTGGCAAATATATAGTGCTAACAATTAAAAAAAGTCCACGTAAATCTTGGTACTCTCTATAGAGCCAGACCCTATCTTACCAACCACGCAAGACTTGAAACAGCAAGAACCCACCTCTTATCTTCCCTACTTTACTGTTCTCAAATATTCACAAACCTACATAAAACAATTGAATAACCTTGAATCTTCCTATAACAAGATAGCCTAATCCACCTCAAACCAGCCTCAAAGGTCACATCATTGTATTGCCCTCCACCATCTGGACTGGTTAGAACTCCCAATCATATTTACACTAAATCAGCTATTAATGGCATACACAGTCATGTATAAACCTGATAACTGCCCTGCTCTATCTAAACTTGTTCAACCCTATACTAACCAAAGTCTCTTATGTCAGCTGATAAAGTGTTGCTTAAAGTTATCAAAACCTATAACTCACAAGAAGACTCATTGTATTGCTACAAAATTGCTAAATACTGGAATTCTCTTCCTCAACATATTCTATCCATCACCAATACTCACAGCTTCAAACAGGCCCTAAAACAACATTTCTCAAACCATTGGATGTGCTCCTGTTCACCCCCAAACTAACCTTTTTACCCCCTTCACTGACTTTCTGCTCACTCTCACTTAGCCTCACATCCTCCTTGGCTATGACACTTTAAACTTTGATTTACTTTTAGTCTTTTATATGTATATATTAATACAAAAAAAGGTTTGTTTCTAAACTTACTGATTTAATAAAGGTTGTAATAATGATTGTTAATGTATAATATGTAAACACTACAACCTTTTACTTTTTATATAGATTTCGCTCACATTTTTATATTTAATGTTTATTGTTCAACTGTGTTAATTCTCTGGAACCTTTGTCCCCAGGTCTCCACTGAAAACAGGCTACTTGCCCAGTTGGACGTTACCTGGTAATCAAATGTAAATAAATAAATAAATAAAATCACTGTAGTAATGGCCATAAACTCCATGCAAATATATAAGTAGTATAATTTCCATCATTAACATCTATTTTTTTTTCTTTTTTTGGCTGTCAAAAAAAAATATATATATATATTTTTGCTGGCAATCAATTGTTTACTCATGTAATTATTCTCGTATTTAACTTTTTTCCTTGGGGACTATACAATTATTTTTTTTGTAATTGCTAGCTATTTTTTGCGGATTATTTGTATAAATGTTTCTTTTTTTCTGTCCTTGTTATTGTCTCAGAGCTTTTCTCCTCGGGCCTCTACTGAAAATGGACATATATCCAGTTAGACTAGCCCGGTCAACAAATGTAAAATAAATAAATAAAAATAAATAAATATGTACCTGGTAAATAGGACATCAGTCTAAACATGTGATGTACATACTCAAGGGTGAAAGAACTGGACACACAAACCTGGCCACACAGGTTTTCACCTAATGTGCCTGAGATCACCATGTCTCCCCAGTGGTATGGCAGGAATCATATGTCATAGCTGAGGGCACAATCACCCATAATTCACATAATCATAACCTCCATGTACTCTTCCCTCAGCATGCCAATATCTGAGTGCAATGGCCATTTGTTAATGGACCTTTCCAAGCAGTACTGGCACTTGCACACAACAGTATTCACATTTTTAGCATGTTTTTAATGGGGATCATCTGAAATGAGTGTCATTGTAGCCTGTAGCATATAAATTATTCAGAGGTGATCTCTGCCTTGCATAAGGGGCAAGGGGCAATGTGTGACCCTGCTTGATTGTTAATGTTGCATATCTGTAGGTGGCATAGAATATGGATTAATCACTGTAAGGACATTAACCTAATATGCGAAGTTAATAATACATGCTGATGGGAGAGATTTCTCTAGCAGACTTTAGTCCACCTGTGCAACAGAGCCCTGGCTAATGGCAAGCAGAGCACCTCAGTGCACCTCAACACATGCCATCTGTATGACTGCCTGGGCAACTGTCATTGCACTACAGAGCTTCTGTCTGTGCCCTCTTGGACTGGGGCAATATGTGCTAATCATGTAAATAAGGGTATACAGTTGTCTAGAGTTGTGATGGCTGTATGGCCAGTATACTAGTGAGGTTCAAATATCCTATGGTTCCATAAGCTGAAGTAAATTGCCCTAATAGCCACACACACAAACATGGCTACATTGAGAATAGTACCACTTCCAATTACTGCTTACAGGACACAGAACAGCACACATATAGTGCTAGTTTGCTGTATGTAGATCAGAACACTTACCTATGTAATGGTACACACTACAGATCACAGTACATGATGCATGCAGCACACCTCATGTATGATTGTACTGTCAGTTTAGGACATATTATGCTTGATGACATCAGCAGGCTAAGTTATGGTCAGGCATTTGGAGGGCTACATCATCTGCTAGAACTAAATTTCTGCAAAACCCTACCTCTTTGTAAGTTACTGAAATGATCATGTGTATGCCATATGGACATACAGACACACACACCAAGTGGCCTATAGTAAGATTAGAACCGCTTCCAATCTAGCCTTATACAATGCATATCACAGTATTTATTGTACATGCCACAGCTTACATCAGATGCTACAATGGCAGCTGGTAGTCTTAAAGTAGTTAACATCTTCAGGCCTTGTAGAAATGGGCAGTTTGGAAGCCAGCAGCAACTTAACAGGGCCAAAAAAGAACACAACCATTGCAGTTTGATAGCCAATTAGGGGTTCTCAGTTGCTTAGCGGGGGATATATGCACACTCATACAAACACACACCACGTAGCCTGCATTGAGATTAGAACCCTTACTTATCTAGTCTTTCACACTATAGATCACAGTAGTTATCAGACGTGCCATGGTTGATGTCTGTTTTATATGTGATTGCAGACAAACTACTTACGGATTACACAAACTAGGCTTGTGTTGAACAGCATCTGTGGCCTGCAGAGTGATATTGCTTTGTAGTGTTATCTGCATCTAGTATCCTAGCAGTGCAATAACTATTATCCTAGCTATGTGTCTACAGTTACCAGTATGACCATATGTGGCTATTTGCACTTGGATGGACAACCCTGTGTGCAGGGACAATGAACCCTGTCCATGTATGTGTATACAACATTATACATTATGCCACCTGCATACCTGTTGCTGTCTATGTGGTGACAACCATTAGGCATAGGGGTCTGTAGATAAGTGCATTATGTACTGTTGAGCCCTTACTTTGGATCCTTTAAGCAACATTATAGATGTGTGATGGAGCAGCTTTACTCACCAGTATTAGTTTATGTAGGATAATACAGACAGCTACACACATATTTCTGTATACAACAAAGATGTATATATAAATGTAGCTGTGTGTGTGTATGATATGTATATGTGTTATGTAGATATATGGGGAGAGACTGAGATGTATGTTTTTATATATGTATATAGCTATATATATATATATATATATATATATATATATATATAGGTATATATGTATTTGAAACTACAGATACATATACTATGTATGTCAGAGAGAGAGAGAGATAGTGACAGATGGATATGTATACATATATGTATGCATGTATAGACATATCTATACATAACAGGTCATTTTGATCAAGGGGAAACAGGATTGCGCTCATTTTAACTAAGTGTATGGGTATGTCCAGTGGGACTGTCAGTATTTATAAGATGATTCCAGGCCACACCTACCTGCACTCCAGTCTGGGATTTTGTGTGTTATGAACACTGACATCTCAACCTGTTCCTGCAAAACTGAACTTCACTCAAACTGCCCATGGCATTTTCCAGCTCTCTGATGTAATTAATAGGAGAAAGAGGTTCATAACATTACACCACACACAGACTGACAACATAATATCACCTCACATGTGAAAAATGTGTATACTTCTAGATTTAAACCATCAATAGCATCACCCATGCTAACTTACCTAGTCGGCTGAGCCACACAATTTGCCAGCCAAAAAACAGTCATTCATCACACAATCAAAAACATACATATGTACATTGTTTTTCCTGCATTACGTGAGACATACAATGTGTGCTAGATTTCTATGTTAGTGCCCAGAGTTTGTCTGGACTGCTGAATCATACCTCTCAGATTTTTGCAGAATATTCTGATTTTTGCCTCATATTTTTAGTCCGTATTTTAAACAATTGTGGTTTTCTGGCAAATCAGTGGCAAATCATTAAAAATTAATGTTAAAAAACAATGACAGACATTTTAGTTTCAGAATTCATACCATTCAGAAAATCCATGCTACTGTAAAACCTGTTATTCTATTACCTTTCTAAGTTTGTAACAACAATATTTAAAAACTATCCCCATTTTGGGGCCTTTGTCCCACTTTCATTTATGGCTTTGTCCAGATTTCTTGCTCTAAGAGATTGAGAGGTATACTGCTGATATACCATTTGATGACCTACTGTTAAAGCGGTTATATGGGGATACTGCTATGTTGGGTGTGGGGGAGCAACAGCACATGTTCTGCTGGGATACACAGTAGTCCAACTATCATGTGTCCTTACTGTTTAACATCTCCCTTGACTGGTGTAGTGCATATTCCAACCATGGGGCCTAGTGAATATTAAGGAACACATACTAATGGATTAGATAACTGTAGCCCAATGCGGATGTTGCTTGTGTCAAAATAGACCACTATATTTACTTGCATAAATGCGGCAGAGCCATACACACAATAGCATATTATAATAATCCTTACAAGTGGTATGTAGGTTAGGGACTTACCTTGCGAATGCAGTGCTTGATAAAACTGTAGTTCAGGGCTGACTCTGTCTGATGCAAGCAGTACACCACCAATACATGTTTAAGTAGAGGTTGTGTGAGTTGCCTGGCATCAATTTTACTATATGTATGTGATTAGAAGTAAGGTGTCAGTCCTTAGGGCCCTAAGTTGTCAGTGAAAATGTGCTATGCGTTGTCTGTCAGCCAAATCCAGGCTGCACTGGGCATGCCTACATCTGCCTACAGAGACACAATCGGGGGGGTCCTCCTCTGAGTCCTCCTGTGACTGTGGCTGTGGTGATGTAGGCAGTGGT
Organism: Protopterus annectens; assembly: GCF_019279795.1. Classification (NCBI taxonomy): domain Eukaryota; kingdom Metazoa; phylum Chordata; order Ceratodontiformes; family Protopteridae; genus Protopterus; species Protopterus annectens. Next base: position 811,318,492 of record NC_056729.1, read on the forward strand.
GGGGGGCTGTGCATCCCTTCCCTTTGCTGATGCTGCTGCAGCTGTTTCTGCAGGATCATATTGTGTAGCATAGCACATACTGTGAACATATGTGCACATGTGGCTGGAGAGAACTGCAGGGCTCCATCTGATATATCAAAGCACCAGAACCATGACTTCAGAAGCCCAAACACATGCTCTATAATGTTCCTAGTTTGTGCCTGTGCTTCACTATGGCATTCTTTGGTTGGTGTGTGCACTTTCCAGATGGGTGTCATCATCCAAGGTTTCAGGGCATAGCCAGCATCCCACAGTAAAGGATTTATATCATAACATTGAAGGCTGATAAGTCCAAAGCTCACAACTTCAAACTTCAAACCCCAAAAGTTGATAACATCAACCGCAGAATGGAGATCGCCATAGAGTGCGGGAAGGGAAGATTTCCCTTTACTGCACTATAGTGCCATCTCAGAGTTGGTATATTTAAGTAGCGGGGGTGTGGGGTGTGCAGGGGAGCTTCCCCCCTTGCATAGAGCATTATTTTTTTTTTTTTGGGTAGTTAGTATTTTTTTTTTGTACGTTCGATGTTGTCAGCTTTCGAGGTTTGAGGGTCGAAGTTGTGAGCTTCGGACTTGTAAGCTTTCGATCATCTGATATAGACCCCACAGTAAATATCCATGTGGGATGTCCCCCCTATCAAACATCTGGTACAGCTGTGATGTGTGCCAGATATGGCGGTAGCGATGAGTGCCATGGCTGCCAGCATACACATTCATAATAATCCCCTGGGCATGGCACACGACCTGGCAGTTGATGGAGTGGTACCCCTTGTAGTTAACATAGGTTCTACCGTCCTCACTGGGTGGTGCCTTAATGTGTACATGAGTGCAATCTATGGCACCCAGTAATTCAGTGTACTGTGCTACATGGTAGAAGTGCTGCATACTGCTGTCCCTCGCCTCAGCAGTGAGGGGAAAAGAAATGTGCTAACTGGCATATGTTAGCATTGCAACCAGGAACTAGTGGAGTACCCTGGATGCCGATGCCTGTGAGACCCGATCATGTCCCCAGTTGGTCTTTCAAAAGTACCTGTAGATAGTATCCTAAGGATTACACATACCTTTGTTTCCATTTGGATGGGTTCTCCTCTGTTGGCTCTGGGTCTGAGCTGAGAGCGGCAGAGCTCAGTGAGTTCTTGTAGTATGTCCCTGTCAACCCTGTTGTGCTCTGCAATCTCCATCTCATGTAGCTCCTGGAAGGTTACCCTGGGCCTGAACACTCTTCTCTTTGTCTGTCTAGGCCTATTGTCAGCAGCAGCAGCAGCAACAGTATTGACTTCAGCATCTAGCACATACAGGTGCAGCAGACCTGCAACATCCCCTAGTATTCTCTCAGTTAACATTCCCAAGTCTGTAAACCAATGATGCAGATTATTGAGGAAAATTAGAATATAGGGTGTATGCATATTTTATAGAGCTCTGCTGTAGGTGCAGAGTGCGTGATTGGGTAACTATGATACATTCCACCTGCCTACAATATAATTAACATCATTTCATGGTCCTATTTAAGGTTAAACAGGGGTCAAAACTAATTAAATATATTTGTTTTTCAAAACATGCTGAGCTCGGCAGCGTGCCACTCAAACATGTGCATTTAAGGTAAACAAAGCTTAGAACTGATTGGACACACTCCCTGTAGGAGACATGCTCAGCCAGGCTGTGAGTCATGCAACATGCACCTAAGCTGAAATGAACTTAGAAGTCAGTAGACCCCCCCCCCCCGGTGTCAGCTACCTCCTGTGTAAGCAGCAACATTGTCTAAGCCTATACGAAGCGGATATGCAGACAAGATTACTCCTTTCTGCTATTTAGTACCTCCACCTCATTTGCATAGGTATCCATGTTCACAGCCTGGAAACTACATGCTTCAGAGACCAACCACATTAGCAACAGCACCAATGCACCATTGTAGGGACTCCATATACAGTTCTGTAATACATTCCTGTCACATACTAAGTAATTTGGGTTTTTTTCCAGTTTATTTTTTTTTATTTTTCTATAAAGCATGTTTGTGCACTGTGGGGCACTGCCCAAACATCCTCAGATTATTAAAAAATATTCAATTAACTTATGTCCTTTAATTTTTCAGACATACAGGATGATAGTTTCGGTCATATGTGTATACAGTATTACATTTCTGTCCACATATCTACATTTTTACAAGCCATTTTGTCTGTCTGCACTCCTGTACACAGAATTTTTCTGTGTACACCACAGACACAGGGTCTGGAGAGATACCCATCTACTTGCTAGATTGCTCTACCTGCCTCATTTGCATGAGATTCACCTACTTATGAGGTGATTTGCATGCCACAGAGGTTTCTGTGTCTGCGTGTGTGTGCGCACTGCTCAGCTGCTCTTGTATCTAAAAATGTTCACACCTATGTAAGTAGAGCAACACGAGGCCTACATGGAAAAAAATGCATAGGCTTTATTAATTCCCCTTTAGTCTTTCAAACCGCATTCAAGATCATATTTGGCATTTAATTTACATGAACTTGTTATATGTTACTATTATGAAAATGTAATTTAGAAGATAGCTACTTTATCTTAGGATTAAGGTATTCTTTTAAGGTGTAGATGTCCATGAATTATGTGAAATGCATCACACAAAACACATTAAAATAAAACCAAACTTTCTAATGTATAATAGCAATCTTTGACAGCTTGGGTATGTGCTTTGCAGTATTTACTTAGCTATGCTTTCATTAACTTACTTAAGTTTTGCCTTTGTGGTCATTCATAAACAAACCAAAATGCCACATCACCACTGTCGATTATTACTTAATTATATAGCACTTCATAAAATGTCTTCTTCTTTTGACTTTTCCCAGTTAGGGGTTGCCACAGTGGATCACCTGTTCGCTCATGATTGGCAGTGGAGTTTTAGGGCATCAAGTTGCCAGCCCGGCACCCAACTTTCTACAAATGGCACACGCACTCACACCTAGGGCCAATTTAAAGTGTCAAATCCACCTAGAGCATGTCTTTGGGATGTGGGAAGAAACCGGAGCACCCGGAGAAAACCCACACGAGCACAGGGAAGGCATGCAGACTCCAGACAGAAGGCACACCAGCCAAGGATTGAACCAGAGAACCTCTTGCTGTGAGGTGGCACTGCTAACTGCTGCACCACTGTGACCATCCATAGCACTTCATAAAATGTAAAGATCTAAAAATTGTCTTTATGTCAAACAGTTATAATAGAACTCTATTTCCTAATTAATTTTAATTAGAAAAATAAAAAATACAGATCAAAAACTCACTGCCCTAAAACGTTACCATCCAAGCTTCAAGTTGTGTGGATATACTGCAGTTCTTTTTAACATTCAGTCATGTTCTTTTAAAGAATATGTACTATTATACTTAGCAGCACATAAGATGTTGTGTATAGTGTTGAAACTGCATTGTTTATTTAGTATTTGTTTGACATTTGTTTGTTTGACAGTTATGAATGGGGTTGATCCAACTGAGCACAAAAGCCTATTCTCAGTGGAGACCTGAGTAAAAAAGCTCCAGTACAATAAAATCAGTTATAAAAGGTACATTTAAGATAACAGAAATAAACAGTAATAGTGCCATGAAGGACAACAAAGATGAGACCTTAGTTATTAACTAACATGGCAATACAATGAAATACAAAAATATAATATAAAATCCTTAATATAAAATCAGAAAATGTGGATGTTGGTTATATAAAATAATTTCTGTTTTGACAGAGTTTTACTAACATTAATAGCCATTTAATGATCTACATGAGTGATGTTCTATAATCAACCACTTGTCCAAAATCTACCATGGCAAACAAAACAATAGTGGCAAAGAGCATGTGCGTAGACAGTCCCCCGGATTCACTATTCTTCCATGCAGGACTAGCTTAGTCCTGCATGGAAGTGGCCATTTAGGAGCAGCACGGTAGCGGACCAGGCATATTAATAAAGGCACACTGCCTGAGCTTCTAAATGGACATGGAACATGTACGAGTGCAGGGGGCATGTCTGAGAGCAGAGCTCTCAGAATATACACACCCCTGCAAGCAAGAACAGCAGGTTAGCAATAAGAATGAGCGAGACCGCTCATAGGTGTTTGCATACCCCAGCAACATCCCCCAAGTTTAAAATAGCAATAGTTAAAATATAAAATATAAACCAAGCTAATTTATTTTTATCAAAAAGATACAACTTGCTCATTGCTTAGCTACATTTATTGCAGCTTAAATGGCATAAGAGGATAAATATCAAGATATATGCAAATGAAGCAATACTGCAATAGTGTAGTGGGCAGAGCATTTGCCTTACGAGCAGTCATTCCTGGTTGGAATCTCACTCCAGGACATTCCATTTTCCATGTGAAATCACTTTATGAACAATATTTTTTGCTGCATAACCTACTAAATAACATATATTTGTGACCTGGAGTACTGCATTAAATGCAGATGTGAGGTGTCATTGTCATAATGTAAAATCCACAGATAAACACAAGTGCCCCCTACAGTATATGTACACATGACTCGGGGATACAAATCAAAGGTACAATGTGTAATGAATGATAAATTCTTAGTGTCCAAATCCACCACCTTCGCAAGAACCATTTTACATTACTGTCTAAATTAGTGCGGGGGTAAGAGGGAGTAAGCACTATTAAGCAAGAGGAAGCATATTTAAGCAGTATTAAGTGGGTTTAAGCCCATTTGCACAGGGGTAAGCAATGTGCACACAGGTTAAGAAATATTGAAGCTAACTCTCTGTAAGCATATTTAACCGGAGGTTAGCACTACTTACATCAGTGCAAACCTATGCAAACTCACTTACAATTGCTTAAAAGTGCCTTAATCACTCTGTATGCAACAGCCACTGTTCTGGCCGAAAAAAAATAAACATCCTTTGCAGGTCTTGAACCCAAGACCCTGTACACTATAGACACAGTAGTTAACCACTAAGCCATTACAGCAGTACATAAGATTGAGGTATCACCAAACAGATCCTCACTATAGGAAAATCAAACTTAACATGTTAAAGGAATCCATATACAGTTGTATATTGTATAACCTACTACATAAAATAAATATGTGAACTGGAGTACTGCATTAAGCCCAGATGTGAGGTGTCATTGTAATAAAGTGTTGAAATCTCCTAATAAATACAAGGATGCCATACAGTATACATACACATGAATCATGGATACCAAACACACATATATAACATGTAATGAATAACAAATCAATACCAAACAGCTAATAGTATGCAAATTAAAAATTAAGCAATGCTAAGCCCAGCTTAGTAGGTGTAAGCAATGTGTAGGACAGATAAATCAGTTTGCCCATTGGTATACCCCTTTAAGCAATGCCAGCCTCAGGTAAGCATGTTTGCCCATAGCTTAGCATTTTTAAAACTCTCCAATCACAGCAAAGTGTGGGAAATCAACCCTATTTAAACCAAATAGGTGGGAATACATCTCATAACTGGTTGCAGCTTCCTCCTGTAGGCACTGTGATTGGTATGGGAGAGGGTGTGCACTTTCAGGTGCAGCACTGGGGCATCCAGTGGTTCAGAGTCATGGCAGGACTCCTTGTTAAAGACCATGACCAGAGACTGCTGCAGGGCCAGTACCAGGGTTGCCAATACAAAGTGGATGCCTTGGACTGTCTCATCCGTGACCTCACAAGTGCCACTGGCATATCTCGAACTGGTGTGCAGGTCAGGCATCACTATGCCGACCTGAAGCGGAGCAGGAGGGATCTCTTGGATCAGTGGATCCAAGAGGATAGGAGGACTGGGGGATGTCCCAGCCATGTGTAAGTATCAGTCCACTACCTTTTTAATAATTGACAGCTCGTGTATATTATGGATAGGGATGGAAAAATATTCCTCTTGTGTCTTTCACAGTGGCAAATGAGCAGGCTGCAAACCAGGAAGCCCATGCCTGTAGCTTGCAGCGAGGCAGGTTATTAATACTCTTGCATGTATTGTCATAGGAAATAAATCTAAAAGTAGTAGAACGTTAATCGCCTGTATAAAACCTGTATTGTTTAAGGCATGTGCTGCATACACCAAAGAATATGACAGGAAGAGTCTCATGTAGGTTGTATGTAAATAAAAGCATAATAGCCTGACAATAAAGGTCTAACTGCTGAACTGCAAGTGTTTACTCTGGTACCATATGGTAATGTAGAGTTGCAACCTCTTAATAGTACTGTTGTATTAAGCACTGTTACCCAACTGTGCTACATAAATAAAATGTGTAAGAATGTCTGTATATAACTGTTGTAATCACAAGAGGTCATATAGTACAACTGAGAGAGACTTAGACAGAAAACAGTGAAAAGATAGACAACATAATCCAAATAGCAATCTCAACTGAGATATGAACTGTTGTAATTTTAGCATACACAGCCATGGCTCGAATCCTAGGAGTGGTAGTAGGCTGTATGCAGAATCATACCCCACAACTGTACAGATATGTCCAGAATGTCCAGTTAATTGGCCCATATCTGCTGCCTGTCACCCTGCCAAATCAGTGGGATGATCCCAGATGTTTAGGCAGCAAATAAGAAATACAACTGATTGTCAGACATCTATAAGAACAAACCTGTCACTCTAGCAAAAACTTCCCAAAATGTTATGAGAGTAATAAGCCAAGTATGTCCCATCTCCACCCCAATGTTGTGAAGCTGTGACCAGAGTGTGTGCAGTAACAGAGTGAGATGTATGTGCAGAATACTAATTAAAATGTGGTAATATGTGTGGCAACATTCAGGTAGTGCTAACAAACATTGCCCCCACAGGTCTGTCTGATACGAAAACTGTGCCTAGAAATAAAAGATTGATATCCTGCACTGGTACTGTTTACTCTGGTATTGTATGGCATTGTTAGTGTTGCAGTTGCTCTGAATAATAAGATATTACACCTCACTGTCACCCACACTGTGCTACATAATAAAACAGTTTGGGAAACCTTGTATAAGAGTGTTGTAATTACAAGGTCAGATTGTAAAACCACAGGAGACTTGTAGACATAAATCAGTGAAGAGATACACAAATATATCTATATAGCACACTCAGCTGTGATCAACACTGTTTTATTTTAGCAGACACAGCCATGGTTTGAATCATGGGAGTGGTAGTAAGCTGTATGCAGAATCATACCCCACAAGTGTACAGAATTGTCCAGACTGTACAGTTAATCGGCCCATATCTGCCGGCTGTTACCTTATCCCCCTGGCATATCAGCGTGCTAATCTCTGACATGTAGGCAGCATTTCATGTCATATAACTCACCATCAGGCCTGTACATATTTGGAAAATGTCAGTGAAAACAAACCTGTCATTGTACAATTCACCAAAGGTTTAAGAGGGCAATAGTCAAAATATATCCTGGTTCACCTGCACATGGTCACGACATGCCCAGAGTGTGTGCAATAAGAGATGGACTGGTATGTGCATAACATCAACCTGGAATCTGGGAATATATGTAGAAACAGTTAGGTAGTGTTAACAAGCAATACCTCTACAGGTATACCAGATAAGAGGTGTATACTGCAGGCAAAACTCAGTTCATGTATATAGTTGTCACATCCATATCACTGTCCAAACTAAGGCCATAGGGCAGTGTACTAATACCAGTAAGGTACAGTTCACTGTACTGACTAGGAAAGTAATGAGAACTACAGGAATATATTAGTTGTTAATTGACATCTTTTTCCCCACACCATATCTGCAACAAAAAACTAAATACACAACTCAATTGGTATGTGCTCCATTAAATCTACTGTTGGGACAACTGTCCTATTGTTTGATAAATATTTAAATTTGTTTCTATGCATGTGCCATGTTGAAATACTCCCACATTGGTTCCATATATGAATGTGTTCTGTTTACTGTGCAACTGTCCCATATCTGGTGTTTTGGGTTAATGGGAATATCTATGCATGCTGTTATACCTAAATCCTGGAATGTGTTGTTTATTACTAACCCACACATAAAACTGAAACACCATAGCATGTTTGGGAAGGCCAGTCCCAGTGGACCCACTTGTCCCACCTCATCTGGGTGTGGCACCGGGCATCAGCACATTGGGGCCCACCCCGGGACCTCCTCGTCCGCTGGTCCTGCACCACCTCTGGGTGGAACTGTCTCAGGAGATGGGGTTAGCCCCCCTGGGAGTGGGCACAGACAGGACACTGTCACCCATCGCTAGGTCCAGGGTGTGGTGCATAGCGAGCTCCGCAGGGAGTTTGGAGATCTGTTATGCCAGCTTGAGGGATGTGTGTTGCAGCTAGAGGGTTGGCCTGGCTCTCTTACTCCTTCGGGGCTGTGAAGGTGCAGTGGTGACTGCCCATGGGTGGGGAACTTAGTCACACTGTATCCACTAGGGGGCTCATGGGCTTCCAATTTCCAAATACCCCTCCCCATCAATGTATTTAACCCCCACATGTGTCCTATACCACTCCTGTATGCTGTCTTGTCTGATATCCTACCCAAACTACCTCCCCAAATATACCTACTATCCTACCCCCAACATCCCTCTCTCACCTAAAAAAAGGACAGTCTGTTACCCCCAAAAAATCTTGCCCCATACATAACTGTACATTTTGAACACATGTCCACTGGAAAAATGTAATCTGGTCTAACTGGCTTCACAACATATTATTGTTGTCCTCACCCCTCTCTCAGGGGTTTGAGTGTCCAAATCTATCTCCAAATTCAGTGTATATGCACAGCTGTTGCTGTAGAAGAAATGGGCAGTTATGGACATTCCCTACGCCCATCCTGCACATCCCTAGCTATTTTCCCTACTTTCTTTCCCTGATTGTGCCTCTTTTTCACCACTTTCCTATCAAACATTTTTCATTTCTTTTAAAGAAATTAGCATGGGGGTAAGCGGGAGTAAGCACTTTTAAGCAGCAGTAAGCGGGTTTAAGCTTGTTTGAGCAGGGGAAAGCAATGCCTACACAGGTTAAGCAACTGAGAAGATAAATCATTATAAGAAACTGTAACTGGAAGTTAGCAGTGCTTCCCTCCACGCAAACCTGAGCAAACCCGCTTACAACTGCTTAAAAGTGCCTTAATCACTCTGTATCCAATGGCTGTTGGTCTGCCAGCAACAAATTAAAAAGCCTCTACAAGGCTCAAACCCAGGACCCAGCACACCATAGCCAAAGTGATTTACCACTAAGTCATGTCAGATATACATAACCCTGATGTTTTCACAAACATATCATTCAGCACAGTCATTAAACAGTACAGGAAATATATTTATACATGTAGATGTATGTGTGTGTGTGTGTATATATATATATCTATATATATATATATATGTGTGTATATATATATATATATATATATATATATATATATATATATATATATACACACACATATATATATATATATATATATATATATACACACACACACACACACACACATACACATATATATATATATATATATATATATATATATATATATATATATGTATATACCATCATCATCATCTTCTTTCGGCTGTTCCCATTAGGGGTCGCCACAGCAGATCACCTGTTCCATTTCTTCCTGTCCTCCTGTCCTCCTGTCCTCTGCATCTTGGTCTGTCACACCAACCACCTGCATGTCCTCTCTCACCACATCCATAAACCTTATCTTAGTCCTTCCTCTTTTCCTGTTACCTGGCAGCTTTATCCTTAGCATCTTTTTCCCAATATACTAAGCATCCCTCCTCAGCACATGTCCAAACCAACGTAATCGTGCCTCTCTGGCTTTGTCTCTAAACCTTCCAACCTGGGATCACCCTCTAATATACTTATTCGTAATCCTGTCCACCCTCGTTACACCCAGTGCAAATCTTAACATCTTTAATTCTGCCACATCCAGCTCAAACTCCTGCCTTTTTGTCAGTGCCACTGTCTCCAACCCATATAACATAGCTGGTCTCCCTACCCTCTTGTAGACCTTCCCTTTCACTCTTACAGGTACTCGTCTGTCACAAATCACTCCTGACACTCTTCTCCACCCACTCCATCCTGCATGTACTCTCTTCTTCACCTCTCTTCCACACTCACCGTTACTCTGAACTATTGACCCCAAGTATTTAAACTCATCCACCTTCGCCACCTCTACTCCTTACATCCTCACCATTCCTCTATCCTCCCTCTCATTCACACACATATATTCTGTCTTAGTCCTGCTGACCTTCATTTCTCTTCTCATTAGAGCATATCTCCATCTCTCCAGGGTCTCCTCCATATATTCCCTACTCTCATTACAGATCACAATGTCATCTGCAAACATCATAGTCCACGGGGACTCCTGTCTGATCTCGTCTGTCAACCTGTCCATCACCATTGCAAATAAGAAAGAGCTCAGAGCTGATCCTTGATGTAACCCCACCTCCACCTTAAACGCATCTGTCACTCCCACTGCAGTCCTCACCGCTGTCACACTACCCTCGTACATATCCTGTACCACTCTTACATACTTTTCTGACACTCCTGACTTCCTCATACAATACCACAACTCCTCTCTAGGCACCCTGTCATATGCTTTCTCTAAGTCTACAAAAACACAATGCAACTCCTTCCAACATTCTCTGTACTTCTCCATCAACACTCTCAGAGCAAAGATTGCATCTGTAGTGCTCTTTCCTGGCATGAAACCATACTGCTGATCACTAATCATCACGTCCCTTCTTAACCTTGCTTCCACTACTCTTTCCCATAACTTCATGATGTGACTGATCAATTTTATCTCTCTGTAGTTACTACAGCTCTGCACATCACCCTTATTCTTAAAAATCTGTACCAAAACACTTTTTCTCCATTCCTCAGGCATCCTCTCACTTTCCAAGATTTCATTAAGCAATCTGGTTAAAAACTCCACTGCCATTTCACCTAAACACCTCCATGCTTCCACAGGTATGTCAACTGGGCCAACAGCCTATCCATTCTTCATTCTCTTCATAGCTATCCTTACTTCCTCCTTGCTACTCCATTGTACTTCATGATTCACTATCCCTACATCATCCAACCTTCTCTCCCTCTCATTCTCTTCATTCATCAACCCCTCAAAGTACTCTTTCCATCTCCTCAGCACACTCTCCTCACTTGTGAGTATGTTTCCCTCATTATCCTTTATCACCTTTATCTGCTGTACATCTTTCCTAGCTCGGTCCCTCTGTCTAGCCAATCGGTACAGGTCCTTTTCTCCCTCCTTAGTATCCAACCTTTCATACAACTCTTCATATGCCTTATCCTTAGCCTTCGCCACCTCTCTCTTTGCCATGCACCTCATCTCCTTATACTCCTGTCTACTTTATTCATCTCTCTGACAATCCCACTTCTTCTTTGCCAACCTCTTTCTCTGTATGCTCTTCTGTACTTCCTCATTCCACCACAATGTCTCCTTGTCCTCCTTCCTCTGTCCAGATGTGATACCAGGCACCTTTCTAGCCATCTCCCTTACTAGCTCTGCTGTAGTTACCCAGCTGTTTGGTAACTCTTCATTGCCACCCAGTGTCTGCCTTAACTCATCCCTGAACTCCACCTCACAATTACCCCTTTTCATTTTCCACCACTTGATCCTTGATGCTGCCCTCACACTCCCTCCTCTTCTTGATAACCAACGTCATCCTACAAACCACTATCCTATGCTGCCTAACTACACTTTCTTCGGTTACCACTTTACATTCTCCAATCTTCTTCAAACTGGCCCTCCTACATAAGATATAATCCACATGTGTGCATCTTCCTCCACTCTTGTATGTCACCCTATGCTCCTCCCTCTTGTTAAAATACGTATTCACCACAGCCATGTCGATACTTTTTGCAAAATCCACTACCATCTGACCTTCTACATTCCTTTGTTTAACACCATACCTACCCATCACTTCCTCATCCCCTCTGTTCCCTTCACCAACATGCCCATTGAAATCTGCTCCAATCACCATTTTCTCACCCTTGGGTACAGTCATCACCACTTCATCCAATTCACTCCAAAATATTTCTTTCTCATCTATTGCACACCCAACTTGTGGAGCATACGCACTAACAACATTCATCATTACACCATCAATTTCCAGCTTCATAAACATCACTCTATCTGACACTCTTTTCACCTCCAAAACACTCTCAGCATACTGTTCCTTCAGAATAACTCCTACGCCATTTCTCCTCCCATCCACACCATGATAAAACAATTTGAACCCACCTCCGATACACCTAGCCTTACTCCCCTTCCATCTGATCTCTTGCACACACAATATACCAACCTTCCTTCTGTCCATCATATCAGCTAGCTTTCTCCCTATACCAGTCATACTGCCAACATTCAAAGTTCCGACCCTCACTACCACAGTCCTAGCCTTTCTCCTCTCTTCCTGCCTTCGGCCATGTCTTCCGCCACTTCTCCTCCTTCAAGGCGGTAGTTGTTAACCCGGGCCTCGACCGATCCAGTGTATATTATATATATATATATATATATATATATATATATATATATATATATATATATAGTATGCAAAAAATAGTGGTAAAAGAACGCCAATAACTGCTGTCCGAACTTCACCAAAATACCAGAATTGCTGCCTTCTTATACAGTACCAACAATGCGGTGTATAAACAGTCTTCAAATAGGTGCAAAAGAATCCAGAAACAGCAGTGACTAGGAAAAATGAAACGCCTCAGACTGCTTTGCAAAAACAAAGCAAAAATGCTGTCTCAAACTGTTGTAAAAAGTATCCAGAAATATCCAACAGATTATATCCACAGTCGTGGTGTAAAACAAAGTTTTGTTTATTAAAACAGGTAAAAGTTAAACACTTTCACTCACACAAAGTGAGCTTCATCAGAACAACCCAAACACTGATTCAACATTAGATTAGTAGTGACTGTAATAAGGTTTCATTAATGTGTTTATTGAATTGATCTGTTAGATACTTTGTAACCAGAGAGTTGCCACTTTAAGAAATTTGGCTCCAAAGAATTTATTTAAACACTTTGAATCAGTGTTTGGGTTGTTCTGATGAAGCTCACTTTGCGAAATACCAGCAATTCCGGTGTTTTGGTGAGGTTCAGACAGCGGTTATTGGTGTTCTTTTACCGCTATTTTTTGCATACTATTGGTGTACAAGGAACGCTTGCAGTTACTGATTCAGTTTATATATATATATATATATATATATATATATATATATATATATATATATATATACATATATATATATATATATATATATATATACATATATATATATATATATATATATGTGTGTGTGTGTGTGTGTGTGTGTATATACAGATATATATCTATAGATATAAAAGAGAACATTGTTGTCACAGATATGGTGGGGGAGACAGATGTGTATCATGAACTCTGGTAACCTTGCTTTATGAGTTGCTCAGACCTGTTTACATCTTTATGTCTTTCAGGCAAGATGTCACATGGCAGACTACCTGTTTATTCAGTGGACGAAAATGAGGTCATCATCACACACCTGGTACAGCACTACCAGATGCTGTTTGGCAGAACAGCCAATGAGCGGCAGGAGAGGACCACCCTGTGGAACGATCTAGTTCACAGAGTCAATAATGTTGGCCTGCATAACCGCAGTTATGAGCAGGTCCGGCATCATTCCAGTGACCTGCTTCGCAATGCCCGTCGGCATGCTGCTGCAGTTCAGGGGGATCACCTCGCAATGGGGAGGGTCATGCCATCTATCCCCAACACATGTTGAGGAGCTCCTCGCCAGCCTCATGGCACCTGCCCGCCAGCACACACAACTGGCAGAGAGTATAGTGTAGGTGGGTGCTACCCACACACCAGCAGAGGAGCATGCAGGTAAGGCCACAGGGCACATCAGTATACCACTGTTGCATATCCATCCACATCTGTACAGGTAGATCATGCATATGTGAGATGACATATATATATATATATATATATATATATATATATATATATATATATATATAGTCTGTTGCTGCGTAGTAGTAATAAACAGATGTGGATAAGCTGTAGCATTGTGGACTTGTACTGTTGATGTACTGTAATACTGCGCCCACCCTGTATCAATGCCACAGCTGTGGCTACTGATATCACATCTCTCATACACTTATGTAGGCCCCTCTGGTATACCTCCAAGGCAGCAGCCTGTAGCTGGTGAGTATGGTTTATGTTCATGCTTGCCAATACACTGGTCATATTATGGCTATGTTATACTCCATGCACACATCTAACACACCTACCCACAATGCATGCCATACATGTTCATGTATTGTTACTGTTAACTGCACTGCATCACAGTGGTGACCATGATGGTGTATTTGAAGGGTATGTCAGACACCTGCAATATAACTAACATCCTGTCATTGCAAAATGTCTCCATAGAGATGAACATAATGGTGGGACATATGCCCTACCGTAGGGACATGTTTGAAACATCACCCTTATACATTGCTACAACAGTGTATATTCCAGTATTACAATGGCAAGTGTTACAGATCTACACTACAGCATATCATAATACTGCAGTCCACAACCCTTAAAACCTGCAGTGTGGTCCCAACATGAGCAATGAGAGTGTAATATGGAATTGTAGGTTAGGGCAGCAAATATGGGGAATACATACCTTCACAAACACTCAAATCATATGTGTGCACACACTCCAGATAAAATATAGTGGAAGCAGCTGTTGCAGTACTGACTGCATGCATTTGTCATGGAAATGCATATTTCAGCAAGTACATGTCCCCAGTGTCACACCACGCATTTGTCTGCTGTCCAAAATGTTTGGCCATCAAATGTGCACACTTACCTGGAACAGAGACAGCTGTGACTTGCACACATCTTACATGACATGGCACGGGCCCCATACCCAAAAGGTAGCACCCATGAGCTGGACATGTAGCCATACCTCACCATTGCATATACCATGGAAAACAGGGCAGACAGAGAATTTATGTGGCAAGGATGTATGGGGCAGAAATGATGTAGGAAATAAACAGATGGCCATCAAAGACAGATGATGTCACATGTAGCAAACTGGTCATGTGGGCTGCCTAGTAACATGCCACAACACTCAGGGGGTTGCAGGAATGTCTAGCAAGTACTGGCTGTGCAGTATCCATGTCAGCAATTGCCTGGACTCTGCATACATGTGGCCTATGGGTTAGGGTAATCAGATGTGACAGTTGTACCACAGGAAACATCAGCCAGGCCTCTCTACAGGTAGTGTATGCATAACAGAAGAGGTCCCCAAAAGTCATGCATTGCAGTGTGTACTGGTGTGCCATGACCATGTTGGAAACCTACGGATAGTATAATTGTAAGATACATGTGCTTCACAACCAATGCCTCACCCTACCTCAGGCCCACCATCCCCATCTGTACTGTGCTGCTGCCAGTGTACACCTGCATGTTTGCCATTCATTAGCTGGGCTAGGCTGTTACACATGGTGTTCATTGTTTGGGACACTGCAAACAGACACACATGTGTAGGCCATAGTTGTTAAGCATCTGCAAAAAGGCTGAAAGTGGGGAGGGGGTGTCATCATGACACACCATTGCACTGCAGCAGGGATCCTAAGGATGCTATGAATGGCTGTATCTGCACACAGTCAGAGTAAGGAACTGTGGCAGATGTAACCCTGACTCCACAGCAATAGTGATGGCAGTGTGTGAACTGCAAGGGATGTGCACGAGTTGACCTCACAATCATGCAGAGTTGGGGGGTGTGTAGGGCAGACTGCCCATATACTGGCAAATGCAGATGGCCCATGATAGTATGCCCCTGCCAGGAATAGTGACTGCTGTTGTACACATAACAGTAGGTGCAACAAACCGCCATGATAAGGGCATGCACACATATACTCCCACGAAGTGTATGCATCATGGTCAGCATCAGTGCAACTAACACATTTGTTAGACACTGCATTTGATTGTACAGGACATGTCACATATCAGGCTCATGTAATGTTAACATATGCAGTGATGTGGTCCTATAGCATGTCAAGAAAGAGGGCGTCATATCAATAAGGGTATGTACACTCCCCATAGCCACGGTAAGGTTTGACGGTTGTCAGTGTAATAGTATCATATTGGTCATACATGCACCGTTGATGTTGACATCTGTAAATCAGACCTCAGGCATTCACAAATGACATCTATCCACATATCACCCCAGGTATGTGTCAGACAAACACATAGGGGCTGTGAGCATTAGAGCAGACATAACTGACATGGTAATACACATTCAGCATTTGTGTGTACACCTGTGAGGTATGGTGCACAGTACATGGCAGGGTGCAGAACAGGTGTACATGGAAGCAGTGTTTTCCAGGGGAAGGGGCATCACCTACTAACACAGCCCATGCATCACACCATGTATACTGTTGCTAGCATGGATTGACTATAGCTGCACTGCATACTGTTGAGTACGATATGTTATGCATGTTGAAAGATGGGTAATGGGAGGTCTGTGTGTACTATCTTTGTGCATCCTCACCTGTAGGTGTATGTGTGGGGGGGGGTTATTTTGTCTGTAAGTCCAATCTGGTGGAGTGGAGGGGGGGGTTGATGCATGTAGGATGTGTGTGCATGTGTGTGTGTGCATGTGTGGGTGTCCACGTATGCAGGTGTGATTGTTGGGGTGTTCATACGTCCGTACTTCCCTTTGGAATCATGCAGTACATGGACATGAACTGACACATGACACAACAGGAATACTTGTCTGATATGTTATCCCAAGACAGCTGATAGTATAATAAGGTCTTTTGCATAGAACATGCATTGGGAGGGAAACTAGACACCAGGTATACTGTTAAAATTGCAATCAGCAGAAAGGTGAATGACTACCCACATATGCAGCACTACAGATGCATTAGGGAATTACTAGACAACACCAGGGAGTGTATCCATATATTACTGTTGTCCACATAATAAGTTGATTGAGCAACAGATCTTGCATCTACTGAGCAATAGTTACATATGACACTTCAGTGCATGACATTATTGAGTGACCGTAGTAGCCCCTAACATATGGGAGCCATGCTCATGACCTCCGGACATACCCATGGTGAACACTGGATGACAGCACTGGGTCCTTGTAAAACCTACTCCAATCAAGTCAAAAAGCTATTGGAGTAACAGGTCATGTGTTGGGAATCACTTGTCTAGGCATTTAGAAGAATGATACATTAACGAGTGGTATTAATGTGTGTATTTTTCCAAGTGTGATGCAGGATGGGGAACTTACGTGAATAAACTTGGGACAGTCTGTAAACTCAGGGACAGGTATGCATTATGGTGTAATTTCATGGTGTGTGTGTGTGTGTGTGTGTGTGTGTGTGTGTGTGTGTGTGTGTGTGTGTGTGTGTGTGTGTGTGTATGTGCATATGTGTGTGTGTGTGTGTGTGTGTGTGTGTGTGTGTGTGTGTGTGTGTGTGTGTGTGTGTGTGTGTGTGTATGTGTGTGTGTGTATATGTGTGTACTGTTATGCAATGATGTACAGGTCTTAAAGTGCATTTCTTGTTTTCCCCTTACAGGTGGCGAGATGGGTCAGGGTCCCTCCTGAATGCAATCTGATGCTGGCGTCCATACAGACACCAAAAATGATGATAGGTGTGTTTAGGCACAGGTGGGGTTGTCAGAGGCCGAAACTGCACCATGGTTTGACATCCACCTGTTATCCACCCCATCCTCGCACACAGTCACAGTGCCTATAGATACCCCATCACCAGTGGCCATAGCTGAGGGACAGTTGGCAGTTGATGGCAGTGCACAGGAGAGTGTGGTATCTATGGCTGTTGTGTTTGGACACAGCAGGCATACCCAGATGTCTGGCAGGGCACCACATAGGCAGATGTACTAGGGTGCCCATGGGAGGGCCGGTGGTCATCATGCCCCTGGCAGAAGTGCCACAACTGGTGCCACCAGACACATGTTTCAGACTGTCATGGGGGCGCAGAGGGCTGCTTTCTCATCTGTAATTGACAACATCCATGAACTTGCAGGTGCCCTCCGTGATTATACAGATGTTATGGATAGACAGTTGGGTGAGATGGTAGGCCTCATCAACCATGGATTGTCCATGCTAGAACATGTGGTGGGAGTGAGGTGATGGCCGCGTGGACGTAGGCTAGCAACACCAACATCTGGCAGTCGACGTGGACATGCAAGGACACCAAACCACTCCCATTGTGGCAATGCCAGTACCAGCACTGCAGGGGGGGGGCGCTGTCCACACCACACAACAGCAGGCCACGTGCATGTGGCCCTGGCCAGTCCCAAGAGGGACCTGGTTCCAGCGGACATATGTCATCATCAGGCGAGAGTAGCACATCGAGGCCTGTACCTGGACGTGCCCATGGAACCCCTGGCGGGTACAGTCTGTGTGTCCCTGGCTGGAGGTGGTGAACTGCACATCCTGCCAGGTATTGTCTGCAGCTGTTCAAGAAACACATGTATAGGGCAGCCACATGGCAGAATTGTGTGCATGCATATTCACACACTATACAAACACACCTAGGGCAACCCTATACCTACACACACACACACACACACACACACACACACAACATCACCATGCCCATATCAGCAACTTACACACCTCTTCCACACACATGGTGTCAAATGTATGGCCCACCCTAGGTCTCTGGCAAACCAACAACACACCCTGTGCATATGATGATACCTGTGCCACATCCCTGTCATCCATAATATCGATGCAGGGACAGGCTAATATGGTTCTGATGCACACTGTAATTGTACTACAGTGTACCAATGTACTGCTGTGTGACATGTTGTCAGCAGTAATGTTTAATGCTTACATGTCAGGTAGTGTAGCTGTACAGCCATGATGCATTATAGCTGTTAGTAACACTGAGTGATTGTGGTCTCCATAATGTTATCCATTTGTGTTGTAGGTGGACATGTGTCAGGAGGAGGATGGTCTGCTGTCATAGCTCACAAGGTGTATGGCACTGTGGTGCCACCATGGCTGTGCCATATCCTTGGTACAGTTGAACACATGTCACAGGTCTGTATAATAGTTACTGCCTGTGCCACATGGACAGGTGACACCCTGGGACATGTATATTCAGCAACCCAAAGTACATCCCTGCACATATGTGCACACTCTTACTTGGAAACACTGGGACTAGACCCCTACCTAGGTAGGTAGTGCTACTAATGTATATGGCTTTAATTGCACACACCACACAGCATTTTGGATGAAGTGTGTTCCAGGTTACATGTTACATGCAGAACATCCCCAAGCATGTACAGTATGGTAATGGGGAATGTAATGGTTGTATATGGGCAATACATAGTGTCACATACCATCATATACACATTAACAGACACATAACAGGCAGACACACATGCGAGAGACCTGGTCCTATCAGTGCTAACTAACTTGTCAGTGTGTCCAATGTGTTACAGGTAGGTTGCACACAGCACATGCATAACTGGGCTAGATTGTGTTGTCAGTTACCTGTATGGTTGATGGTGACAGTGGTCACCATACAGTGGTACATGGGACATGTACCGGGGGTAACATGGTGTAATGACAGTGTACACAGCACCCACACCCCACTGTGGATATTGTATGCACTGGAACCCATGATGGCACTCTGACATACCCACCATCACACATTGACCAGGACTACAATACAACTCATTGTCCACCCCAAGTGTGATACTACAGGGATACACATTTAATGCACATGCCACAGGCATAGTAAGGTAATGCATTGTCATACTTCTCCTATGGGCAGCAACATCACTATCCATACTACTGTATGGCAATGTGTATTGTAACAGGAGTATGTGGCCTCAGAATGCTGTACCCTACCGATATACACACATGCACACATACATACACTTGCCAGAACACAGTGGGTATCCCATGCCTATCAACCTATTTATACAACAGTGTTGTGCTAGTACAGCAAGGCTCAGGTAGTCTTTAGGGAGAGGAGCATTTCAGGGTACATGTAATGTCCGGTACAGCAGCAGCCACATCTAACTATGGCAATGGAAACAGTTTTTGTTATTAAACATATTACTTTCTCTCTATACTTTCTCTTGCCCTCTAGCTTCCTTGCCCTGAAAACCCCCTGTGACCTTGCCTGGCCTGGACGCTCACTCCAAATAGCAATAAATACCAAGCTCTGCTGACTCATCCCCTTAAAGGGAATTTGAAATAAGAAGGGACTAAGGAAGTATGTGTTACTGCTGCTAAACCCTTATCATTGTGATATTGTATTCTAGTCCCTGCTTGGTTATCAGCATGCTCCCTGACCAGGAAGCCAGCAGCCAAACCCCTCTGTTTTCCCTAAGAGAATTACAGGTGTACTTTTAGCATTTGACCACTGAATGGCACCCTCTCTCCTCCATTCCTGACTCCACACATCTCTTACGTGTTTACCATTTTCTACAAGTGTAACCTCTACTGTTTCTCTCCCACTTTCTGTCCTCTTGACTATTCTATCCTAATAAGCCCTTGTTTCCTGTACTTACCTTCTCCAACAAACAGTCCACTGATTGTTGATTGTTTCTCGCTCTGATTCTGCCTTCCTTAGCTCTACCCGCTCCATTCGCCCTGCGGGCTCACTCTGCTCCCCTACCCTGCCCCCTATTCCCACCCGCCCCCGGTACCTCTACATTTATACCAATGTAACCACACCCACCACAATATCTAGCCAATTAACTTCCACCTCCTAGTTAACTTCTACTCCCTTCCCCACCCCCGACTTACCCTATAACTATATAACCCAAACCACCTATCTGGTTACATCTTTCAACTACACTCACTGACACCCCAACTATATCCAGCTACTCTTCTAATCTCCACCCCATTCCAAAGGTTTACATATCTTATTAAACCACTTTAAATATCACCCCTTTACAACCACATTCTACTCAGTAACTTCACACTATCTCACAACTGCAATCTATAACATTCCACACCATTATGTTCTCCAAATCCCCATCTATACTCATGCTGTTGCTACTACTTCCCTCTATATCCTACTTCCACTACCTTACTTAGCCCAATCACACTATACACTCACAATGTTTTCATGTAACAAATCATCACATCTCACCTCCCCTAAAATCCCATATCTTAATATCTCCTCACTTATACACTATCAGCAACCATCTACTCTTTCCTTATAAACCTATCACCCTGAATAAAAATACTTCTATCACTTCACCTAATAAACTCTTCAACATCTTAATTAAGCCTAGCATATACTTTAAACAATCCAAATACCTCTCCAACCCAATCCTATACCTAATTACCACACTATTATCAGGTGACATACACCCCAATCCTGGCCCACCCACCTCATCCACCACAAATAAAGCCATTCTGTTTACCTCACTAAATTCCCAAAGCATTGTGAACAAAATCACAAATCTCCATGCATGGCTTACTCACATCAAACCTGACTTCCTATCCATCTCTGAAACATGGCTAAAACCCCACATAAAATACTCTGACATAATACCACCAAACTATTCAATCTTAAGAAATGATAGAACCCATAAAAAAGGAAGTGGAGTTGCTCTCCTATATTCATCCTCCTTGTCTGTTACCCCGTATAACAAACCTATTCCCCACTTCAATAATGCTGAAATACTCCTAGCATTATTTCAGGTTAATATACACAAACACATATGCATAGCCTCCCTCTACATTCCCCCTGGCGATAATATCACAATACTTGAAGATATCCAACTTTGGCTCTCTTCTAACATTTCAAATGAAATAATAGTCTTGGGAGACATGAATATCAATTGGGCCTCCATCCAAGCTCCCACAAATCCACTAAATATCAACCTTTACAACTTCTCACAGCTTATTAACTCCACAACCCACCCCTCAAAAAACCTATCCAATGGTAGCATACTTGACTGGATCTTAGTCTCCCACCCTCAGCATTATTCTGATAATGGCACCCTCCCAGACCCACTTGGTGACCATCTACCAATTTACACATATCGACTCTCTTCACCCATACTCCAAACCCATAATTTCATTACTTTTCGTAACCAGAAAAATTTCAACCCCACAACCTTCACTGATTGCATTAAATCAATAAATTGGAACACCTTAAAAACTCTACCCTTAGATAATGCTGTTGCTCACTTCAATTCAACCTTCTTAAAAATCCTTGACATTCACGCCCCCTTACAGACTAAGAGAATAAAACAAAACTGCCCTTGGCTAACAAAACTACTCTCATAACCATGAAGCAGAGATAAAGTTTGGACTTCATACCAAAAATAAGTCTCCCTACATCTAAATGAATATAAAACACTTAGAAATACAGTAAAAAAGCTTATTACCACTGACCGACAAAATTACTTCTCTAAACTCCAAAACAGCAATACAACAAACCCACAGAAATTCTGGAAAGGAGTCGCTACCCTTCTCAGTCCAGGCAAAACTGGCAACCCCAGCCCAGACCCTAATGCTCCTGACATAGACTTAGCTTCACAATTTAATTCCTTTTTCATCAACTCTATTTCAAAACTAACTTCGACATTCTCTAACAACACCACCCCCACCACCTCACTCTCATCTTCCTCTAATTACTCCCTTACCTCTTCTCCAACATCCTCACTCTCTCCTTGTCATCAACTACCTTTCTGTAATACCCTCCCTTTCCCTCTCTCTCCTTTTTCTCTACAACCTATTCCCATATCCACCATTAAAAAGTTCCTTCAGAAGCTTAAGCCATGCTCCAACGCTCCAGATAACTTACCATCATATTTTCTTAGTATAGCCGCAGAATCCATTGCCTACCACATTAGTATTCTAATCAACCACTCTATACAAGAATCCATAGTACCCAAATTTGGAAAAAGGCTTATATCATACCCTTACATAAGGGCGGCAAAAATAGCAACACAACTAATTTTCGTCCCATAGCCATCTTATCACCCATCTCTAAAATCCTAGAAAAATGTATCCAACAGCAAATCCTACCATATCTCATAGACAATAACCTATTAACTCCAACACAACACGGTTTTAGACCTGGTCATAGTACTATGACAGCCCTACTCTCCTTCCTGGAAATCGTAAATAAAGCCTGTGACTCTGGACACATTGTCTCAACCCTTCTACTTGACCTTTCTAAAGCCTTTGATACTATCTCTCACAAACTTCTTCTAACTAAACTCTCTCAACTCAACCTATCTCCCTCCTCTTTAAATTGGTTCTCCAGTTACTTATCCAATAGATACCAATCTGTCAAATGAAAAAAGGCCACCTCTTCCTTCCTTACTACCCCAACAGGAGTTCCCCAAGGTTCCATATTAGGTCCTCTCCTCTTCAATATATTCATAAATGACTTCCATAACTCTATCCTTTTCTCAAATATCATTCAATATGCGGATGATTCCACTATTATCTGCTCTGCAACATCCCTTCCCATACTACAAAAGCTAACACAAGACATTCTCTATCACAGAACAATGGATGAATCACAATCACCTAGCACTAAATGCCTCTAAAACTAAGCTAATGATTTTCACTCCCACCAAAAACACCTCTATCCATTCTAACACTTTTTCTATCACTAGTCATAACAACACAGCTTTGGAATTGGTAACTGAGACTAAATTACTTGGGGTACAAATTGATAATAAACTCAAATTCAACTCCCACCTACAACTTAATATCAAGAAAACACATCAAAAATTAGGTATGCTGTACCGACAAAATCGCTATCTCACACCATCCACCAAAATCACTCTCGCTACCTCATTTCTTATCCCCTCCCTTCTCTATGGAGCTCCACTCTTAAATAACTTACAATCCTCCCTTAAAACTCAACTCTCCACATGCTACAACAAAATAGCTAAATTCGCTACTAGCCACAAGTCCTCTAGTCACCACTGCTCTTCCCTCCACAAACTAAAATGGCTAGAACTATCCAACCATCTCACCTACACTCAACTAACTCTTGCACATAAACTCATTTTCAACCCCTCACTTTGTCCATCCCTATCCTCTACTTTTAAAATGCATCTACCTAACTGAACACTAAGATCTAACAACCAAAATCTAATAGAATTATACAAACCAAGTCGTCCCTCTGGGAAAAAACTCCTATCCTACAGTCTAGCTCATCTATGGAACTCTCTTCCACCACTCATTCATACCATCTCCAATAACTCTACATTCAAAAAATCTCTTCACTCTTACCTTTTTTTCCCAGTGGGAATGCTCCTGTTCTCTCCCAACATAATCTCCACAACTAAACATTGTCCACCTCTCTGGTCACATCCATGCTACCTCTCCTACCACAATCTCTCTCGGCTTGTACTAACATCTCTCTTAAGCTTGTACTAACTTTGCACCCTCTCTAAATTGTACCTTTATATACTAGAACTCGTCTCACACTAAATTGTATCACTTGTAAATTTTTATATCTTAACCAAAAGCCTATTTTAACCTGGTTTCTAGAACTATACTTACTTGTTGTTCAGTTGTAAACTTTGTAATCTATATATATGTATAACCTAGTGTAACTTGTTTACTGTAAACTTTGTAATTTTTAATGTATAACCTAGTGTAAATTACTGGAGCTTTTTATTTATTAGGTATCATTATCAAGTAGGAAATATATACTGTGACACAGCTCGCACACCAGGAATATGACAGTGAGGACTCAGAGTCTATCTAGGTAGCTTTTCTCCCCAGGACTCCATTGAAAATGGGTTCATCTTGGCCCAATGGACTATCCTGGTAAACCAACTGCAAATAAATAAATAAATAAAATAAATAAAATGGGTGTTGCGGTGGGTGTGAAGTGCCTCATGGTATTCTCAGCTACAGGTGTACTAACACACAGACACTGATATCCTCAGTAAAGCACACATACACATTTCTTAGTACTGGGGTGCATCACTACAGGTGGTCATAGGTGTGTACCTGGCTATTGTCCACAAAGAGATGGGAAGTGTAGTGGAAGTGTGTATAGTGGTATCATGCCACATGCCATGTGTCAGCAGGCAATCTATCTACAGACACCACAGTGTGACCCTCAGGGGAGAGTAACATGCATCAGCAAATCCTCTGGGTGCTTCATGCAAATGGCCAGTGAGGTAATCCAGTTGACATGTATGCAACATGTATTACAAAACATGGTTAGTGTCTATTTTAGAGACCTGTACCCAAACATGTTCTGTTGACTGTGGTAGTGTAGTGGAGGTACCCATGGCATGTGGTGCATACAAGGTGTTGTGTCCTATCTGTGCCAGTTATAACACAGCTGGGCAGACATATCAGTGTCAGACAAGCATAGGTTGCCTGTACGTATCCAAGCTGGATACCTGAAATCTGCACATCTGTACAGGGACTGACAGACATCAGTTTGCCGACTATGCAGTAGGATGAACATGTCGACAGATAGACTTCTGACACCAATATGTATGCTATTACTACATGCTGGCAGCACTCACTGACATGTGCTATACAAACAGTAGTCTACAGTTAATTTCCACATGTCAGATCATTATCAAGTAGGAAATATATACTGTGACACAGCTCAAACACCAGGAATATGACAGTGAGGACTCAGAGTCTATCTATGCATGCAGGGGTGCTTGTTGCCAGTGCTACAATTAGCAAACTACTCTTGCTTGGGAAAGCACTGTCAACAGTAGTAACAGCATGATACATTACATGCCAGGTTGATGGCACATAACTTGAGAAACTACCCTTGTATGTAACACATTCACACAGATAAGAGTGTTGTACAGGTCATATATACTCAAGTGTCCTTGTCCCAGACATGACACTCACACCCCTTGGTACTGTACTGACAGCACATAGATGGTATGTACATGGCATCACATACACCTATTACAGAAGTCATTACCCTACTATTTTATCAGACTGGGATGTGAGCACAGGTTACTAGGGGTGAGCCATGCTTAGCAGGTGTCAACATTGCTGTAATATAACAGCTAAGCAAATTTGCGCACTGGTAAACAAAGCCTACATACCCATACGTTTAACTGTATGTTAGCGCCACTTAGCTTTGTGCAAACCTGTGCAAACCTGCTTAAAGCTGCTCAAAACTGCCTTAACCACTCTGTATACAACAGCCCTTGTTCTACCTAACAAAATTGACAGCCCTTGCAGGTCTTGAACCCAGAACCCTGTACATTATAGTCACAGCAGTTTACCACTACGCCATGACAGCTGTGAAGACAGTGGTTGTATTTCCAATACATCTGTCAGTAGACATATTGAATAGTATTGAACTATCACTGTGACTTCTACAATTGTATAGTACATGTTAGTGATATTACTGTTGCATAACATATGTTGTTATATCTAAATATACACATATCAGATACATATGGTGGGATACATCTGGGAGGGTATACAAGGATATGGATAAATGCATATACATATATAGATATATGTCTACATGTACATACACATATATATTCTATATATATATATATATATATATATATATATATATATATATATATATATTTATACACATCTGTATTGTGCATCATATATATGGTCATTTATAGATATCTCTCTCTCTCTCTCTCTCTTTAGATATATATATATATGTACATCATATATGTACATATATATCTATTTATGTCAATATATATATATATATATAAATATATATATATATATATATATATATATATATATATATATATATATATGCAGATATCTATAACTATAGATGCATATATATCTTTACAGATATATCTATTTATGTTGATATATATGCAGATATCTATAACTATATGTGCATATATATCTATATATCTGTATATGTGTAGACATACATAGATGTGTATATGTATATATATGTGTATATATATATATATATATATATATATATATATATATATATATATATATATATGTGTGTGTGTGTGTGCGTGTGTGGGTGTTTGTATATGTATAGATATGTACATATATATATCCATATATGTATGTAGATCTGTATATGTCTGTATATCTATTTAGCTATATGGATATATATATATATATATATATATATATATATATATATATATATATATATATATATATATATATAGATGTATATATGTTTACCATATGTCCAGAACATGGAGTGGAGTCTTACCTCGGCACCAATAGTCTCAACCTCTTAGTGGAAGGGGATGTCATGTATGTATTGCAGGTATATATGTAGACTGTTGCTACTGTAACAGGAGTTGTCATAACAAATATGTTGTGTGTGGGAGGTCACATCTGCTATTGACATGTACACCACCAATTACTGACAGACATCCTAAGGACATCATGGCACAGTACCACTGATAGCACAGTTATGATCCTGTGGACTACAGCAGAGATATGACCAATATATGTGGACAGTCTGGCACTCTCTGTTCAGCCCAGAGATATACACAGATCCCCTTTGTGGGAGACATGTGGACCAAGTCTGACAATGTGGATGTTAACAGCCATGTATGTGGGTATATCATGTAAATACTGGACTACATATGCCAACACAGTTTTTGCATTCACACAATCCTGTCTGTCCTGACACATAATAACTGGTGGTGCAGAGGTCACATGTCCACATACTACCCAGTAGTTAGTGACATACATCTGTACAGAATTTCACTGCTTTGTCAGAAATACACAACAGTTATGGTGGCCCAGCAGCAGTACTTCTTGCAAATATCTGAACATAACATCACACTGGGTAATTACACTAAGCTGCTAGGCATGTAACAAAGCACTGTGCAAACTACAGGCAGACCACCACAACACTGGCTTACATTTCGTATGGGGGAATACACATGTACCTGCAAATATAGCAGATTCTACAGGCATGTTGCAGCACAGATTAACAGACACCTGTGTGAAAGTGCATACCCGCAACCAATGTGAACACAGCCACAGCCACTTATGGCACACAAGCTTAATATTACACTATATGGACTGTCTGATCAACACCATCCTCATATGTTTCACTCACACACTAACCCTACATATACTGGGTCACGACACAGTGTGGTCCAATGCCTGTTTGTGGTATGGGACACGTGTGTGTTTGGCCCTACAAACATGTGAGCTGATAGGGTATCATACACTGGAGCAGCTTGTAACATCAGAAAGAACAGGACCAAGAACAATGACATCTACCACAGTCTGTACAAAGGCCAAGGTACGTATTCACAAAAAACATACTGTCAACAATCACTGTAAGTGCACGGACCCCACTACTGTACACACAACCACAGAATGCCCAGGGTTTGTCCTCAGAGATAACCCCTACTATACATAACATGTCTAGCAGTCTAATATCTGACTAGCTTGTTATCAGGTATGATATCAATAAATAATGGTGTACAGAACATATACACCTTTTACTGCATGACACATGTACAAAGGTTGACAGACTTATGGCTAGAGCCACACACACTAGGCCAATATTGGCATTTTGCTGTGATACCCTCATACATTTACTGTTGTAACAGGGTTTGTTGTGACATATGTTCTATGAGGAATATGAAGTCAGTAACTGTCATGGCTGTCACCATGTATTGATTGCAATCCTCAGACTATGCTTCTGCAGTTCTAAAATAGGTGATCTGTGAGTAACACAAGAAACATAAGACTCCAAACACTGCCCAGTCTGCAGATACCCTACAGATGGGAGTTTCCTCAAACACATAACACTGTCATGACAAGTGTTAAATCATGTAGACCAGTCATATCCACACAAACCCAGTTAAACCAACATTATTTCAAATGCAGAAGAGCAACACTTACATTCTGTAGTCATGTCTGGAACATCCCCCTCCTGTTTGTTGGCCTGTCTCCACAGTGTATGTTGTTAGAGGTATATCCCAGTAGCATCTGTGATGCTGTTTGCCAAACACCAATATAAGGTCCTGCTCACAGAGAATGAAAAAGCCCAACACCCACCTGATGTTCCTAGATATAGGAGTGTGTTTCCATGCAACTGGCTATGGGAATGTTACCACAGCTCTTCCACATGCAATCAGATAGTGGGGGACTGCAATTCATGCAGAGGCCATCAGCTGAGCATGAGCATCACTTACAAAATGCAAGCTGCTGCCTAAGCAAAGCAGGTGTACTTCACATCCACCAGAGAGGGAGTGAGAGAGACAGACAGAGACAAAGTAAGACAGCGAGGGGGTGGGAGAGTAAAACCCAAACATGTTTGTGTCATACACTTACCAGTACAGGGTTTCAAACCCCTGCCTGACTATGTATTGCTATCACATGTCTATGCAGTTCTTGCATGCACCACAGAGCTTACAAGTTGGACAGTATATCTGATGGTGATTGACATCTGCAACAGTGATAAAGGAGGGATAAGGTAGGTGTGGTACATGTGCCTGTCCACATGAACAGGTGTCAATGTTGACACAGCCATTCTCTCTCAGGGACTCACACACATTATCACAGTTGGCAGGGTCAGGATTAGACTTCCTAACTAGCTAGTTTTCCACAATACAGTAATACGCAGGTATCACATGCACCACAGTGGTTATCAGGATTATATATGGGCAGAGGGTATGTGAAGGTGTCTGACATCAGATGGCATGCTTCAGTAGGCCAGTGGGAGGTGTAGTGAGTGTGAATGGTATCCAAATCATTATACTCCACACACACACACACAGACACAGGTTGTCAGTACTGACATGTATGGGTGCATTGCTTCAAAGGTGTGTAGTAGTTGACTGTGCCAGAAGGCTGTACAAGGCTAGGTTAAGGGTATACCTTGGCATCAGGCCACATGAAAATGGTCTGCAGTGTGTCACTGGGGTGTAGTGTCTGGATTGGCCCACACAGGTGGGTATTGTATTCACCATCCAGTCATCTGGGCTACTCTTGTGGATGGCTAGTGCAGTGCAATACTTGCCATGTATGTGTTCTATAGTCCATGACATGGACGGTGTCTGAGATTTGCACATGTCCCACATGCATGCTCTGTGACATGTGGAAGTGTCCCTGGGGTGTCTGGGGCATGTTATGTACACAGATTGACAAATTGTTATCATCAGATGTGCCATTCCTGGCCTCATGTGGTGGGAACTAGCAATGGACACCAGGTTGACCCAACACCTACACTGACAGCATGATACAGGTATTCCCTGGTGTCAGTTGCATCTGTTCATACAGGGCATGTGTATAAGGCATATTATGTCCTTTGTGAGTTACATTTGCTGGCACTACAGTTGTTGCAGGCATCCAGTGGGGAACATAGTGAAGGATCACTGTATGCAATTATGTGCCTATTGTAGTAATGGGACAAGGTGCCATGCCTTCTGTAGTCCACTGCAATCACACCATCTGTGGGCAATATGCAGGGAACTATCAACATAGTGGTTGTTACCTAGCTGAGTGTGTTTGTGTATGAGACATGGGTTGAGAGTGTTCTCTGGGTAATACAAGGATTCCCTAAATTGCTCACCAGGCCTTAATGTCACATGTAGGGGTATGGATCTCAACCCCAACCTCTCTGCTGTTTGACATCTGTTATCCTTGTAAGGTGGATATTGTGACATATAATACGCCCACCATATAAGAAATTTGCAAAACCCACTCTACAATGAGTCCAGTTGTTACACACTCACAGAAACCTTCACACAGGATACCAATAACAAGCACAAACACACCAAGTCTTACAGGTGCCATGTCTGGGATTGGAACTCTTATCTAACTAGTATATCACACTACAGCATTATGCAGTTATAGAACACACCATGGAGATTATTGGGCTACTTTTCCACCAAAGCTGTATTTCAAAATGAATGACATCAGCAGGCTTGCCAACGAAGGGCAATGGAGGTTGTAGTGACTGTGAACGGCCTCAAAAGCATTGCTCCCTACACATAAAAACAGCCATACTTCCTATGTTTGGGAATAGAACTCCTACCTAACTAGTATATCACACTCTAGCATTACTCAGCTATAGGACATGCCTCGGAGTCTACTGGGCTACTTCTTCCCCAAACCTGCATTTCAAAGTGAATGACATCAGCAGACATGCCAAAGAAGGGCAATGGAGGTTGTAGTGACTGTGAATGGCCTCAAAAACATTGCTCCCTACATAGACAAACAAACACAGCCACACTTGCCATGTCTGGAAATAGAACTCCTACCTAACTAGTACATCACACTACAGCATTACACAGTTATAGGATGCACCACAGAGATTACTGGGCTACTTCTTCCCCAAAGATGTATTTCAAAGTGAATGACATCAGCAACCTTGCCAAGGTTGGGCAATGGGAAGTGTAGTTCATAGGTTCAAAGGGTCATACGTTGATACTAGGCTATCAGCCCTAGGGCCTATACATGCCTAGACATGACAATTCTCTGGCTATCACTTCCCACAATATTTACATTCCTGCAACCCTGTCTAGCAGGGCAGCTGACATGATCCCTGGGGTAAATGTCCTATCTCCCATCCAATTGTCCAGGTTCCTTTTGAAGAGGGCCAAAGAGGCACTCTGCTTGACATGTATAGGTAGTCTATTCCAGAGTCTGGGGAGTCTCTGGGTCAGAAACACATCCCTCCTGCATGTATTGTTCATTGTGATGACAGGATTTGGATCCCTGGAGAATGTGGCTGTGAGGGTTTGCAGTTCTCTAAGTGTAGCATGTCCAACAGCTGTGGGGTTGACATGGCATGGTATGGTAAGCAGAGATCGCCTCTGAGAACACAATAAGTGACAGAGTATAGTTGGATGATTTTCAGACGGTCAGCATAGGGCATCTGGTTTAGGCCTGTGGTCATTTTGTGAGGTATGTCTGCAGCCTCACTACTTGTTGCAGATGTCTTGTGAGGTACATACCTAATGGGCCATTGTAGTCTGTACTGGGTCTACTGAGAGATGCCTACAGTGGGACAATGGCCTACTTTTCCTGGATGTAAAGCCCTTAGTGGGAGGTGTGCCAAATAGGTGGGTTTCCTGACTGTTGTGGTGATGTGGTTATCAAAGTTGAGACCACTGTCCACCTGTGTCCCTAAGTCTGTTATCCCACTTTAGGTGTTTAGTGTACTGCCACCTATGTGGTACTTCACAGGTACATGTCCCTTCCCAATGGGGATACCTATATATTTCTTGGCATTGATCTTGAGGCCATGGCTCAGGCACCAAGCATGTCTTTCTGTAAGGCCCTTCTGTAGAATACCCACATCGTGTGGGGATTCAATATTGGTTCCCAGTGTGCAGTCATCTATGACCTTTGTTTGCTGCTGTCCATTTCTGTTGGACTGTACTTCAGAGCAGTAGATGTCAGGACTGAATTCTAAGGTACTCCAACTGTCACTTGTCTGGGGCTCAGGTTGGTGTCACCTACATTTCAGTGTGGGTTGTGTCAGTACAGCAGTTGGCAGCCCATCAGGTGACATTGCGATTAATGGCCAGGTTGATACATTAATCTATGATTCCAGACTGGGGGATGATGTTAAAGGTCTTGGTGAGGTCCAGATAGGCTGTGTTAACCATCTTACCCTCATCAACGGCTCTGGAGATGAATTCACAGTTGTCATTCAGGCTGAGGTGACATGATTGACCCTTCACAAACCCAACCTGGTTAGGGTCCAGTGTTTGCAGATTGCCAATGCCTTTGTTTTAATTTCCATGATAATACATTCCATGGCCTTGCCAATCAGGCACATCATACTTCTGGGGCTGTAGTTTCCAGGATCCAAGGTGGATTCCCCCCCTTGTGGAATGGGATAACTGTAGCTGTGCGCCACACAGTGGGCATACAGCCTAAGTTGTGGCTATGATTTGATATGGCACGTAGGTGAGGTGCCAGTTCAGTTTCTAGCTCTTGTAGTATACAGCGTGGGATGTTGACTGGCCCCATGGCTGCTGTTGTTATAGCACTGTAGAGTGTGTATTTTACCTATGTGGCCAATATTACCAGAATATGGTAATCTATCCGTGTTGAGATGGGCCCTTTCGAGGTTGGGAGGGGGGTGCAGCTGGCACTGAATCGATCTGCCAGGATACTGACAATATCCCTGGGAGCAGTAGATTTAATACCATCCTGTTGTAGCTCAGAGCAGTTTTGAGCATTGCCATTTAGATTCCTTACATAGCTATGGAATGGCTTGCAGTTGTCTTTGGCATTTTTGGCTATATTATGTTCACAACAAGCTTTGGTGGATGTTATGAGGGATCTTTGCCTCTTACTGTAGCTGGTAAGGGAGTATTTTGCATCCTGGAAAATCCCACATTTCTGCAAAAGTTTCCTCTTTTTGTTGTACAGTATGTTTATGGCAGGGGGCCACCACATTGGCTTCCTCTTCTTGGTAGGGAGCATCTTGGTTCAATATTGGATGGCTGGATTCAGGCACGAATGGATGTGCTCATTTAGCCACTCGATTCCCTTGCATGCTCACATCCATACCATAGATACAAGTAACAACACATACTACTCCTTTCGGCAATTGGTAGGAAGAGTGACTTACCTTGTGGCTGTGCCAGTATTGAGGATGGTGCTGGAGGGCTGACTATGCTGGATGCACATAGTGCACTCCCTATACATGGTTAAGCACAGGTAGTGACATGTTTCTCATCCCTTTTATTGTATGTGTGAGTCAGAGAGAGGTGTCATTCCCTGAGTCCCTATTGTGTCAGTGTATGTGCTATGCGTTGCCCCTTTGCCAAGGCCTGGGCATACGGGTACACCTCCTTCTGCCTACTGGGGCAGGCTCAGGTTGTTCCTCCACTGAGTCACTCTGTGCCAGTGCAGGCCTTGGCAATGGTGGGAGCTGTGTGGCCCTTCCCCATGCTGTTCCTGCTGCAGCTGTTTCCGAAGGATCATATTGTGTAGCATGGCACACATGATGACAATTTGGGTACATGTAGCTGGTGAGTACTGCAAGGCTCCACCAGATTTGTCCAGGCACCTGATATCTGACTTGGGCATCCCAAACACACACACTATGTTATGATTTTGGTCTGTGCATGTGACTCATTATGGAGTTTTTGTTCGCGTGTGTGTGCATTTCGGATGGGTGTCAGCAGCCACGACTCCAGTGCATAACCAGCATCCCCCACTAGGTGACCATAAGGGATGTCTCCATTGGGAAATCTCTGGTAAAGCTGCATCAGATGTCAGATGTGGGAGTCATGATAGCTTCCAGGGCAGCCAGCACACACATTCATTATAATGCCCTGGGCATCGCCCATGACCTGGCCTTTGATGGAGGGGAAGCCCTTGCTGTTGATGTAGACCCTACCCTGCTCACCAGGTGTTGTTTGATACATATTTGCATGCAGTCTATAGCACCCACTACCTCAGGGTATTCTGCTATTTGGTGGAAGAGATGCATATTGCTGACCAACGCCTCAAGGGTGTTTGGAAAATATACATGCTCACCGGGATGTGCTGACATGGCATCCAGGAACTGGTGGATTACCATGGATGCTGATGCCTGTGAGATTCCCATGATATCCCCAGTTGGCCTTTGGAAGGTACCTGTTGCTAGTATTCTTAGGCCTACACATACCTTGCTATCCACTGGGATGGGTTCCCCTCTGTTGGTTCTGTGTGTGAGGTGTGGGCGGCGCAGCTCAATAATTTGCTGTAGGAGGTTCCTGTCCACTCTATAATGCTCCACTATCTCCAGCTCATGTAGCCCCTGGTAGGTTACCCTGGGTCTGTACACTCTTCTCCTTCTCCTCACTGTGGGTTGCTTGACAGCATTCTCATCTTCACCACCCTCAACCTCTTCCACATGCTGATGTATGATAGCTGCTGCAGCCCCTATCATTTTGTTATTTTTGTTTGATAAAATTTCCCCGCTTGTGTACACCGGTGGTGCAGAGTATGTGGAGAAAAAACAGAAGGCAAGATGTTTGCATAGTTTATAGTGGTGTGCTGGGCTGGGCTGGTCTGCTGCCTGTGTAATTGGCTGATTCTGATACATTTCACCTGCCAGCTATGCTAGTTCTCCTTGATTACCTTCCTACTGCTGTTTTCCCTTCCCATTGTCTTCCTGTTTAAGCCCAGGGTTGTGCCGTGCAAACACAGTGCACATATGTGCACAGAGCTGCTATTTCCAGGTTTACTTTTTTTTCCCTTTAAAACATGGTGTGCGTTGCACACACTCATTCAAGCAATGTAAAGTGTGCTAGACAGGCTCAGACACACCCTCTTGCTTAGCTCTGCTAAGCTAAGGGAAAACCCGAGCCACAGGGCTCCAATAAGCTCCAATAAGCTTTCAGTATGCTAACTCTTAGGCTTGCACCATGGTATTCCTGCACATACATGGTTGGGTGCTGGCTAGCATTGAGTGGAAATCTGGGATCCAGTATCAATCCCCTCATTTGCATAGGATTGCCTGCTAATGCATAGTTACAAGTCCCACACTGAGCCTTCCCCCTTAGCAACCACTATTCACTGGCCATGTTGTCTTCTGCCTGCCATTGAGTATAATGGCAAAATAGTGATTTTGGATACAATGCTTATTTCAGTTTTTTTTTTATTTTCGGCCCGATCCCGTTTGCGGGGCACTGCCCTACACTTAAACAGATGAAACTGGCTAAACAAAAACTTATTTTTTATTTTGGCAACTGTTTTCCATACCAATGGACATATATTTGGCCATTGCCATGCTTTACACATACTATACACCCTTTATTTGGAGCTGTCATGGCTCCATTTTGTAGTTTGCAGAAATGTACTTGGTTACTAACCGAGTACATTTCTGCACAATACACTAGTCCTGCACAGCTGGCTGACAGCTTCCTGGATCACAAATTCACCTCATTTGCATGGTTTTCACTTGCAAATGAAGTAATTTGCATACAGGAGCTGTGTCCATGCAGGAATAGTGTAGGAGCGCTTGTGCACGTCCCTGGAGCTTATTCCTGGATCATATGGTGGCAATATTGCCTCCAGCAGCTCCTGCACTATTCCTGCATGCCTTGCAGAGCTTGCTGAATCTGGGGGACTGTTTAAGGCAAGAATAAGCGTATTGTATTAATTACTTGCACTGCAAATAGTATTGACTTTATAACTATCTCCTTCATTTTTCTTGAAATTATTGGAATGCTCAAATGATATTCTTCTCAATGATCTTAAACATTCAAAGGCAATGGCAGTGAGTTATGTTTCAAAAGATTCCTTAATCACTGGAAACTGGTTAGACGTTATTTTTCCAAGTCATATCTGCTTTGTAGAAATGCTGATATGGAAGCTGATGCTAGAAACCCACTGTAAATTCAGAAGAACAGTACAAAAAAGAGTTCACTGATGTAAGTTGCCTGAGTCAAATGAACATTTGTGGTTTATATGCTTATTTAACTTAAAAAAGTGCACTCTCTGTGTAAGATTTGTTGTCACTGCATCGTGTGGGTGTATATTGGTGGGTCTCAGTATAGTTGTTTTGCTGCATCAGAATAAATTAGATGTCAAAAGTGAAATGAAATGTAAACAATAATAGCATGTCATTCTGCGATCCATCACACTACCTAACGTTCATACTGTTCTTGCAGTTGTACAGTCTTTTGTTTTTCTCATTACTTGGGTTACACTTGAAATGGTGAATCATATTGTTTACATCAATGTTGTTTTATTTCTTCATGCTTAAAAGTTAAAGAAAGTTATTAAAGAGAAACATATTTAAGAACCTATGGTCAATATTAATGCAAGACTGTAGGATGGGGTAGGTAAAATACTGGTTACATGTGTTCTTGAGGCTCTCTTACCTGTTGTCTAACTTAAGCCATAAACTAAGATAAAATATTATTTATTCTTAATGTGGAGGAAAAGAAATGCATAAATATTTTGTACTAGTACTTCAAAAGGTGGTGGTGCTGTGGTAGCGCTGTCACCTCACAGTAAGACGTTGTCCTGTTTGATTCTCAGCTAGAGCGTCTTCTGTCTGGAGACATGCGTGAATGGGCATACCTTCGTTGATGGTTGTGCGTCAGTGCTGGCAACTCGGCATGTAAAAATCTACTGCCAATCATTAGCTGACCGGAGTTCCTCTGTGACGACCCCTAACCGGGAAAAAGACGAAAGACACAACAACAACAACTTCAAAAGAATATAAATAACACTGGGGTCCTGTAACACAATATACAGAAAGATAGTAAGATGGGTCACTTCATGGGATAGGTCACTTCACTCCCCGGGTTTAAACATTTTTCTTGGCATAATCTGAACTTAGTTACAGGTTGTCTGGGTTTTTCAGCAAATTTTGTTTTTATGGTTCTGTTATGAAAAAACAATTTCCACAATCCTGAGCAAGAAAAATGTGAAAAATAATGGCTAAAACATAGAAGGAAAACAAATTATTATTATTATTTTTATTATTATTATTATTATTATTATTACTATTACTATTAATTTGCAGGGGCTAAGCCCCCTGCACCCTCAAACTTCTATAGATTAACACCATGGATACACCAACTTGAACAATGAAGAAATCTCCTAAAAGAAGTAAATCATTGCTAAAAGACACTTATAAATTACACCAGCAATGACTTCCAATGGAAAATGATGATCAAAGTTATGCCTTTCTGCTTTTTTTTTTCAGTTGTGTTACTGATGGCTCAAGGAATTTCACTTTGATCACCTGTAGGGAAGCCCTGTTTTATAGTAAACTGGGTTTAGTTAGATGGGAATGTCAATGGATGAGTGCAGAAAATGTGTTCATTAATTGAAAGCGAAAAAAATAAATACAAATATTACCAATTTTCTATTTCACTTACATATCTGACTGAGACAGTCAAACTGATGCTGTCAAAACCATACTTAACTTATTTGAATTTATTTTGACAGAGAACATATTTATATTATTACTAGAGTTTTCAGTTTTAATTTTTTTTCAATAAAAAAAATAATCCCCCAGATTCACTAATCTTGCGTGCAGGAGTAGTATATAGTCCTGCACGGAAGTGCCCATGTAGGAGGAGGATGGCAGCACACCATGCATATTAATGAAGGTGTGCTGCCTGGCCTCCCGGGCTTACACAGAAAGTGTGCAAGTGCAGGGGGCATGTATGAGAGCAGAGATCTCAGAATAAACATGCCACTGCAATGTTGAACAGCAGAAAGTGGAAATAAATGAGCGAGACCGCTCATAGCTCCCCACCAACAGTCCCCCATGTGTACAACAGCAAAAGGACATAAAAATTAAAAGAAGAAACCCCTTTATTGTTTTTTAAAACTCAGAGTATAGCTAACCATAGGTGCACAGGTATGGCCATTGCTTAGCTATGGTTAAAGATCCTGCCTCTTAAAACTTATCGATTTCTTTGAAACAGTCACCAAGGCCATTGACGAGGGGAAGGTGGTCCACACAGCCTACCTGGACCTCGCAAAAGCCTTCGATACAATACCCCACTCTGGCATTATAGATAAGCTCACCAGCTTAAATATAAACCCCTATGTCACTAGATAGGTTGCAACTGGCTTGAGGACAGAACCCACATGGTTAGAATTGCTGGAGCCATGTCAGACTCCAAACCAGTTACAAGTGGTGTCCCACAAGGCTCAGTCCTGGGACCTCTCTTGTTCGGTATATATTTCTCGGAGGAACAGGCCAACATGGAAGGACTGTGGCTGACCAAGTTCGCAGATGACTGCAAACTGGGCGCCATAATCGACTCTCCAGCCGACACAAGCATCCTCCAAAAGGGCATCATAGAAACAGACAACTGGTGCCAGAGTCATGGCCTCAAGCTAAACACCAAAAAGTGTATAGTCATCCCCTTTGGCAAAAACAAAGTGCCCACAAATTACCACATAGGTGGTAATCCATTAAGTACAGAAGAAGTAATTAGGGACCTGGGGACCCAAGTTGATAGCAATCTCTCATTTGACAACCACGTGGCCAAAGTGGTTAGAAACATATTTTATATAGCCCACCTAATCATGAAGGGATTCACATCTAGATCAGGGGAGATCATCGTGCCTCTTTACTCATCCCTCATCAGGCCCATAATTGAGTACAATGCCCCTTTTGGGATGTACCTTACCAGACACCTGCAGAAACTGGAAAGACCCCAAAAGTACCTCACCAAGAGGATCAAAGGGTTCAAAGAGATGCCATATGCTGCCCGGTTAAAGATACTCCAGCTCTACTCAGTGGCATACCGCCTGCTCAGAGGCGATCTGTGCCTGACATATAAAGCCATGTCCAACCAGGAATTAATGGACATGCTGCACCTCAGAAAATCCAAATCCCATCGAGCTACGCACTCGAGAGACTTGAACCTCAGCACTGAAATAAA
The DNA here is from genome assembly GCF_019279795.1 of Protopterus annectens. NCBI lineage: Eukaryota > Metazoa > Chordata > Ceratodontiformes > Protopteridae > Protopterus > Protopterus annectens. The sequence goes on from NC_056729.1 coordinate 811,357,805, forward strand.
TAGGACATGCCGGAGGGACAGATTCATAACCCAGAGGCTCCCTTCACTCTGGAATAAAATCCCAGTACAGGTTAGGCAGAGTCCCTCATTGACTCTCTTCAAGAGGAATCTTGATGAGTGGATGGGAGATCATAGGTTTACCCTGGGTATCACTTCTGTGTCACTGTTAGACAGAGGTACAGTATACTAACCTCAAAAAAGGGCATAGCAAAATTCATTTAAAATGGGTGGCGAAAGCCAAATGCACTCTGGCTAGGCTTATAAATGCCCTAGGGTAGATAGCCTAGTATGAACCTATGAACCTATATGTAAATATCCAGAAATATATACATATATATATATATATATATATATATATATATATATATATATATATATATATATATACAAATATATGAACATATATACATGCACATGCCAATATCTAAACATACATATGTCAACACCTATATGTCCACATATACACAGCAAGTTACATATATGTACGCAGATATATATCTCCATAGGTATACACGGACATAGCTATAAATATGTAAGCAAATATATATACCCATATAGGAATATATGGCCAGAGATCTGTAGATAGCAATGGTAGATCAGTAGAAACATATATGTCCACATGCACCGTTAATGGGGTTGAGAGGCCCCAAGCAAAGTACGTCTTGTACAAATTGGCATACCCCAAAAGCCAAACATGTCTGCCGTGCAATACACTACAAGTTCATTTTATTGTGTTTCATTTAAATAGGGATTTAAATTAGTCTTCTTTTATGTTTCACATATTTATATCACATTCCCCACTCCCCCACCCACTAGGTGGGCTGACCAGTACAGGCCCATCCAATCCAGGCCATCCTCGACCCATACATTCATTACCCACAGTACCAGTCTCCCCTCCCGCTGCACACACGCAGCCACCATCCCTTTCCTGGTTACCAGCCAGTAGCTAACACAACACCACACATTGCCCACCCTCCACTCCACCCCCCCCTCGGGACTCATCCTGTATGTTGTCCCGACCCAAGTATCTTAGGTCTGCCACACTCTGTAGTCCATGCACATAGCCATGTGTACCTTTGCAGCCATGGTTTTAGAGGAAAGTATAATACCCAATTTTTGGGTTGTCTCGCATGAGACGAATGTTTCCCTGGTAATAACAATAGACTTCATGTGTGACTTTGTTTATACTAATGGTTTTATTTGTAGATATTGCAAAGCATACATGGCGCACAAGGTTGCCCGATATACACACAAAACCTAATAGGAATGTCTAATTCAGGTATACAGGAAACACACATAGGTTTAAGCCGGTTTGCGCAGGGGTAAGTACTGCCTACACAGGTTAAGCAATTTAGAAGTTAACTGAGTGTAAGACATTGTAACCGGAAGTTAGCAGTGCTTGCCTCCATGCAAACCCACGCAAACTCGCTTACAACTGCTTTGAAATGCCTTAAGCACTCTGTATCCAATGGCAGGTGTTCTGCCCAGAAACAAAATAAACAACTCCTGCAAGTCTTGAACCCAGGACCCTGCATACCATAGACAATGCAATTAACCACTAAGCCACCACAGATATATTTAACTCAAACGTTTCCACATAGTATCCAGCAATACCAGTCAACATTATAGGACATGTAGCTAAATATGTAGATGTATGTGTGTGTGTATATATATCCATAACTAAATAAATATACACCTCTCCCTCCCTGTAGTACATATGTATGCATATATAGGCATACATATATATAAATACCCACATATAGATATATACATATGCAGACAACCATACATCCACATGTCGTTTTATATATATATATATATATATATATATATATATATATATATATATATATATGGGTCCCCTTGGCTTCATCGACACGCCAAAACACCGATGCTAAGAAGACCGACTCGAGAAGACCGAGAGACAGATGATCGGCAATGTGAAATCCCGACAGCCGAAACACCGACATGGGCAACATGTGAGCGCGAGTTGGTAAGTGTGCAATAGTGAGGGATTTAGCGTTAGGGACCAGACAGGTAAGTGTGTGCTAGTGAGGGATTTAGCATTAGGGAGCAGACAGGTAAGTATGTGCTAGTGAGGGATTTAGCGTTAGGGAGTGGACAGGTAAGTGTGCAATAGTGAGAGATTTAGCATTAGGGAGCGGACAGGTAAGTGTGAGATAGTGTTGGATTTAGGGTTAGGGTGCGGGAAAGGTGAGTGTTCGGCAGTGACGGACTTTAGGTGTAGTGGCGGGTTAAGTGAGTTAGGGTTAGGGTGCGGGTAGGGTAAGTGTGCGATAGTGATGGAATGTAGGTTTAGTGGCGGGTTAAGTGAGTTAGGGTTAGGGTGGGGGTAGGGTAAGTGTGCGGTAGTGTCGGACCTTAGGGTTACGGTTTGGGTTAGGGTTAGTGCATGTATAGTTGTGTGTTATGTGTAGTTTACGTTTTGTGTGTCGGTGTTTTGTGTGTCGGTGTTATGGTGTTCAGTTTTGTGAGTTGTCGGTTTTGTGCGTTTTCGGTGTTTTGGTGTCATTGTTTTGAGTGTCGGGTTTGTGGCATGTCAGTGTTGTGATAGGAATCTATATATATATATATATATATATATATATATATATATATATATATATATACATATATACATAGGTTCATAGGTTCATAGGTAGGTACTAGGCTATCAGCCCTGTGGCCTATACAAGCCCAGCCAAAAAGGTACCCTGGCTTTTGCCACCCAAGAAAATTATTTTCCTGTGCCACTGTCGAGCAGAGCCAGAGGTGATCCCCGGGGTGAATTTCATATTTCCCATCCAATCATCAAGATTTTTCTTGAAGAGTACTAATGAGGAGTTTTGTTTGATATAGATAGGTAGTTTATTATAGAGTATGGGAAGTCTCTGGGACAGGAATCTATCCCTCCGGCATGTTCTGTTTATTGTGGTGACAAGGTTTAGGTCCCTAGAGCGTGTAGCTTGGAGGGATTGGGATTTCTTTAAGTGGAGCATGTCCAACAGCTCTGGGTTTGACATAGCTTTGTATGTTAGGCAGAGATCACCTCTGAGTTGGCGATATGCGACAGAGTAAAGCTGGAGTTTTTTGAGACGGTCTTCGTAGGGCATCTGTTTGAGGCCAGTAATCCTCTTTGTGAGGTATTTCTGCAGCCTTTCCAGTTGTTGTAGGTGTCTTGTGAGGTACATAACAAAAGGGGCATTGTACTCTATAATGGGTCTAATGAGTGATGAGTAGAGGGGAACAATGACCTCTTTTTTTCTAGATGAGAAACCTTTTGTGATGAGGTGTGCCATGTAGAAGGATTTCCTGACTACTGTGGCAATGTGATTATCAAAGGAGAGACTACTGTCCACGTGTCCCAAGGTCTCTTATCACACTTTCAGTGTTAAGTATACTACCGCCTATGTTGTAGTTCATGGGTACAGAGTTTTTACCAAAGGGGATGACAATGCACTTTTTGGCATTGAGCTTGAGGCCATGGCTTTGACACCAGACATCTGTCTCAGTGAGGCCCTTTTGTAGGATGTCCACATTGTTAGGAGTTTTGATTATGGCTCCTAGTTTGCAGTCATCTGCGAACTTTGTTAGCCAAAGACCTTCTGTGTTAGCCTGTACTTCAGAGATACCAAACAGGAAAGGACCCAGAACTGAACCCTGAGGTACTCCACTTGTCACTGGTCTGAAGTCGGATTTGGAGTCTGCTGCTTTCACAGTGTGGTTTCTGTCAGTGAGCCAGTTGGCAACCCATTTTGTGACATAGGGATTTATACCTAGTTTATTGAGTTTATCTATAATTCCAGAGTGGAGGATGGTGTCAAAAGCCTTGGCAAGATCTAGATAGGCTGTGTGAACCACCTTACCCTTGTCTACGGCTTTGGTGACTGCTTCAAAGAAGTCTATCAGGTTTAGGAGACATGATCTGCCTTTTACAAACCCGAACTGGGTGGGGTCCAGTGTTTGGAGATTACCAATGTCTTTGTTTATAAGTTCCATGATGATAGATTCCATGGCCTTGCAGACCAGGCTCATCAGGCTAATGGGGCGGTAGTTCCCGGGGTCCGTGGTGGATCCCCCCTTGTGGAGTAGGATAACCATTGCTGTGTGCCATTCAGCAGGCACAAAGCCTGAGGTGAGGGTATGATTGAACATGGTACTTATGTGGGGTGCCAGTTCATTCTGTAGTTCATGTAGAACGCAGCCTGGGATGTTGTCTGGTCCCATGGATGCTGTGTTCTTAGCTTTGGAGAGTGTGTTTTTACCTGTGCAGCTGTGATTACAGGAACTTTGTATACATATATATATATATATATATATATATATATATATATATATATATATACATGTATGTGTGTATATACACAGATATATATATATATATATGATATGATACAGCACATAAGAATGACATATGATCACAGGCACCATCAATGGGGGTGGGAGGCCCAATCAACATACGTGTAACATGTACCATTAACCCCCCCCCCAGCCAAACAGGGGAAACATACAAGCAAACACACAAAGTAAACAATCCACTGCTCCCCAAACCACAGGTAAGATACAACCATGGGGGAAACACTGTGGACTCGCTAAGTCTAATCTAGAAACATAGACAGGAACGTCCCTTGTGGGACAACCCAAAAACTACTAGGTAATTGGAGTCCTGTCCGTACAATGAGTCATCAAGGCAGGGTGCATATGTACTCGGACTACAAGGTGGGGATAGCCTGATGACCCATGGGTCGATACAATGTATGAGATGGGTCCTGAGAAGTGGAGAGTGGGCAGTGTGTAGTGGTGTGGGTAGACCCGACCTGCACCCAGAGTAAGGATGAGTGCTGTAGATGAGAGGCAGGGAGGCTCTATGGGTATGAAATTATGGGTGGAGACATGCAGGTGTTGGCTGGAGCGGTTCTAATTGGATCGCCTCATGAATGTAAGTAATAGTGTGAATTGGGTAGAGCTGTCGCCTAACAAGCAGCCATTGCCGGTATGATTCCCACTGCAGCACAGTCTATTTTACATGGCAAAGTACAGTATAACCAGATGTGTTGTTGCAAAACCCACTAAATAACACCAAAGAAAACATGGTCGCAACACCCCACTGTAGTCATGTAAGATGATCTAATTGGCATCACTACTTATTATTGTTGTCCTCAGCGCCACCCAGGGGTGTGTGTGTCCAAATCTAAATCCAAATTCAGTGTGTATGCACAGCTGTTGCTGTTGAAGAAATGGCCAGCTGTGGACCTTCACTTCAGCCTTCCTGCACATCCCTGGCTATTTCCCCTATTATCTTTCCCTCTTTGTGCCCCTTTTAACACCACTTACCTATCAACCCCTTTTTCATTTCTATTAATGTTTAAAGTTACAAGTAGGTGACACCCTCTTCCCCAACTATATTGGCAGAATCTGGAACTCCCTACCCACATGTATTACCTCAGGTGTCCCAAAGGGCACCCTACCAATTATTTTAACAGCCTATTATACAGTTACAATGTCTCCCCCTCTACCTACCTACCTACTCCTTCACTATTCTCTTCTACTCTACCACACAGGTATGGAATAACTAAACCTAACCCGAATACCTGAGTGTAACCTATCCAGAACTGTTAAACTGGAATCTAACTTCACCTTAAACTGACCATTGTCAACAGTCATACCCGACATGTAAACCTGACCTAAGCATGAATAATACCGACATGTTAACGTAAACTAAGCATGAAGAATATGTTAAGTAGCTATGTTAGGTCTGTTACTCTCTATGAATGTGAACACCTCTGTATTACTTGTAATGAGTAGCTGGGGTTTACTGTGGAGCTCCTCAGGCCATCACAGAAAATGGGCAAGCATCCAGACTGATTGTTCCAGTCAACAAATGTAAAATAAATACATAAAGTAGCATGGGGGTAAGCGGGAATAAGCGGGTTTAAGCTTGTTTGGGCAGCGGTAAGCAATGCCCACACTGGTTAAGCAATGCAGAAGCTAACTCAGTGTAAGACACCATAACCAGAGGTCAGCAATGCTGACCCTCATGCAAACCAGTGCATACTCGCTTACAATTGCTCAAAAGTGCCTTAGTCACTCTGTAGCCAACAGATCTCGTCATACCCAGTAAAAAAATAATCCGCACTCCCAGGTTGCAACCCCCCAACTCTGCACACTATAGTCAAAGTGAGTTACCACTAAGCCATGGCAGATACACATACACCTGCTGTTATCACAAACATATCATCCAGCACAGTCATTCAACAGTATAGGAAATGTATGTAAGTATGTAGATTAACACCAGCAAACATTTGTACATTGCTCAATCACAGTATTTTGAGCAGTCTATGTGTATCAAAGAACAGTGCCTGTCCAATCATACTGTGGGAACAGTAGTCTTGCATAATACTGAAGAGAATAATAAAAAATGGTGCACGCTGTGGGGGTGTGTGGGCATGCTTCATGCACAGAATGTCACACCTGGGCGTCGGTTTCACAGAACCGGAAGATAAGGCTGGCCAAGTGTTTGAGCAAACTGCTGCTTCTCAAACTCCTGGCAGGATGCTACCAGTGGGAGAAACAGTGTAGACCAGCTAAGTCTAATCTTGACACAACAACAGGTCCATCCCTCGTGGGAGGAACCACAAATTGTGAGTAACATCGATATCTCCACCAGTATCAGTGTACCGTCACAGCAAGGCTCATACGTACATGGACTAAACAGATGAAGAGCCTGCAGAAGCTTGGGTCGAGACAGTATACTGGAGGAGTACCGAGACATGCAGAGAGGGCAATGTGTGGAGATGTGGTATGGCTGGGCTAGCAATTGGAGAATGGATGGATGCTGTGTACGTGGAGCTCGGGTGCTGGGGGAAGGAACCATGGGTATGATATTATGGTAGAAATGTGCAAATGAAGCAGACCAGCAATAGTGTAGTGGGCAGAGCATCGAACCTATGAGCAGGCATTCAAGGTTCAAGTCTTACTGTAGCACAATCTATTTTACATGGCAAAGCATGTTATAGCCAATAGTTTTGTTGCAAAACTCACTAAATAGCATATATATATATATATATATATATATATATATATATATATATATATATATATATATATATATATATATATATACACATATATATATATATATATATATATATATATATATATATACTGGAGTACCGCAAGAAATGCACATGTGAAGTATCAGTGTCAGACTGAATAAGGCACTAGTAAACAGGTGCAAGCACAATACACACTGAGCAGAGTGGATAAGAGTTGTTGACCCGAGCTGTTAGCTGAGATATCTAAGTATCCTGTTTTTTTTCGATTATTTATACAGATTATTGTTTTTAACAATTAATATATAGCACTTTTATTGTCTGCTTTTTAGTCTTCGAGTGTATTTTATTGCTATTAACTAATCTGCACAAGTAACTGATTTGTCTGCAGTTTAAAGCGTTCTGTATCTTTACAAATCTTTATCTGTTTGTGGCTTTCTCTAGTGCTACTGGCTGTAGGCTATTGTCCCCACCATCCCTTTAACTTGGCTAGATTGTGTTAATAGTCTGCTGAGTGGGGGCTGGTTCTTTTGTGTTCTTGTAAAAAAAAGTTGTTCTTCTGGTATTTAAGCCCTAACTTTGATAGGGTTTCTGTCTATACACACTGAGCAGAGTGGATAAGAGTTGTTGACCGCAGCTGTTAGCTGAGATATATAAGTATCCTGTTTTTTTTCGATTATTTATACAGATTATTGTTTTTAACAATTAATATATAGCACTTTTATTGTCTGCTTTTTAGTCTTCGAGTGTATTTTATTGCTATTAACTAATCTGCACAAGTAACTGATTTGTCTGCAGTTAAAAGCATTCTGTATCTTTACAAATCTTTATCTGTTTGTGGCTTTCTCTAGTGCTACTGGCTGTAGGCTATTGTTCCCACCCTCCCGGTTGGTGTCTTGCTCTTATACTTGGTGGCTTTGCAGTTGCCCCCCCCTACTGTAAATCTGATCTGTGACACTCCTCCCAGTCTAGTGTCATTAGCTCATTCTACCTAGTACAGAGAGAACATTTGATAAGGCCTTCTGTTTCTCCTTTTTCCCTTTCAAAAAAAAAAAAAACTTTTTTTTTTTTTTTTTTTTGCCTGAACCTCCTTGTGTTCTGACTGTGCTTCTCAAACATTTTGGAAATATAGAGTATATTTCAGAGCATTTATTATAACTGTAATTGCCTTAATATTCCTACAACTCAAATGGTCTATGTTGCACTGCATCTGAAGTGTTTGTGTGTTTTAGCTGCTTTTCTGTATATATAGACTTCTCTGTTTCTTTAACTAAATAAGCTCTGCAAAGTTGTTTTATTGCATTCCTGCCTGTATTTCTGAGTTCTTTTGCACTTTTAAAGTTTGTTTTTGCTTAGTTTAACTGGTAGGCTACACACTCAAGTGCGCTAGCCGAATTAAAGCATTTACTGTGTTTCTGTACCTAATTTCTGCTACTTTGTAAAAAAAAAAAAAAATCCTTGTTTGCCGCCTTTACTGAACTAGAATAGTCCAGTATTCAGGTACTGCTGATCTCTGGGCTGTGTCATAGTTCCTGTGTTGCCCATATCCTTATTTGGATAGGAGGAAGCTTCTTTGTTCACCAGTGAGAGTGGGGAGCTCTGAACAGCCTATCTGTCCCTTGAGGAGTGGTTCCAGCCCAGTGACCTGTAGCTTATTGGCTGTTTTTGGGTCATTTCCTATCTCTTTATAACCCCCTGCTTTAAAGCCAGCTATAGCGCGCTTTTGTGCTTGTAATTTAAAGTTTGTCCTGATTGTTGCATTTACCTGTTGAGGCTACACACTCAAGTGCGCTAGCCTGTGTTACATATTTATTGCATTTTTTCTGCTGTTTGTTGCAAAAAAGAAAAAAAAGAAAAAAAAAATTATCCTTGTTTCCCATCTTTCCTGACCTAGAGTAGTCCAAATACAGGCTTTGTTGTATTCTGGACTTTTGGAAAGTTCCTGTGTTGCCCATTTCCTTTCTTGGATAAAGGGAGGCTTCTTTGTTCACCAGTGGCAGTGGAGAGCTTAGAGCAGCCTATCTATCCCTGGAGGAGTGTTCCCAGCACAAGAATCTGGTAGTCTATTGGCCGTTTTGGGACAATTTCTTGCTCTTTCAAGTCCCCCTGTATAAAACCTGCTTTGACGCGGTTTGTGCGCTTGTTACTACTCAGCCAAGCTCCTCGTGGTCTGCAGAGTGGTGCTAGCAGCAGAGAGGCTAAAAGAGTGACTGCTATCCTGATAAAAGTGTTTTTATTCTGCTACTACCTGGGCGACTGTCCGATCTAGCTAAATTGCAAGTATTTCTGCTTCTTGAACTGTTTTAAACTGTTTAAAGTTGTTTTTGCACCTGCACTTTTAGAGTTTGCCCTGTTTGTTGCATTTACCTGTTGAGACTACACACTCAAGTGCGCTAGCCTGTGTTACACATTTATTGCACTTTCCTGCTGTTTGTTGCAAAAAAGAAAAAAAATTCCTTGTTTCCCGTCTTTCCTGAACTAGAGTAGTCCAAATACAAGCTTTGCTGTATTCTGGACTTTTGGAAAGTTCCTGTGTTGCCCATTTCCTTTCTTGAATAAAGGGAGGTTTCTTTATTAACCAGTGGCAGTGAGGAGCTTGGAGCAGCCTATCTATCCCTGGACGAGTGTTCCCAGCACAAGAATCTGGTAGTCTATTGGCCGTTTTGGGCCAAATTCTAGCGCTTTCAAGTCCCCCTGTATAAAACAAGCTTTAGCGCGGCTTTGTGCGATTTTGCGCATAGCGCAGCATCGGGCAGCACTGCTTAATTGGGTTTAAACCATTCTCGGCTCCACAAAGTCTGCTCTTCACTTTTTCCCTTAGAACTGATCTAGTTCTCATAATAAACACCCTATTCCCACTCTAAAGCCTGGCACTTGCTCACTAAAGCAATTCTATAAGTCAGCACTAAAAAATTAAAAGCACTACACCCTCACAAACTCCCCTTGAGTACTTTGTTCCCCATTGGCCCTTTTTTTCAATTATAGGAATTCCCAATACTATTCTAGCATGTCCAAAGGTCAGTTGTCAATCTCCTCTCCGGTCCAGCTGGTGAATCTGGGAATCTTGAGGCAATGTTACAACTGCCTCATGTACACAGGCAACCCTCTCCTCCTCCCAACAAATTCCAACACATGTGAGAGATGCAACCATATAGCCAAACTGGAGGCTAAGCTCTCTCAACTCAGCACTGGTGTAACCAGTCAGGAGGAGAAGGAAACCACACTCACTACAATTCCAGTCTCACATAGACCTACCACAACAGCAAACCAAACACATAAACACACAAAAACATACTTGGAGGCCCTAAATAAAAATCTGCCTAAGCAGCAGAGACCTCCAAAGCAGACACCCAAGCAACCGCTACCCCAAAACAAAACACATGCACCACATAGCTCACAAAACCAGTATGCCGAACAGTCACAGCCCTTAAGGCTAAACAACACACCTGATACACTTGTAATAGGTGACTCTATCGTCAGGCACACTGACATCCCGTTCACCAGGCTGAACAAGGAGAAGGTCACAGTGAGCTGCCTGTCGGGCGCTAGGATCCGCCACATAACACAAGCACTCAGGTCACTCCAAGGCAAGTACAAATATGACTCAGTCATTGTCCATGCTGGTGTGAATGACCTGAGATGGACCTCCCTGGACTACATGAAAAGAGACATAGAGGAGCTCTCTGAGCATGTAGCCCAGGCCGGTATGACCCTGACCTTGAGTAGCATCTTACCCTCACCAAGAATGATGCCACAATATGAAGACAAGATGATCAATTTCAACAATTGGCTTAAGTGTTGGTGTCATTCAAAGGGGATCCAATGCCTGTCTGCCTGGGATGACATGCTCAACAAGCCACGATGCTTCGCTAGGGACAGCTTGCAACTGTCACTCCTGGGCTTTTGGATATTGGCAAAGGCTCTTGCCACCCCGATAGTGCCTTTTTTAGGCAAGGCTCAAAAGACAAACCCACCTCCATAGGTATCACAAGGGATAAGAAACTAAGAGTAATGCTACTCAACGCCAGAAGTCTAAACCTTAAGATGCACACAATCAAAATTCTCCTTAGCATGGAGAACATCGATATCTGTGCAGTAACAGAAACCTGGTTCAAGGGTCCCGAGAGCACCCCAGCACTACCAGGTTATACCTCATACCATGTTTTTCGGTCCCAAAACTTGGACCGAACCACAAAAGGAGGGGGGGTATCAATATTCATCAAAGATACCCACACCTCCAGGTTGGTGGCACAGCACGAAGCATCAGAGACTATCCATGTGCAACTAACAGTGGGCAAAACTGCCTTCCAGTTTATAGCCTGCTACAGACCACCCTCCCAAACCCAGGAACCCCACTCGGCCTTCCTGAGAACACTGGAAAATATGAAGGTCTCTCCAAACACCATTATATTGGGCGACTTCAACTACCCTAACATAGACTGGGAGCATTACTCTAGCTCCAACACCCTAGCCCAAAGGTTCCTAGAATTTATAAACTCAAATGCTACAGAACAACTTGTTGCCACTCCCACAAGAGGGGAAAACATACTGGACCTGATCATCACTAACATGGGGACTCTATGCTCCAGACCAGAAGTGTATCCCTCACTGGTAAGATCAGACCATAAAGCAATCTCACTAGATATTCACATCCCGACCCCAGCCCCTGCCCAGAAAACCACAGTGAAAAACTTCTCTAAAGCAAATTTCACACTCCTCAAAACCGAGGTGGAATCCTTCAAACCCCCTGGGCCTGTGGAAAATATGGCCCAGACCGCAGAATCCTTTATAAACGCATTCTATGAACACCTTCAGGAATGCATGGATCATGCAATCCCAAATAAAACCAAGACCCAATCCTCCAAAGTTAGGCATCCTGTCTGGTGTACCCCAGCCATAAACAAACTATACAATAGTAGGAGGAAGCTACTACATGACAGAGCAATATCCCAAAAAGGGAAGGCATCTCTGATCAGTATTAGCAAAAAACTACGGGTACTCATAAAATCGTCTAAGGCCAGCTTCGAGAGAAAAATTGCACAGGACACTAAGGATAATCACAAGGCTATCTTTAGTTATGTTAGGAACCTGGGTGGGAATTCCCAGATATGCTCAGAATTAGTCCAAAATGACAAAAAATACACGAAACCCACAGACATTGCCAACATCCTAGCTGACAGGTTCAGCACAAACTTCTCCCCCCCTTCCCCACCAAAAGGGCAAATATCTATCCCAGCAGAGTGCTGCCCCCCTGACATCTCAGATGCTCAGGTAAGAGACGTCCTCTCCAAAGCAAAAAACACAGCATCAATGGGAACAGAAGGTGTCCCGGGCTGCGTCCTACATAAACCCAAACAAAAACTACTGTTCAGTCTCAGCCTTACTGCAGGATATGTACCCAAAGAGTGGCATACAGCAACAGTGGACCCTCTCCACAAAGGTGGTGCCTCAACGGATCCTGGAAACTATCACCCCATAAGCCTGACTAGCTTGGTCTGCAAAGCTATGGAAAGGATCATCATGGACCTCATAAATAAAGATATTGGGGACCTACAGACACTGGATCCTACCCAGTTCAGCTTTGTTAAGGGCAGATCCTGCCTCTTAAACCTGGTTGATTTCTTTGAAACAGTCACCAAGGCCATTAACAAGGGGAAGGTGGTCCACACAGCCTACCTGGACCTTGCAAAAGCCTTCGATACAATACCCGACTCGGACAATATAGATAAGCTCACCAGCTTAAATATAAACCCCTATGTCACTAGATGGGTTGCAAACTGGCTCAAGGACAGAACCCACATGGTTAGAATTGTTGGAGCCATGTCAGACTCCAAACTAGTTACAAGTGACATCCCACAAGGCTCAGTCCTGGGACCTCTCTTGTTCGGTATATATTTCGCAGAGGTACAGGCTAACAAGGAAGGACTGTGGCTGACTAAGTTCGCAGATGACTGCAAACTGGGTGCCATAATTGACTCTCCAGCCGACACAAGCATCCTACAAAAGGGCCTCATAGAAACAGACAACTGGTGAAAGAGCCATGGCCTCAAGCTAAATGCCAAAAAGTGTATAGTCATCCCCTTTGGCAAAAACAAAGTGCCCACAAATTACCACATAGGTGGTAATCCATTAAGTACGGAAGATGTAATTAGGGATCTGGGGACCCAAGTTGATAGCAATCTCTCATTTGACACCCACGTGGCCAAAGTGGTTAGAAAAACATTTTATATAGCCCACCTAATCATGAAGGGATTCACATCTAGATCAGGGGAGGTCATCATGCCTCTTTACTCATCCCTCATCAGGCCCATAATTGAGTACAATGCCCCTTTTGGGATGTACCTTGCCAGACACCTGCAGCAACTGGAAAGACCCCAAAAGTACCTCACCAAGAGGATCAATGGGCTCAAACAGATGCCATATGCTGCCCGGTTAAAGAAACTCCAGCTCTACTCAGTGGCATACCACCTGCTCAGAGGCAATCTGTGCCTGACGTATAAAGCCATGTCCAACCCAGAATGAATGGACCTGCTGCACCTCAAAAAATCCAAATCCCTTTGAGCTACGCGCTCGAGAGACTTGAACCTCAGCACTGAAATAAATAGGACATGCTGGAGGGACAGATTCATAACCCAGAGGCTCCCTTCACTCTGGAATAAAATCCCAGTCCAGGTTAGGCAGAGTCCCTCATTGACTCACTTCAAGAGGAATCTTGATGAGTGGATGGGAGATAGTAGGTTTACCCCGGGTATCACTTCTGTGTCACTGTTAGACAGAGGCACAGTATACTAACCTCGAAAAAGGGCATAGCAAAATTCATTTAAAATGGGTGGCGAAAGCCAAACACACTCTGGCTAGGCTTATAAATGCCATAGGGCAGATAGCCTAGTACGAACCTATGAACCTATAAGAAATAGTAAGCATATGTATGCACTAGTAAGCTGGCTTAAGGCCTTACAACTGCTTTAAAGTTACTTATTCACTCTGTATCCAACGGGCCTTTGTCAGCTCAGTAACAAAATAAACAGCCATGCAGGTCACAAATCCAGGACTCTATTCACCATAGTCCCAGTAGCTAGCCATCAAGCCATCACAAAAGTACAGAAGAGTGAGGTAGTAGTAAACATGTCCTCACCATAGTATAACCAAACTGAACCTGTGAAAGGCATCAGTATACAGTCATATGTGCCATAACTGACTACATAACATACATATGTGAACTGGAGTACTGCAGTAAGTCCAGGTGTGAGGTGTTATTGTAATGAAGTGTAGAAGTTCCCAGGACTCCATACAGTGTGTGTACACATGACACAAGGATACAAGACACATATATAACATGTAGTGAAGGGGAAATCAATGCCAAAAGGCAAATATCATGCAAATCAAATAATAAGCACCGCTAAGCGTAGCACAGAACTGCTTCCCAGACTACTGCCAGGATACTACCAGTGGGAGAAACAGTGTTAACCTGCTAAGTTTAATCTTGAAACAAATGCATGTTTGTCCCTGGCGGGTCAACCCCAAAATTCTGCTAAAAAGAGTCTTCGGAGTAACTTACCATGCCTCAAAGGTAAGCAAAGAAGGGTACGTATGTCCGCGGACTAAATGTTCCGGAAGCCTGAAGATCCATGGGTCGAGACAACTTACGTGATGTGTCCCGAGAAGTGGAGAGTGGGCAATGTGTAGTGGTGTCTTTAGATTCAGCTGGAACCTGTAGAATGGAGGAATGCTGTGGATGAGGAGCATGAGGATGGGGTGAGGGAACTATGGGTATGAAATAATGGGTCTAGGGTTGCGGGTGTTGGATGTATGCAGTATGTATATGCCTATATGTAGATATGTATAGATATGTATAGGTATATATATATATATATAGATATATATATATATATATATATATATATATATAGATATATATATATATATATATATATGCACATATGTAATTTAGAGAGGGAGAGGTATATATCTATTTAGTTATACATATATGGACACACACACACATCTATATATCAATATGTTTCCCATACTGATGAATGGTATTGCTGGATGCTATGTTTGTGAAAACATCAGTGTTATGTATATCTGCGATGGCCTACTGGTAAATCACATTGACTATGGTGTGCAGGCTTGTGGGTTTGAGCCTTGCATTTGTTGCTGGGCAGAACAAGGGTGGTCGGATAAAGGGTAATTAAGGCAGTTGTAAGTGAGTTTGCACAATGGTAAGCAATGCTACCTGCCAGTAAAATCTAGTTACACCAGGTTAGCCTCAGAATTGCTTACTTGGTGTATGCAGTGCTTACCATCTTGCAAAGCTGCTTACCCCTGCTCTAATTTTCTTTAAAGAAAAGAAAAAAATGGTTGATAGGATAGTTGTGAAAAGGGGGCATAAAGGGGGAAAGACAGTAAGGAAAATAGCTAGCGATGTGCAGGAAGGGTGTTGGGAAGGTCCATAGCTGCCCATTTCTTCTACAGCAACAGCTGTGCATATGCACTGAAGTTGGAGGTAGGACTCAAACCCCTGAGAGAGGGGTGAGGACAAGAATAATATGTTGTGATGCCATTTTGACTACATTACATGTCCCCAGTGGGCACGTGTGTGGAATGGACAGCTATGTATGGGGGGAGATATTATTTGGGAACAGATTGCCTTTTTTTGAAGGTTTGAGTGGGATGTTGGGAAAGAAGAGTAGGTATGACTGGGGAGGATAGGTTGGGTAGGATGACAGACAAGACAGACAATACAGCATACAGGGGTGGTATATGACACATGTGGGGGGGCACCGTGGATGGGGAAGGGTGTTTTTAAATTGCAAGAGCCCATGAGCCCCCAAATGGAAACAATGGGACTGAGGTCCCCATCCATGGGCCGTCACCACTGCATCTTCACGGCCCCAAAGATGGCTGTGCTGGGGGATGATTAGGAGGTGCAGGCTCACCCTCTGAGTGCATCATGTGGCCCTCAAGCTGGTGTAGGTGATCTTCAAACTCTTTGCTGAGCTCCAACACACCATGGACTGGACCTGATGGCAGGTGACAGGTTCCTGACCTCCCCCGCTTCCGGGGGGGGGGCACCATCACCTGCAGCAGTTCCACCCAAAGGTCATGCATGGACAATGGAGGAGGAGGTCCCAGGCTGGTATCCAGACCTGCTGGTGCCTGGTGCCATGGCCAGCTGAGGTGAGACCGGTGGGTTGACTGACATCGGCATTCCCATATGGGCTATGGTGTTGCCATTTTACAACAGATAAGAGCCAGTAATAGCAGCAGTCAGGATTACTTATAACAGCATGGATATATATTCCCATTACCACAAGGCACCAAATCTAGAACAGTTGCAGAGCAAGGGGAACACATACACATATCCTGCATGACATATGTACAAAGGGTGACAGACATGTGAGTAATGCTATGAACACTGGCACAATACTGGCATGGTGCTGTGGTAACCTCAGACATTTACTGTCATGCCACACTGTTTTGTGAAGTACGTCCTGTCATAGGTTCATATGTTCATACTAGGCCATCTGCCCTAGGGCATTTATAAGCCTAGCCAGAATGTGTTAGGCTTTCGCCACCCATTTTAAATGTATTTTGCTATGCCCTTTTTCGAGGTTAGTATACTGTGCCTCTGTCTAACAGTGACACAGAAGTGATACCCAGGGTAAACCTACGATCTCCCATCCACTCATCAAGATTCCTCTTGAAGAGAGTCAATGAGGGACTCTGCCTAACCTGGACTGGGATTTTATTCCAGAGTGAAGGGAGCCTCTGGGTTATGAATCTGTCCCTCCAGCATGTCCTATTTATTTCAGTGCTGAGGTTCAAGTCTCTCAAGCGTGTAGCTCGATGGGATTTGGATTTTCTGAGGTGCAGCATGTCCATTAATTCCGGGTTGGACATGGCTTTATACGTCAGGCACAGATCGCCTCTGAACAGGTGGTATGCCACTGAGTAGAGCTGGAGTTTCTTTAACCGGGCAGCATATGGCATCTGTTTTAGCCCTTTGATCCTCTTGGTGAGGTACTTTTGGGGTCTTTCCAGTTGCTGCAGGTGTCTGGTAAGGTACATCCCAAAAGGGGAATTGTACTCAATTATGGGCCTGATGAGGGATGAGTAAAGAGGCACGATGACCTCCCCTGATGTAGATGTGAATCCCTTCATGATTAGGTGGGCTATATAAAATGTTTTTCTAACCACTTTGGCCATGTGGTTGTCAAATGAGAGATTGCTATCAACTTGGGTCCCCAGGTCCCTAATTACTTCTTCTGTGCTTAATGGATTACCACCTATGTGGTAATTTGTGGGCACTTTGTTTTGCCAAAGGGGATGACTATACACTTTTTGGCATTTAGCTTGAGGCCATGGCTCTGGTACCAGTTGTCTATGAGGCCCTTTTGGAGGATGCTTGTGTCGGCTGGAGAGTCGATTATGGTGCCCAGTTTGCAGTCATCTGCGAACTTGGTCAGCCACAGTCCTTCCGTGTTGGCCTGTACCTCCGAGAAATATATACCAAACAAGAGAGGTCCCAGGACTGAGCCTTGTGGGACACCACTTGTAACTGCTTTGGAGTCTGACATGGCTCCAGCAATTCTAACCATGTGGGTTCTGTCCTTGAGCCAGTTTGCAATCCATCTAATGACATAGGGGTTTATATTTAAGCTGGTGAGCTTATCTATAATGCCCGAGTGGGGTATTGTATCGAAGGCTTTTGCGAGGTCCAGGTAGGCTGTGTGGACCACCTTCCCCTCGTCAATGGCCTTGGTGACTGTTTCAAAGTAATCAACCAGGTTTAAGAGGCAGGATCTGCCCTTAACAAAGCCAAACTATGTAGGATCCAGTGTCTGTAGGTCCCCAATATCTTTATTTATGAGGTCCATGATGATCCTTTCCATAGCTTTGCAGACCAAGCTAGTCAGGCTTATGGGGCGATAGTTTCCAAGATCCGTTGAGGCACCACCTTTATGGAGAGGGACCACTGTTGCTGTATGCCACTCTTTGGGCACATATCCTGTAGTAAGGCTGAGATTGAACAGTAGTTTTATGTTTGGGTTTAGCTCTTCTTGGAGTTCATGTAGGACGCAGCTCGGGACAACGTCTGGTCCCATTGATGCTGTGTTTTTTGCTTTGGAGAGGGCGGCTCTTACCTGAGCATCTCAGATGTCAGGGGGGCAGCACTCTGCTGGGATAGATATTTGCCCTTTTGGTGGGGAGGGAGGGGGGAGTTTGCGCTGAACCTGTCAGCTAGGATGTTGGCAATGTCTGTGGGTTCAGTGTATTTTTTGTCATTTTGGACTAATTCTGAGCATATCTGGGAATTACCACCCAGGTTCCTAACATAACTAAAGAAAGCCTTTTGATTATCCTTAGTGTCCTGTGAAATTTTTCTCTCGAAGCTGGCCTTAGACAATTTTATGAGTGCCCGTAGTTTTTTGCTAATACTGATCAGTGATGCCTTCCCTTTTTGGGATTTTGCTCTATCATTTAGTAGCTTCCTCCTTCTATTGTATAATTTGTTTATGGCTGGGGTCCACCAGACAGGACGTCTGCCTTTGGAGGATTGGGTCTTGGTTTTATTTGGGATCGCATGATCCATGCATTCCTGAAGGTGTTCATAGAATGCGTTTATAAAGGATTCTGCGGTCTGGGCCGTATTTTCCACAGGCCCGTGGGCTTTGAAGGATTCCACCTCAGTTTTGAGGAGTGTGAAACTTGCTTTAGAGAAGTTTTTCACTGTGGTTTTCTGGGCAGGGGGTGTGGTTGGGATGTGAATATCCAGTGAGATTAGTTTATGGTCTGATCTTACCAGTAAGGGATACACTTCTGGTCTGGAGCATAGATTCCCCATGTTGGTGATGATCAGGTCCAGTATGTTTTCCCCTCTTGTGGGAGTGGTAACAAGTTGTTCCATAGCATTTGAGTTTATAAATTCTAGGAACCTTTGGGCTAGGGTGTTGGAGCTAGAGTAATGCTCCCAGTCTATGTTTGGGTAGTTGAAGTCGCCCAATATAATGGTGTTTGGAGAGACCTTCATATTTTCCAGTGTTCTCAGAAAAGCCGAGTGGGGTTCCTGGGTTTGGGAGGGTGGTCTGTAGCAGGCTATAAACTGGAAGGCAGTTTTTCCCACTGTTAGTTGCACATGGATAGTCTCTGATGCTTCGTGCTTTGCCATCAACCTGGAGGTGTGGGTATCTTTGATGAATATCGATACTCCCCCTCCTTTTGTGGTTCGGTCCAAGTTTTGGGGCCGAAAAGCATGGTATGAGGTATAACCTGGTAGTGCTGGGGTGCTCTCAGGAGCCCTGGGATATGTCTGGGATATGAAGTCAGTAAGTCTCATGACTTTCACCATGTACTGACTGCAATCCTCACACTATGTTTTTGCCATTCTCAGGTAGGTGTTCTGTGAGGAACACAAGGAACAAAAGGTTCAGTACACTAACCAGCCTCCAGATGACCCTGCAGATGGGGGTTTCCTCACAAACATCACACTGTCATGACAGATCTTAAAACAGGTAGACTAGCTATAACCACACACACACCCTGTTAAACTGACATTACTCAAAATTAAGAGCAGCAACACTTACATTCTGTAGTCATGTCTGGTACATTCCCTCTTGTCTGTTGGCTGTTTTCCACAGTGTATGTTGTTGGAGGTAAATCCCAAACCCATCTGTGATGATGTTGGCCAAACGCTAGATCTAGATTCCACTCACAGTGATTTTCACGGCCCATCACCAACATGATGTTAATATTTATTGTAGTGTGTTTCTATGCAATTGGCTATGTGAATGTTACCACAGCTGTGTCACATTCAATCAGCTAGAGGAGGACTGCAACTGGTACAGAGGCCAGCAGGTGATCATGCCCAACACTTACAAAACACAATCTGCTGCCTAAGCAGAGCAGTTGTGCATATCCACATCCACCAGGGAGGGTGTGGGAGGGACAGATAAAGACAAAGTATGCTGGGAATGTGTGGGAGAGTAAAACTGAAACATGCTTGTGTGGCACACATACCAGTACAGGGATTCAAACCCCCGACTGACAATGCATTACTATCACATGTGCATGCAGGTATTGCATGCGCCACATAGCTTATGTGCTGGTAAGATGTCCAAAAATATATATGCTGGTGAGTGACATCTGCAACAGTGATATCAAACAGATACGGTAGGTGTAGCACAAGTGCCTGTCCACATTGAACGGTGTCAGTGGCAACACAGCCACACTCTCTAAGGGACTCATACACATTGCCGCACTTTCCAGGGTCTGGAATACACTCCCTGCCTTGTTAGTTTAACACAATACAGTACTGCACAGATATCACATGCACCACAGGAGCTATTGTGCTGTACTATGGGCAAAGGGCATGTGAAGGTGTCTGGCATCAGTCAAAATGCTTCAATATGCCAATGGGAGTTGTACCAGGTGCGAATGTGGTTGGAAGCATCATACACCACACACAGGGACACAGGGTGCCAGTACTGGGATGCAAGTGTGCATTGTTTCATGGGTGTGTAGCGGTTGGCTGTGCCAGAAGGCTGTACAAGGCTAGGTGAGAAGGTATACCTTGGCATCAGCTCACATGACAACGGTCTGCAGTGTGGATCAGGTGTGCAGTGTCAGAATGTCCCACACAGGTGGGTATTGTATTCACTATCCTGTCACCTTGGTTAGTATTATGTGTGGCCAGTGTTGTGCAATGCTTGCCATGTATGTGTTCTATAGTCCATGACATGGATGGTGTCTGGGATGTCCATATATCCCACATTCATGTACAGTGACATGTGGAAGTGTACCTGGATTGCCAGGCCCATGTTATGTACACAGATTGATATCATCTCATGTGCCACTTCTGACCTCTTGTGGCAGGGTGTGCTCATGGACAGTCCTTTGTGGACCACATGTGATGGCAACACAGATGTTGTAGGCATCCACTGGGGAACAAAGTGAAGGTGCACTGTCTTCAGTTATGTGACTATTGTACTGATGGACAGGGTGCCATGCCATCTGTAGCCAACTGCAATCACACCATGCCTGCTATCTGTGAACAGTATGCAGGGTACTACCAACATAGCGGTAGCTGTCTAGGCAAGTATGTTTGTGTATGAGACACAGGTTCATAGTGTACTCTGTGTAATACTAGGGTTGCTTACTTTGTTCATCAGGCCTTGTATCACATGTAGGGGTGTGAATTGGCACCCCAGCATCTCCGCTGATTGACATCTGTCATCCTTGTAAGGTGGACATTGTACTTAATAAATGGAAAAACAAACAAAGTAAAAAACAGAAGAGACCAGTGGATCAGGCTCGCAGCAATAGATTTAATTCAGGTTAAGCGCTTTTCGTCTCCCACACAATACACAGAGACTTCTTCAGACCAACAAAAACACTAACAAGCAGTAGTACTACACTTTTAAAATATCCTACATCCTAAAATTTATGAAAATGTTTTTACCTTTGCGATGTATTTTTTTTTTTAATTTTTGGTTTAATAAGTTTGCTGCATCACAGGTAAAATGATCACTGATTGGTTGTTTGTTAATGCAGGATATTTTAAAAGTGTAGTACTAATGCTTGTTAGTGTTTTTGTTGGTCAGAAGAAGGTTGACATTGTGACATATAATATGGCCACCATATAGGAAAATTACAAAAACAGTTCCATAATGGGTCCAGGTGTTACACAGTCACTGTCACCTCCACACAGGTTACGTATTACAAACACACACAACACACCTACCATGTCTGGGAATAGAACCCCTACCTAACTAGTTTATTACACTACAGGATTACACTGTTATAGCACACACCACAGAGGTGACTGGGATATCTTTCCACAAAGGTGTATTTCACAGTCGATGATGTCAGCAGACTTGCCAAAGTAGGGCAATGGAGGCTGTAGTGCCTGTAAATGGCCTCAAAAACATTGCTCCTGACTCTGGCAAAGGAACACACAAAAACATTCACACTTACCATGTATGGGTATAGAACCCCTGCCTCACTAGTTTACCACACTACAGCATTACACAGTTACAGCATGCACCACATATATTACTGTGATGCTGTTTCACCAAAGGTGTATTTCACATGGAATGACATCAGCAGGCTTGTCAAAGAAGGGCAATGACCGGTGTACTGACTGTCCACAAAAGCACTGGGCCCTAAACATACGCACAGAGGGTTGCCACGAATGGGATTAGAACACCTACCTAACTACTAAAGCACATTAGAAACTTACACAGTTACAGAACACGCCACAATGATTGCTGGGGTACACTTTTACCAAAGGTGTATTTCACAGGGAATGACATCAGCAGGCTTGTCAAAGAAGGGCAATGACAGGTGTATTGACTGTCCACAAAAGTACTAGGCTCTACACATATACAGACTCACAGTTGCCATGAATGGGATTAGAAAACTGACATAATTACTACAGCACATTGGAGTATTACAGTTACAGAACATGCCACAGAAATTACAGGAATTCTCCTTCACCAAAGGTGTATTTCACAGGGAATTACATCAGCAGGCTTGTCAAAGCAGGGCAATGACAGGTGTACTGACTGTCCACAAAAGCATTGAGCCCTACACAAATGCACAGTTGCTATGAATAGGATTAGTACACCTACCTATCTTTCTACTACAGCACATTAGAGCATTATGCAGTTACAGACTGTGCCACGGAGATTATTGGGATACTCTTTCATTAAAGGTGTATTTCACAGGGAATGACATCAGCAGGCTTGTCAAAGAAGGGCAATGACAGGTGTACTGACTGTCTACAAAAGCATTGGGCCCTACACATATGCACAGTTGCCATAAATGGGATTAGAACACCTACCTAACTGCTACAGAACATTAGAGCATTACACAGTTGCAGAATGCACCACAGAGATTACTGGGATACTCCTTCACCAAAGGTGTATTTCACAGGGAATGATATCAGCAGGCTTATCAAAGAAGAGCAATGACAGGTATACTGACTGTCCACAAAAGCATTGGGCCCTGCACACAGTTGCCATGAATAGGATTAGACCACCTACCTAATTACTACAGCACATTAGAGCATTACACAGTTACAGAACACACCACAGTAATTACTGAGATATTTTTTCACCAAAGGTGTATTTCACAGTGAATGACGTCAGCAGGCTTGTCAAAGAAAGGCAATGAAAGGTGTACTGACTGGAAGGCTACCAGGGGCAATTGTGTACAGTGATGGACATTTGCACTTCATATGTTTTTGCAACATGGGAGTGTGCTGTGTGGGACAGGCCTCATGAGAGGGGAGCTGTCTGTCACTGTCTGTTACTCTCTTCCCACATCTATTATGTGTATGTCTGAGCTGTTATCGTGTGCTGTCCTTGGATATATGTGCATATTATCATCTGTTGTGTGTGCAGATTGTGACTGGTGTGTAATGTGGAGTGTTTGCAAAGACATCTGTGACTGACTGTTGTGAATAGTCCACAGTTGTTTCCAGACATGGGCTTCATTTCTCCAAGTGTGTGAGTAGGCCCAGTATGACCCTTCTGTAATTTGTTTTCTGACATGGCCTTTGCGTGACTCCATTCCAGGTAGGCTGTACTCCAGTGCAGGTAATTGTGCTCTACACTGACAGCTAGTAACCTGCTTCTGCAGGATATCTGTAGATTGGTTGACAATGTGGGTCGACATTGGGCAAAGGCTAGTGAGATTGTTGCTAACTGTGTCTGTGGTGTTTCTGCTACATGGTTTTAGTGTTGGCAGGGATACTCAGTGATATGTGGTGTTTTACCCTCTGATGTTTTATGTCATCAACTACTGACAGGTATACATTTTTGCTGGCAGTAGGTTCCTGGGGATTACAAGTTGAATGCAGCTGTGTCCAGTACTTTGGTGTGCAACCTACATATTCTTGCACACTCATGTTATTCTGACGTGGAAACTGCAGACACTAGGTGATGGGTCTGTGTATATGGTCCAGCACCTTGGTGCTGTTGTGGCTGTGAGTCCCATGCCTGTACAATTATCATCGTGACAGGATGGCCATATCATGCTGTGGCCATACCTCCAAGGTATTCAGACTCATTGAGGTTATCCAGAGGCACAGCTCAATATTCTGTTCATTAACCCTTCACAATTTGGTTTGCAAGCAGGTTTGTGGCCACCCATCCCAGTGTTTGCAGCCATGATAAGTATGTGCACACATCAGGGTTTCACCCTTCACACACTCCATGGTGGCAATGCTACCTCCCCCCAAATGTTAATCTGTCCTCTTCCTACCAATATGCACACGATGTCTGATAGGTATGCCTATAGTTGCCACTCCATCCCAGCATTATGTACAGGTTGGTCCACAGTTCATGCATTGGAACATGCTGGACATACTACTGGGATTTGTCAACATGTCCTTGCATTTGTGTTCTGTGGACTGTGTTTTATCATTGTATGGGAGTCCATGGGGTAAAATACAGTGGTGGCACAGGCATGACACAGAACTGTGACAGAGGACAGTGGGGCATTGGGTACTGATGCAGGCTATCTGTAGCAGGCCAGTGCATTCTGTCAGTTGTACAGACCCAGGCTGCAAGGCAATGTATTCCCCTTGCTTGACAGGATAGGTGTGCAAGGTGGTGATGACAATTGTTTCTGTCCTTATCTATCCATTGGTGCAGATTCTGGCAGGCTGCATCTTAGAGCTATGGACACACCTGCATGGGACACCTCTTCATCATGCTGCATTCTGTGAGTATTTACATAGTAATCTGGGGATCATATTGTACTCATTCACAGCAGCAGGGAGGTGGCCTGTATGTTACCTGAGGCTGATGTTGGGCCGGACTGGCTGCATGTGTGCTAGGGTAGCTACTTGTAACTGCCTCACAGGTATATGTGGCCCTTTCCCCTGCTGGTGACTAGTGGGTGGACACCAGCAGCTTCTACATACATCATGGCTCTGTCCTTTGTGGTCTGCCAGTGTTTGCCCACAGTATATCTTAGTTGCCCATACTACACAACCAAATGATGTGCTGTGAACCTGTATGTACAAACGGAGGGTGTCTCCATTTCACTGTGAAATTTTAAACAGTCTCTCTCTACAGTACTTCCACCTGTGTACTGTGTGTACGTCTCGGCCAACACTCATGCCATGTCCATCTTTCAGATGGTGACAGATGTGACATCTGCACAAATCATATGGTCTACTTCTGCAACATGTCTTGCTGGGATACCAGTCTGTTTGGCACTGCAGTTGTGTGGACTTGGCCCAGTCATGAGCAGTACTGACCACTGGACACCAGGACACACCATTCATGGCTATTTGCTGAACACTTTCACCCAGAATACCACTCAAAACTACCTAACACACAGAGCTCTACCTATTGTAGACATGCGACTATCCATCTTGCTAATTTCACCAGCACAGGTACTCTGTGCTCACTGTTAAAACTCCCACACATGGCTGGTAATATATTTCTAGATAGGGTTGGTGGGGGCACACATCACAACTGTGGACGTGTCCTACAACCACCTGATATGCCAGGTACTCTGTTGGCTTCCACACAACAACCTGACACTCAGATCTCTGCATATTGTACACATGCAACATTCCATCATTATAATTGGGGAAGCTCAGGTACTCTGTGCTCTGCTGCTGTGATACCCACACATAGATGCTACTGCTATATTACATAGAGTTGGAGGGCACACCTGACAGTTGTAGAGATTTCTGCTATAGGCACCTGCTATTTCAGGTACCCTGTTGGCCTCCACACATCAGCCTGACACTCAGAGCTCTGCATATTGTACACATGCAACATTCCATCCTTCTACTTTAGCATACTCAGGTACTCTGTGCTCACTGTTATTACTCCTACACATGGATGCTAATACATTTCTACATTGGGTTTGGGGGTGGCACACCTACCAACTGTAGACATTTGCTTAGACCACACTGGTATTTCTGGTAGTCTGTTGGCTTCCTTTTACATTTGTATTCTGACCTATCCTGCAGACTACAGGTATATCAGTGTAATACAGTTTATAGGTTTTATTGACATACATTGCCATTTCAGACTTCCTACCCTTCGTGAATGACATCCCACTTCCTGACCTGTTATACTCAGCATAGGTCTGGAGGGGGGTTGATCTCTCTTGCCATACCTTGAGGACCTTAGCAAAGCCTTTCCTTGTGTTCATCTACACCTCTCCTGCTGGCTGGGTGGGACTGTTGTTGGGTATGTGAACCTCCATGACATGCATGTGTTTGCCCTATGGACACACATTTGGGCCAGCACATGTCCTGCAGTGGGTTTTTTCACCTTATCTGTTACTGCCGACTTTGTTGACACCAGTATTTGTTATGGTTTCATGCTGCCCATATAGCTGTCCACTATCTGCTGTCATCCCATTCATCCACCCAATTCCCTTCCTTGCATGTTCACATCCATACCATTGATACAACAAGCAGACCATACTACTGCATTCAATGATTGATAGGAAGGGTGACTTACCTTACGGCTGTGCCAGTATTGAGGATGGTGCTGGAGGGCTGTCTATGTCAGATGCACATAATACACTCCCTATTCATGGTAAAGCACAGGTAGTGTCATTTTTGGCATCCCTTTTACTGTATGGGCGAGTCAGAGAGAGAGAGTTTCCATTCCCTGGGTTCCTACTGTGTCAGTGTGTGTGCTATGTGTTGCCTCTTTGCCAAAGCCAAAGCATACTGTGCATGCCTCCTTCTGCATACAGGTGCAGGCTCAGGTTGTTCCTCCTCCGAGTCACTCTGTGCCTGTGCTGGCCTTGCCAATGGTGGGGGGCTGTTTGGCCCTGCCCCATGCTGTTCCTGCTGCAACTGCTTCTGCAGGCTCATGTTGTGCAGCATGGCACATACCATGAAAATTTGTGTACATATAGCGGGAGAGTACTGCAAGGCTCTACTGGATGTGTCCAGGCATCGGAACTGTGACTTGAGCTTCCCAAACACACGCTCTATTATGATTCTTGTTTGTGCGTGTGCCTCATTATGGAAATCTTGTTCAGGTGTGTGTGCATTTCTGATGGGTGTCATCAGCCATGGCTCCAGTGCGTACCCAGCATCCCCCACTAGGTGGCAGTATGGGATGTCCCCACTGGCAAATCTCTGGTACATCTGTGTCAGATGCCAGATGTGGGAATCATGATAGCTCCCAGGGCTTCCAGCACACACATTCATTATAATGCCCTGGGCATCGACACAGCCTGGCAGTTGATGGAGGGGAAGCCCTTGCGGTTTATGTAGACCCTGCCCTGCTCATGGGGTAGTGCTTTTATGTGTATGTGCATGCAGTCTATAGCACCCACTACTTCAGGGTATTCTGCTATTTGTTGGAAGAGATGCATATTGCTGGCCAACGCCTCAAGGGTATTGAGGAAATATATGTGCTCACTGGCATGTACTGACATGGCATCCAGGAACTAGTGGAACACCCTGGATGCTGATGCCTGTCAGATCCCCATGATATCCCCCATTGGCCTTTGGAAGGTACCTGTAGCTAGTATTTTTAAGCCTACACATACCTTGGTATCTACTGGGATGGGTTCCCCTCTGTTGGTTCTGTGTCTGAGGTGTGGCCGGCATAGCTCAATGATATGCTGTAGGAGGTCGTTGTCCACCCTATAGCGCTCCACTATCTCCAGCTCATGTAGTCCCTGGTAGGTTACCCTGGGTCTGTACACTCTTCTCCTCCTCCTCAGTGTGTGTTGGTCATCAGCACTGACATCCTCACCACCCTCAGCCTCTTACACATACTGCTTTATGATAGCAAAAGCAGCCCCTAACATTTCTTCTCTTGCTTTCATTTTGTAAACTTTCCCAATTCATATACACCGTTGGTGCAGAGTTTTTGGGAAAAAACAAGGGGGAAAGGTGTTTGCATAGTTTATTGTTGTGTGCTGGGCTGGGTTGGTCTGCTGCCTGTGTAATTGGCTGATTCTGATGCATTTCACCTGCCAGCTAAGCTAGTTCTTCTTGATTACCTTCCTACTGCTGATTCCCCTTCCCATTGCCTCCCTGTTTAAGCCTGTGTACGCACTGCGCAGAATGCTCATATGTGCACACTGCTGCTATTTCCTGGTTTAACTTCTTTGTTCTTCCTGTAAAACCCACACCCACGTACGCTTTGTAAAGAGTGCTAGGCAGGTTTAGACACACCCACTAGCTTAGCTGTGCTAAGCTAGGAGCAAACCTGAGCTACAGACCTCCAATCCGCTTACAGGATGCCTGACACACATCCTCATGATGTCACCTACCTCCTAGTCTTGCACCCAGCTATTCATACTCTTACACTGTTGTGACTTGTCTCAAATGCTGGGGAAAACTGGGCATCACTATCCTTCCCCTCATTTGCATAGGATTGCCTGCTAATGCATAGTTACATAGCTCACACTGTGCCTCCCCCTTAGCAACCACTACTCACTGGCTAGTTTGTCTTAGAATGCTTATTTTAGGTTTATTTTCTTATTTTTACCCCAATCCCGTTTGCGTGCCGCTGCCCTATGCTTAAACAGCCGAGATCGGTGAAAAAAAAATAAAAGTTGATTTTTTTATTTTTTGCAATGACAATGGCCTTATACTTGGCCATTGGCATGCTTCCTCAATGATATGCAGTCTTTATTTGGAGCTGTCATAGCTCTGTTTTGGATTTTGCAGGAATGTACTCGGTTACTAATTGAGTACATTTCTGCAGATAGCACTAGTCTTGCACGGACTGTTGCAAACTTTCTGGATTGCAAAATCACCTCATTTGCATGGATTTCACCTGCAAATGGGGTGATTTGGATACCAGGGCTTAGTCCATGCAGAATTAGTGCAGGAGCACTAATGCACGCCCCTGCAGGCTGTTCCTGGATTGCACAGTAGACATATTGCCTGAGTGGCCTCCCGCACCAGTCTTGCACTCCATGCAAGCTTTTGTGAATCTGGGAGAATGTATTATTCAGAAAGCCCTAAAATGTCTTTTCTTGAACATCTCTGTTGCTGTAAATTTATTTCTAATATGTATGTCTTATTTTGTATTTCTTTTCCTTACATCATGGAGGCAAGCCTTATTAAAATTGCTTTAAAATAAATCTACTTCACCAACTGTATGCCTTAAGATTAAAGAAATTATTATGCTTCAACAGGATATGTTTAGAAAGGACACACAAATGAATATGAAAGTCTGTAATGTCCGAATATGCATATATGCATTGAATGGAGCTGCTTCAGTCTATTAAAGGTTGCAGGGGAGTTGAAACCTAGTTCAGCAAGTGGGTCTATATTATAACTGTGCAACCTCACATACGCAAATATGAAAACATCGACACATATTGAGCGAACCGCGAAAACACCGAACGTCCTGAACTGCAAAATTCAAAATGTCGAATTGACATATTTGGCCAACCCCACCACCCGCTACGTACTACCTACCCAAACAAAATAAATAATCCACATACATACACTTAACAAATCACTACTTCTAACCCTAAACTAAAGCTTACATATGTTACTATGTATGAACTTATCTTAACCCGCACCATAACCCTAAGGTCTGTAACTATTGCACACTTACCTTAAGGAGCTATACCGGAGAAGGGCCAACTATGAAGATTTGACATTTCAAATTTCACGCTTCAGAACGTTCAGTGTTTTCACAGTTCACTCAATATGTGTCGACGTTTCTGTATTCGCGCAACTGCAGTTTCACGGTTGTAATAGGTAACTCCAGCAAGCAACTCTCCCTTGAGAAGATGTGTACTCACAGTGTCTCTCTCTCTTTCTATCATACACACACACACACACACACACACACACACACACACACACACACACACACACACACACACACACACACACACACACACACACACACACACACACACACACACACACACACACACACACACACACACACATCAATATAATTCTCTAGTAGTCTATTACTATCAGTTTGATGTCCAATGGCTCTGTCCTTGTACAAACCCTGACTAAACTTTTATTCCCTCTACCTTTTTTTCACCCCCTCAAACCTTTTCTAGGTTCTTTTAGTATTTTTGTTTGTATCTTCAATAGGCAGCTAAAAACTGTGCTTAATCCCCAACATCTCTGTCCTGTACAAACCCTGACTAAACTTTCTATTCCCTCAACCTCTTTTCACCCTTAAAAAAAAAAAATGTTTGCATTTTTATTTCAAGTATTGCAAAGTATTTTTCTTGGTAATGCTTATGAACCAGTTTTTTTTGTAACACCTTCCTTTTGTATAATATTTCTGATTTGAATGTATAACAACTCTTGATTATATAAACCCATCTTTTTGTGGAGATTTTCTCCTTGGGCCTCTACTGAAAATGGACATATATCCAGCTAGACTAGCCCGGTCAACAAAAGTAAAATAAATAAAATAAATTTGAACTTCAGCCACTGAGATAGTATGCAATAAAGTTTCTAGGGATGATTACATTAATGAGTGACACTGGTACAATAGAAAACTTCCTTCTAAGGTTATATTATCTTAGTTTTAGATTTTCCTGTTTTTATAAAGCAGTGGACAAAAGATAGCTATTTGCTTAACACATAAACTAAAAAGTTAATGCAGGGCTGAACAGAGAAACTAAGAAGTCTAGGTAGGATGTGTCAGGGATGGGGAACAGAAAATACACCCCTGGGTTTCCACCTGTGTCCTTGCTGGACAGGAGCATTGGGTGCTGACTTGTCAGAACATGGGCTAAATTCTTGGCTAGGCTTGTCAGAGCCACAGGGCCAATAGTGAATTAACTTTCTATGATCCTATAATCCTAGATAGAGTTGCTTTTATTTTTCCATGGCTAAACTGACTGATCTTTCAATGTTTTCAATAGCAAATAACTAAAGAGTGATGGTGATGCAAAGAAAATATCTTAGATGGGATTTATTTATTTATTTCGTTCCCACCCCTGTTATAGATTTGTTTCAAACTCTTTCTTCCCAAAGACCAGAGAGAGATTAGGATATGATTTTCCTTAACAGCCAATAATCTATCAAGTCTACATTTGATGAGCTGATCAATCAAGCCATTAAAACATGTCAATATGTAGATTGAGTGAATGAAACATAAGCCAACATCTTTCCAGTTTATAGAACAAAATAATTTTCAATATTTCTCTCATCTTCTGTGAGAAAAAAAAAGCAAGTCTGGTTATGGAACTTCAAACAAAAATACACATTTAACAAGATTTCTCCCAATTTATTTTACTTTATACTATTTGCCTCAAAATCTGTCAACATCTGAGTTAAACATTTTTATATTTTATATGTCTACAGTGCCAGACATCAGACGCACAGCTTACTATTTTACAAACTAGCATTAGATAACTATGTCAAAAGGTATGGCTTTTAACATCTTTGAACAGTCCTTTTTACAGGAAGGGATAGATTTTTGCACAGAAACCCACATATATCAGATCTAACAGTAACAAAACTTGCTCATCAGCATTAACTGACTAAAAGTACTCTTTAATAAAAAACATAAAGTCAAAAAAGAACAAAAAAACTGCATGCTCACCATTCTCTTCATGGGAGCAATCTAACTCTATTGTTGCAAAAATGCAGATAAGGGAACAACAATATAATAACAAAAATGTACACTGGCAGACAACTACAAATATGGGAAAGGAAAGTTGGGTTATATGCCTGAGACCATGTGATCAGAATGTTGGATTTACTGGTTCATAGATTAGCACTAGGCTAACTGCCCTTGTGGGCCATTATTTTAAGCATAGCCAATGACCCCATGTGAGACTCAAATGCTGCACCTTGTGTTGACCAAGTAAACACCTTAACCATTCTGCTATTCTCCCACTCCTGCCACACTGCACATGTTGTATTGATTTTGACCTAATAAGAAAATACTTAAAAACATTGCAGGAATTATGCAATACAAAAGTAAGGAGAGCTCAGAAGACCAGAATAAAAAAAAAAAAAAACTGTGGCTACGAGAAAAATAAAGTAGTGGGGATTTTCAGACATGCATGAAATCTTAAAACATAACCATGCATAAGTACTGAACAGTGAAGACAATGTGAGTAGAAACATGATGCATATTAGCAAAGATGGTGGGGAGCCTAATAAAGATATTAAAATGAGGTGTTTTAGGGAATGTTGAAAAGAAAGTTAAATGATGATGACAAGTGACTGTGTATGATATGTTGAAGAGGACAGATATAAAACTAGGGCAAACTATGATAACTGTATAAGGTAAAAGACAGAGAATGGCTAGTATATAGTCTACAGAAGATAGCAATGCCTTGTTACATAGAAGACGAAAAGGAAAGAAGTGAATGGACTGACTGGAATGGTATGAACATGTAGTTTATGCAAGGTATACTACAAATTGGTGGGG
This sequence comes from Protopterus annectens, assembly GCF_019279795.1. Taxonomy (NCBI): domain Eukaryota; kingdom Metazoa; phylum Chordata; order Ceratodontiformes; family Protopteridae; genus Protopterus; species Protopterus annectens. Next base: position 811,390,239 of record NC_056729.1, read on the forward strand.
TTGCAGTTTAATATGTGTGAGCATGCTATAGGTGGGTGGAGACAAACATGGCCTGCATGAAAGAAAGGAAGCTCACTGAACTAGCCTCAGGCATTAAAGGTCAAAGATCATGTGGCTAAAGAGCAAAATATAAGAGAGCATCAATGGTGCAAAACATCATGGAGGATGAAGAAGGAAGTCTGTATGAAAAGTAACCAGTGTACAGGTCACGAAGAGGGAGCAGCTAATGTGATCAGAAGATAGTTGTATGAACAAATGAGATATGTCTGTGAGGAAGTTAAGCATTATCGGTTAGAAGTAGGGGGAAGAATATTGGATTTTGAGGAGACGATGTGTTTGTTTGGGGTAAGATGGAACAAAGGATGAAAAGTATTTTGTTGCTCATGGCAGAACTGGTCAAAAAGGAGTTTGCAAAAGAATGGACAAAGGATGAAATTGTAGAGACAGAATATATTATGGCAGATTATATGAAAGGGTAAGGAAGACAAATGGATGGTAAATAGATGGTAGTGATGAGGTAAAGATTAGTAAAGTTTTGGTGGACAGAAGGTTGTACAAGAAAAATAAAGAGGATGAGCCTGACCATGTAGGAAGAAGAAAATGCAGCTTACAAGTCCTTTTAAAGGTAACATATTGAAATAAAAGCATGTTAGGAAAAACCTCCCCATTAAACCAGCTTAAAACTAGATTTTTAAAACAAGGGACAGCAGTTATGCCCATAGCAATGCCTTTGACTTGCTGATAATATTTATAGTTAAACATACAAAAATTATTCTTCAGTAACAGTTCCAACAATATCAGCAATGTATTACTAAATGTAGAGGTCAGGTTAATGCTGTAGGTTAAATACTGTACAACAAAGTCGGGTTCTTCTTTAATGAGAATTCATGAAAAAATAAATTGTTATATCCAAAATAAACATGAACATTTCTTTACCAGAAGAGGTATACCTTCTTAATTTTTATAAAAAATCCATGAAATTCTAATATACACAGACAATCGACCTAGAGGATTTGAGATACTGGTCGTATACATTGAAATACATTTAGTTACATTACCTAGGGCTGAAAGAGTTGGTCTAAAATGAAGAGACTGTGAAACTATATAAATTTTAGGGATATCAAAAAGTACTTCAGTTCTAGGTGCCTTAGTGTGCATAAAATCATGCAAATGTAGTTCTAAGTAAGCCTACATCAATAAATCAGATGAAAAATTTTCAATATGGTTATGATGGATTTATTTACTTTAAATTAGTTTACTGGGAAAGTCCGACTGTACAGAAGCCATTTTCAGTGGAGACCAAGGGAGAAAAGCTACAGCATAGTAAAATAATACTTACAAAGTAATACATAAGACATAAAAGGTAATACATAAAAACATACATAAAAAATTACAGTACTTTTGTAATAGCTAAATATCTGATAGAGTTAATTGTGTTTTAGATGGTTTTGTGTCAAAACCGTTGTTCAATATTTAGAGAAATACCAGTCCAAAGGTGTTTATTTTTACACATGACTTACATTGGCAGAGGAATGCTAAAATATTAGTTATAAAAAAACCTAGAAAAGCAGACATTACACTCTATACAAATTCTGTTTGGTTATAGTAAAAGAGGTGAGTAAAGGTAAATGGGAGGATGAGGAGAGAAAGGTAAATTGGGGAAGAAAGGAGGTCAGAAATAGAAAAGAAAATAATGATCAAACTGGATTTATAGACACACATGACAATATTAAAAGGATAATTTCTCTTACAGATTATGTTAAAGAAAAAAAGAAACACTCATAAGTGGCTTAGATATAGAGAAAGCCTTTGATTCCCTAAATTGGGACTATTTATTCAAAATCCTAATGCTATTTGAATTTCCTGCATCCTTTGTTCATCTCCTAAAGAATATATATACAAATAATTTAGTGTATGTCAAGTTAGGTCATTTTACCTCTGAATCTATACATATAACAAAAGGCACTAAACAAGAATGTCCCATGTCACTGATTCTATTTGCTCTGGCTATTGAATATTGGCAGATTCAATTTGTTACAATATAAAAATCAAAGGAATATATGTTTATGAACAATACAATTCTTTTTTTTTCAATAATTTTTATTTTCATTTTTTCATTTACTTAAAACACGATAATTTCCATTCTTACAGCATGACCATCGGTGAGTGTTATACATTGTAGTCACTACAGTAACATGTAGGTCATAAAACATGTCTATTTACACTATATACAAAGATGCTTTCTCATTCAATTTCATTGTTATAAAAACAGTGCATACAATAAGAATTTAAAGTCCATAGTTTGACTGTGTGATCGTTTGTATATTTCTAGGTTTATTTGTACCTTGTTACTGTGTAGTATGTATGATGTTTTATGCTAATATGATGTTAAAGGTTTGTTCCCAAATTTCTCGGGTTTTCATATTTTTGTTTCTTTTATCCGTTACTATTTTATGGGCTAAAAGATATTTTATAACTATTTTTTTTAATCCCTCCCAAGATATATTTATAGGGTCTAACCATTTGAGAGCTAGGTATATCTTCATTAGTAAGAAAATTATTATAAGTGTATTCGCTTGTTTTCCTGATATGTTAGATGGGCGAATATGTAGAAGGGTAAATTCCCATGTTAGTGTTGATGTTTGATATCCTATTTTTTGCAGTTGTACCTTGAGGGAATTCCAGAGTTTGTACACACATTTGCAACTCCAAAATATATGCATTAGGTCCGCTACCTGATCCTTGCATTGTGGGCAATATGGTGATTTGGATGCATTGAATTTGTGGAGTATTGCGGGTGTGAAGTACGCATTATTATTTATCATGAGCTGCATGTCTGACAGTTTTTTAAGGGGTATACTTTTCAGTGTTAGATTGATTGCATGACTTATTTACTGGTCATCTATGGATAGTTTTAATTTTCTCCAATAGTTAGAGAAAAGTAGCTCCTTCTGAAATTTGATTTCGACTATCATTTTATATGAGATAGATATTGTTGTCCTTGTTGTAAGAATGGTCTTCCAAAGCAGACTACAGTTTTCCACGTCACTATTAAGTATAGTAAAGTTTTGGAGGTAGCTGGAACACCTCTTTGATTTGTCTTAGAATTATTATATATGAGTTGGGCAGATTTAGGTTACTTCTCATTTCTTGGGTTGTGCAGTTAAGGTATGGGTAGATGTCTTGGATTATTCTGTCCTTTAATTGAGGAAAAGAGTCAAGGTCTAGCATCTTGTTATTTATTTTTAGATTTGGATTTTTATGGAGGGGTTGTAATGTTACCATAGCTTGCCCAAGGTTTAAGGAATGAAAGAGTTTTTGTGTTATATTTATAGAATGTTTTGCGGGATCTATAATGTTATAGATTTGTAAATCTTTTTTGTTTAAAAAGGGAAGCACTTTGGGATTGATGCCTAATGCTTTAATGCACCTATAGAATATTGTCACCAAAGGAGGTGACCAAGTTTTCATTGTCTGGTTATGTTCTGCTATTCTCAATATTCTGTTAGTGTTGATAATAGAGTAATATGTTTTAAAATCTGGCAGGTTTGGACCTCACCCCCCCCTTTACTCTTGGGAAGTGTTAGTTTCTGATACAAGATTCTGTTTTTTTTGGGGGGGGTTCCCATATGAATTTTCCTAGGAAGGTATGAACTTGTTTGAAACATTTATTATGTATAGTTATCTATGTGTTCATTTTGATTACTGATGCTTTAGCCAGAAATGGTAGCTTAAGGTTATTCCACCTTTTACAGTCTTGCATTATGCTTTGCCATTTAAGAGCTATGTTATGCTGGTAGAATTCCTTGTTGCTCTGGAAGAAAGTAATTACCAGATATTTAGTTTCTTCTTTATTTTTTATTGTATCTATTAGTGGTATTAATGAGATAAGTCTGGGTGGCCTTAAGGGGAAAATATTAGTTTTATTGAGGTTTAGTTTGTAGTCAGACATGAGTGAAAAATGTTCAATTGTAGTTATTATTTTGGTTATGTCTGAGTTTGGTGTAGTGAAGTATATGTTCAGATCATCTGCGATGGCAGTGAAACATACTTTGAAGTTGTGTGTTATGGGGGTTATGGTATGTCATAAAACCAAACAAAACTCAACTCCACAAATGAAAAACTGATAAAATACTGAACAGAAACAATAAAAGCCGGCAACCAACAAAAAAATCAAATAAAACTGTTTAATTGTGAGCGCTTTCGGCTAGGATTGATTGATTTTTTTTGTTGGTTGCCGGCTTTTATTGTTTCCATTCAGTATTTTATCAGGGGTTATGGTATGTGTTTTAATATAAAGAAACAGGGGTTCTAGGTATAGGTTGAATAGAAAGGGCGATGACGGACATCCTTGTCTTGTTCCGTTTTTTTATCATAATTCTAGTTGAACATGTTTTATTTATATATAGGGATGTATATGGATTGCTATAGAGAATTTGGATGATCTGAATGAAATTGATAGATATGTCAAAATAAAGTAATGTTTGAAGTAAAAATTCTAGGTTGACCCTGTCAAATGCCTTGTGGGCATCTACTACCATTGTATAGATATTAATATTCCTCTGATTTGGAAAACATATTAATGCATCCAATGTTAGAGTGTTGTCGCTAGTGTCTGTCTTTGTGGTGTGAACCCAGATTGCTCTGGAAAAATGATTTTCTCTATCATGTTTGTAAATCTATTTGCGAGTATTGAGGTCAAAATCTTTGTATCTATATTTAAAAGGGAGATGGGTCTATAACTATCTGGGTTTTTGGGGTCTGCATGTTCTTTTAGTATGAAAATAGTTTTGGAGGCATTGAAGTGAATATCATTTATGTTGTTATTTATTATGTAGTTCAGCACATAGTATAGTAGTTTAACAATTGGGGGGGGTGAAAGTTTTATAAAATTCTGACGTAAGTCCATCCGGTTCTGGGGCCTTATAAGACTTTCAATGTTTAATTGTTGTGCTTATCTCATTGATGAAAATAGGTTCCATTAGTTTTTTTTTTGTTGATCTAAATCTAGTTTAGGGAATTTTTGTTTTTTTAAAAAACAATCTCTATCTTCCTTAGATGTTTGTAATGTTTGTTCTCCATACATTTGAGAGTATATTTCTTCAAATACTTTGGTAATTTCTTCATTTCTTTTGTAGCTTTTGTCCTTGTAATTTATTTCTGATATATTTGAGGTGGTTTTGTGTTGAGAGATGATTCTGGCCAAGGCTTTGGATGGTATTTGGACTTCCTCTGTGTAATTAGCTAACATTCTTACCTCATAAAATTACAGATTTCTGGTTTCTAACATATAGAGGTTTCTTTGTAGTTTTAAGAGATCAACTTCAGTTTGGCTATTCTGGTTATTTAGTAGTTCTCTTTTCACTTGTTCTATTTTATCTTTCAATGTATACCCCTCTTTTAGTTGTATTTTTTTATAATATGCTGCTTTTTTGATGAATATTCCTCTGATTTGTGATTTGGCTACCTCCCATTCTGTGTCTATTGGGTGGGACTTGGGATCTGGAGATATTTGCAAGGGTTGTCTTTAATATTTCTTAAACTTCTTTTATTACATCTGTTTTGATGAGCAGGTTAGGATTCAATGACCAGTTATGATTTCTATTAGCTAAGTACAATTTTTTGTCCCAGTTGATAAACAACGTGACCTTGGAATGATCCTAGAAAAATCTAGTGTGTATAACTGTTGTTGGATTGATGTTAATGAGTATGTCTGAGATTAAAAAGAAGTCTATTCTTGACCACATTTGATGGCACTGCGAGTAGAATGTGAATTTCTCAGACCTGTTGTCATTATTCCCATATTTAAAAAGGTAATATAGTTTAAAGTCTTGTTTAAGTTCATTTAGAGCTATTGTGGTTTGTTTATTATGTATTTTAATTGGGTTAGATTTGTCTTTTTCTGGGTTTTGATATGTGTTCCCGTCACCCCCAATTATTAGGTAGTGATCATTAGGCTGGTTTAGAATTGGGTAAAGTGACATAAAAAAGTGATGTTGGTTACTAGAGGGTGCATATAGATTAAGCACCATTATGGGTTTTGGTAATCCTGGGTTAGTAAATGTTATGTAACACCATCTTCCCTCTTTGTCTGTCTTAGTCTCAAGTATCTTATCTTGGAATTGATTTTTAATTATTATGGCAACCCCAACACTGTTTGTTTTATCCTCTGTTGCTGTAATTTGTCTAATCCATGTTCCCTAATTTCTGTCCATTGTTCTGTAGTTAAGTGTGTTTCTTGTATTAATATAAGATTGGCTTTGGTTTTCAGGGTAAGAAGCAAAAATAATTTTCTTTTTTCTTTATTTTGGAGTCCTTTAACATTCATGTCTATATTTCCCACATTTATTTATTAAGTATGTTTGTTCTACATGACTTGTATGTTAGTTTGGTTTTATAGTATTTGTATGTAATGTTAATAAGTGTTTTTGGAAAGCATCTTAACTATTCCCATCCCTACCCTGTGCCTACCCACTGTACTCCTGGACCAGGAATAAAAGTGGGAATAAAATGAGAAATTAATGTATACTTTTAGTTTCCCGTCTGATCTTTGGTTGTGTTTTCTCTTTGTGTGTAGGGTGAAAGCATGTTAGCCCCCTTACGTTACTATATACACTACGGACAAAGCTTAAAAAACTAGTTCCCTAAAAAACACTGCTGTGAGTGTGTGTGTGTGTGTGTGTGTGTGTGTGTGTGTGTGTGTGTGTGTGTGTGTGTGTGTGTGTGTGTGTGTGTGTGTGTTTATATCCATAGAGTCTTCCTTAAAACTATTATACAATTATAGTATTATGGTTACAGCACAGAACTTATAGCTTTTTAGCATGTGGCTTATTCCTTCTAATAATGCATTTTTAAACAACATATTAGTATTCAAATCCTCAGTTGGCTATATCAAGACATATAACAATGTAGAATTAATTTTAAGCTAGACTTGTCTTGTTTACATTTTCCTTTTCCATAGTCTTCTCTTACCTTCCCCTCTTCTTTAAAAAGTTTTTCTCCCCTACTTTGGTGCCTATACAGACTTCTGTGCCAATTTATAGCAGATTCCAGGAAAAAAAAATGTTATTGGCACCTATAATCAGAAGCAGGAAAATGAGGAGATGAGAGAGAAAAAAAATGTTTTCAGGCTTAGCCAGGTATATATTCTGCCAAAGCCTACATCTTTAGATTATGTTTATGTTTCATGCAGTCAAATAGATGATATTTGTGTCTTCTTGTATTTTCCTTTTCTAAAATGCATTTACACTTTATTTATCTTTATTCGAGTCAAACATCATTATTTATGTCATACATCCTTAAGATAGGCTGGTTCTGATCAGGAGCGGCCTTAGGTCAACTGGTGCCCAAGGCAAAAGGGTTACATGGCACCCCCAACCACACCACTCGGTGCCCCCATCCTGGTCTTCTTACAGCAAATAAATATTGGAAAAGCACCCCTGTTAGAGTGGCACCCTAAGTGGCGACCTAGTTGGCCTATGCCTAAGGCCTGCTATGGTTCTGATAGTCTCTCATGTAGTAATAAAGTCTTGATTGTTTATGATAAGTCTTATTAAGAGGTTCACAGTCTTATTGGTTGCTTGGTAAAATCATACCTTATTCTTCAGATTCTTGCTTTGCAGGTTTCTGGTCATCTTTCAGTCTGGTTTACCTTATCAGCTTGTTTAGGTCGATTTATGTGTATCTATGGCAAGATTAACTTCTTAAACTTGTTTCATCTTCATTCCAGGTCATTTATAGTTTGTAGTGGAGCCCTTGATGTCAAACGGGGATTATACATATCAGAGTCTCAGAAGGTGGTTCCTTCCTCTAAATCGTGCATTGGAAATGGCAGTTGATCTTTGGTTCCTACCCATTTTTCTTTTCCCTTTCCTGTGCACCTCATTGCTCCATTCATTGATTTAAGGGCCTAGGCAGTAAGGGGAAGCTCTCAGGGTTGAATCCCATCCAAAATAGTCATGATTCGGCCAGTCTTTCACTTGAGGTATGCCTGCAACTTTTTTTGTTGTTTTATTTCATTTCTGGAGGTGGAATATGCTTGAAAACAGATATGAATGTCTCTTTTGCCTCTTTGGGGTTAACAAGCATGTATTTAACCTCTTTAGCATTGAAAATGAGGTGATTTGGATAATTCATCTGGAATTTGATTTTCTTTTCTATCAGAAACCTGCTATATGGAGACAGAAGTTGCCTTGCTTGCCTTATCTGGGTGGGAAGGTCCTGAGCAAAGGAAATGTTATTATTATTCCAGGTGAGTGTACCTTTCTTCTTGGCTTCAAATAGGATTTTATTTACATCTTGGTAGTTTAATGTTTTAATATAAACAGATATTGGTCTCAGTGATGATTGTGTTTCTCTCAGAGCTCTGTGGGCTTTCTCTATTATCACTTGCTGAGTTTTTTCAGGGTCATCCAGCAGCGATTTTATTATGAGTTTGATAGCTGGTATTAGATTATTATGTGCAGGGATTCCTCTGATGATAATGTTGTTTCTTTTTTTTTTTTTCCATAATAAATTTTTATTGAAATATATTTTCCAAAAACATTACAAAAATACAATAAACATCGCACACATAATACACTATAACTACTACAAACCATTTATACAATATCTACATGAAATGCTTCCTATATTTAATATATTCCTAAAATCAGTATCATGCTAATATAATATTGAAGACCTTTTCCCATATTTTCGGGTTATTAATATTTTTGTTAGTTTGTTTCAGAAGTAATTTATGTGCTAGTATATGTTTTATAGCCACAAGCTTAAAATTATTCCATGATCTCTTATGTGGTTCTAGCCAATTTGTGGCTATATAGAGTTTCATCAGCAAAAAAATATTCATACAAATAATAGTTTGCGATCTGGAAAGCTCTCTTGGAGGAATGTGTAGAATCATAAATTCCCATGACAGTGTAGAACTTTGATAACCCATCTTTTTCAGTTGTACTTTACGAGAGTTCCAAAGTTTATATACGCATTTACAACTCCAGAACATATGAAGAAGATCCACTGTTTGATCTGCACAGTATGGACAAATTGGAGAATTCCTAGGGTTAAATTTATGTAATCTAAGATGTGTGTAATATGCATTGTTCCAAATCATCAATTGCGTGTACATCAGTTTTTGAAAAGAAACTGATTTCCTAGTTATATAAATTGCTTTTAATATCTGATTGTCTGTTACTGTTACTTTGTTTACCCGATACTCTGAAAGCAAAATGTTGTCCTGAAATTTCAAATCCTTAATTAATTTGTATGCAGTTGCTATAAATTTAGTGTCTTGTTGGATAGCTTGCCACAATTCAGAGCATTTATCCACAAATCCGGCTGCAGGTTTAAAGTTCCTAAAATAGCTCAAGGCAAGTTCTTTAACTTGTTTCATTATAACAATGTAACTTCTAGGTAGATTAATTTCCTGTCTAATTTGTAAAGCCGATAAGTCAAGTTTATTAAAAACATCAAATAGAGTAAGATTAACTATTAATGGAAATTTGCTGATAATGTTGTTTCTTCATGATCTTGCCTCAAGGTCTTTTATTTCTGTTTGTAGACTTTGCAGATCTTTGTCATGTGAATCAGTTCTTTGAACAATAGAGTCTATTTTTATTTCATTTTCTAGTATTTTTGCCTCATATTTTTCCATTCTAGTTAGTATTTGGTTAAATAAATCAACAAATGTTTGAAATTGTAAAGAAAGTTCCTGTATTGCTTGCTGAATAGGTAATAAAGCAGTTTTAATGTCTTACTGGTTAGCTGGCTGGTCTGCCTTGGTTTTGCCTGTAGATTTAGTATTGTCTGATTGTTTATTTGTCCTTAGTCTTTTTGGAGTTGTATCTTTATCTGGTGAGGCTAGTACAGAGAATTTGGTTTTAGTTGTTACAGTGTCCATATTATTTTTTTCTTTTGACATCCTGCTGCTTGGTACTTTTTCAAACTTTGTATACGAGTGCAGGGCATTAGCACCACACTGCTTCAGTTGTTTCTAAAATATTCAATAATCCTATTGTTTTTAAAAGGAATCTGATGCTATTTTTTCTTCCTTTACAGTAACAGTAAAGGCCCCAAGATCAATCCTTACGTTACACCGCTTGTTACGGGTCTACTACTAGAGGTGGCTTCCCCTATTTTGACTGAGTGGGTTCTATCAGTGAGACAGTTAGCTACCCATCTGGAATATATGGGATTAATGCCTAGCTGGGAGTGTTTATCTATTATGCCCAAGTGGGGAATAGTGTTGAAGGCTTTGGCTAGGTAAAGGTAGGTGGTGTGCACTCTTTTCCCCTCATCATTGGCTTTGGTGACTGTTTCAAAGAAGACGACCAAGTTTAACAGGCATGATCTCCCTTTGACAAAACCAAACTGTGTGGGATCAAGTGTTTGGAGGTTGCCAATGTTCTTGTTTATAAGGTCAATGATAATGCATTCCATGGCCTTGCAGATCAGGATAGTTAGCATGATAGGCCTGTAATTGCCTGGGTCAGTTGATTGCTCCACATTTCTATAGAGGGATGACAGTGGCTGTCCTCCATTCTGCTGGAATGAAGCTGATGCACAGGCTTTGGTTAAATAGGGTGCCTACTGGTGCTGAGAGCTCTTGCCTGAGTTCATGTAGGACACAGCCAGGGATGTTGTCGGGTTCCGTGGAGGCTGTATTTTTTGCCTTTAAAGGGCATTAATGACCTGTTCCCTGGTGATGAGGGGAGGGGAGCAGGTGCTGGGGATGTCCTGGTTTGCTGTTGGGATGGACAGGGAGGTGAAGGGTTCACTGAAATTGCCAGCAGGTTGGCTATATCTATGGCGTTTGTGTATGTGATATTCTTGACCACCAATTCAGAGTAGATTTGGGAGTTACCTTTGAGATTGTGGATGTATGCGAAGAAGGCCTTGTGATTGTCCTCAGTGGATGTGGCCAATTTGGACTCGAAGTTAGCCTTAGAGGATTTCATCAGTGATCTTATTTGCTTGTTCAGACAAAGGAGAGATTGCTTCCAACTTGGCACCTGCTTCTTCTTGGCCCTGGACAGCATTTTTTTTTCTTTTATTACAGAGTCTGTTTATTGCTGTTGTCCACCAGACAGGTTTACTATTCCTTGCAGAAGATGATTTGGTCCTGTCAGGCATTGGTGAGTCACTCCATCTATATAGGTGCTCATATAGTTTTTTGGTGTAAGCTTGGCCATTAGTGCATGTTCCAACTGAAGGGATAGTGGCTATGATGCTGCTTATACCTGCTCTCAAGAGGTTGTAGTCAGCTTTGGAAAAGTTTTTTTGTTCGACCCTGGCAAGGGGGAGTCAGGGGAGATGGTGACTTCGAAAGTGATTGCTTTATGGTCAGATCTTACCATGGAGGATGGCACTGTAGGGGTGCTCTGCTTAGCTGATTTGCGAGCAGCTAAGCCATGTGGTGCTTTTTGAATGTTGCTCAATGATGTGTAAGGGCAGGAAAACAGACTATATTAGGTGCAATAGGTAGGAATTCTGCACCATTCATTGGAGTCTGCTGATATGCAAGGCGGTGTCAGACAGGGTGTACACTTTTGGGCGCAGAGATGGGGTGTGCAGGAGTCAAGGATTTTTGTTGGGCTCCTGGTAAAGAATTATAAACCCAGGCTGATGAAATGCGTTTTTTAGGGCTCAGAATGCATGGCAGAGGCCTGGAACTGGTTGGCCAGGTAACTTACCAGTGCTACTCGTATCCCCCGTGCTGGAGAGCAGTGTCATCACCATCGTGATGACCTAAAGAGGGGAAAGAGGGGATTCTTGGACACCTGGGTCCCAAAATGCAAGGTGAATGCCTGCAAAACTGGTATGCATAATTGTGTGCTTTTTTCAAAACAGCTTCAGCTGAGAGGACTTGCAATTTTGAGTTCCATGCTAGGCACTTTGCCAGGTTGTGCATTGAGTGTGGTAAGTACATATTTATTATGCTAACTGTAGTGCAATAAGCAAGAAAGCGTAAATCATTTATTGCAATTAAGTATACACAGTAAAACTGTACTGCAATAAATTGGCAATTAAGAGCTATAGTGCAATAAATGTACAATAACAACTGTATTTCAATAAACAATAAACAATACCTATAACAGTAAGCAAAATGGTGTACAGCAGAATTATGTTGTCATAACCATTGCAGTAGAGCTGTATTCATTGCTTGTCTATGGCAAGGTTGCTGCAGTCAAGTGTAACACTGAAATAACTGCAGAATGCAAAACTAATGACCTGTTTCTCCTACTCCAGGTAATAAAAGTATATGGGTGAGGTAGCCCACTCTATGGGCAGATATTGTTTGTGGACTTCACAGACGTTTATCAGCAATAACAATAAAGTGTTAAGCATCATTGCTGATTCCTAAATAAATTTGTCTTAATATATGCAGTATGGCTTTATTCCATGCATGTGTGTTCTACTGTCACTGCAGTCAAGTATAACACTGTGATAGTTCTAGAATACAAAATGAATGTCCTGTAACATGTATTGCTGAACTCATTGTATGGTCCAAGGTTGTCTCTAGGCCAATATCAGTCACATAATGCTCTCATTTTTTCCCACTCCAGGAACAAAAGTTATATGGTTGGCGTAGCCCATGTTATGAGCAGATATTGTGTTTAGATTTCACAGACACTTATAAGCAATACCAATAAAGTGTTAAGCAGCATTGTTGCTTGCTAAATAATTCTGTCTAAATATTTCCAGTATGGCTGTATTCCTTGCATGTCTGTACTAAGTTCCTGCAGTCAATTGTTAAATTATTTCCAGATGTCCCCTACAGTCACAGCTACTGGGTCTATTCCCATGCCTGCCAAGTAAGGCATGACATCTGTCTAGTTTATGTACTGTACACAACTATGCCTCTCAAGTGTCACAATTTCTCATAATGTAATTAAAACTGCCTAATCCATCTGTCACAGGATTACCAGAAAAATTGTTACCTGGAATGCAATTTATTACCAAATCCACTTACAGTACACTTTTGTAGCTATATAAGTCCACATTATGTGAAATTGTCTTGTGTAGCTGTGTACCTGTATTTGTTATTGCTTGGTCCATACTGACCTACACTAACAGCCTGAGAGGTATGTACGTGCTACATCAGCTATAGGAGAATTGTAATCACTGTACTCAAAACTGACACTGCACACTTGTAGAGCATTTATTATCAGTTTTTTCAAGGATATAATCTGCATTGTCAGTAATGGAATGTTTTTCTCTCTCTCCCCATCCTTTATATTCATTTATTTATTATTGTTATTTATTATTATTATTTAATATTAACATATTTTGTTTAACTATATTTTGGTAAAATGTGATTTATTATTGTTATGTTGTATTATGATTCAATATTAACACGTTTTGTTGAACTGTTTGGTTGGTCTTATGAGTTAATTCTTACTAGCATGCATTTAACATACTGACTGTTATATTATTTAATGTTGTGTTACACATAACCTTAACTTATTGCAATACCCCATTTACCACAGCATGTCAAGTTAGGCCAGGCCTGACTAATCCATCTACCTTGCCTCCTCTGGCCATGGCACTGGGTCCCATCATACACTGCTGCCCCTGCACTACCTACAGCATCAGGTAGTACTGCCCCATGGGATGGGGATGGGCCCCCTCTAGGAACAGTAGAGGAGGAGGAGTTTTCACCCGGGCTGAACTGCCATATCTGGTGTGCAGAATTGTCTACCATTGTTTTGATTGCCGTCTGCACCAGACTAAGGACATGCAGGCCTGCCTGGTGGGGCAGCCTCACCCCAGAGCACAGCCTCTACCACTGCCACCCCTGGGGCAGTGACAGAGTAGTGCTGACAGTCCCATGGGTGGGGATGTGCGTCATGCAGCTGCCTTGTGGAGGCACATGCAACTTAGATTCCACAACACCCTCCCAATCCAAGGTGTTCATCACCCCCATGTGTGGCACACCACCCCTGTCTGCTGTCTTGTCTGTCTGCAAATGCATCCTAACCTACCCAACTTACCTGCCTAACATGTACCTATGTCCCTTCCCCAACATTCCACTCTCACCTTAAAAATAATGGGCGCCTGTCCCAAAAACAAAATATTGCCCCATACATAACTCTCCATTTCGCACAAATGGACACATGTAATTTGGTACAACTGGGTTGACAATGCAGTTATGTTGTTCTCACCTATACATACATACATACATATATATATATATATATATATATATATATATATATATATATATATATATATATATACAGGAAAAATGCAGAGTCCCTGTAATCACAAGTACACAGGTAAAAGCAGCACTCTCTAAAGCCAAAAACACAGCATCCATGGGACTGGACAACATCTCAGGCTGCGTTTTACATGAACTTCAGAATGAACTGGCTCCCCATCTAAGCACCATGTTCAATCATAGCCTCACGTCAGGCTTTCTTCCCACTGAATGGTGCACAGCAACAGTTATCCCACTCAACAAATGGGGAGCCACCACTGATCCTGGGAACTATTGCCCTATTAGCCTGACGAGCCTGGTCTGCAAGGCCATAGAATGTATCATCATGGAATTCATAAACAAAGACATTGGTAACCTCCAGACTCTGGGCGCCCACCCAGTTTGGGTTTGTGAAAGGCAGATCATGCCTCCTGAATCTGCTCAACTTCTTTGAGGCAGTCACCAAAGCCGTAGATGAGGGTAAGGTGGTTCACACAGCCTATCTTGACCTTGCCAAGGCTTTTGACACCATCCCCCATTCTAGAATTATAGCTAAACTCACTAAACTAGGTATAAAGCCCTATGTCACAAGATGGGTTGCCAACTGGCTCACTGACAGAACCCACACTGTAAAAGTTGCAGACTCCAAATCTGACATCAAACCAGTGACAAGTGGAGTACCACAGGGTTCAATCCTGGGACCTCTCCTATTTGGTATATACTTCTCTGAAGTACAGGCTAACACAGAAGGCCTCCGGCTAATGAAGTTAGCAGATGACTGCAAACTAGGAGCTATATTCGAGTCCCCAAATGATGTGGACATCCTACAGAAGGGCCTCACTGATACAGATGCCTGGTGTCAGAGCCATGGCCTCAAGCTCAATGCCAAGATGTGCATTGTTATCCCCTTTGGTAAATACTCTGTACCCATGAACTACCACATAGGCGGCAGTCCTCTTAACACTGAATGTGTGATAAGAGACCTTGGGACCCAGGTGGACAGTAGTCTCTCCTTAAATAATCACATTGCCACAGTAGACAGGAAATCCTTCTACGTGGCACACCTCATCACAAAAAGGTTCTCATCCAGGAAAAAAGAGGTCATTGTTTCCCTCTACTCAACACTCATTAGACCCATTATAGAGTACAACTCCCCTTTAGGAATGTACCTCAGAAGACATCTGCAGCAGCTGGAAAGGCCACAGAAGTACCTCACAAAGAGGATTACTGGCGTCAAGCAGATGCCCTACACTGACCATCTCAAAAAACTCCAGCTTTACTCTGTAGCATATTGCCTACTCCGAGGTGATCTCTGCCTAACATATAAAACTATGTCAAACCCAGAGCTGTTGGACATGCTACACCTAAAGAAATCCCAATCCCTCTGAGCTACACGCTCTAGGGAACTAAACCTTGTCACCAAGATAAACAGGACATGGTGGAGGGATAGATTCCTGTCCCAGAGACTTCCCATACTCTGGAACAAGCTACCCATCTATGTCAAGCAAAGTTCCTCATTAACACTCTTCAAGAAAAATCTTGATGAGCGAATGGGAAATAGGAAATACACCCTGGGGATCACTTCTGTGGCTCTGCTCAACAGGGGCACAGGAAATTAACTTTCCTGGGTTGGCATAAGCCAAGGAACTTTGTTGGTTAGGCTTACTTAGGCCCTTGGGCTGATAGCCTAGTACGTACCTATGAACCTATGAACCCATCTCTCTAGGGAGTGAGAGTTCAAAGCCATGGATAAATTCTGTTAAAGTGCACAGTTATTGCTGTACAAGAAATGGATAGCTATGGTTCTGTCCTACACCCTTCATGCACATGCCTGCCTTTCACTATGTTTTCCCCTCTGCTTGTACTCTGTTTCACCACTTTCCTAACTCCCCATTTTTCATTTCTTTATATTTTTAGTGCAATGCTGAGTGATGCATTGGGACACACAGCTTTGCTAAGGTTAGCTAAATAGAGCTATATTGACTATACGTGTTTTTAAAATTGTAATACATCCTTCAAATAAACACCTGTCCTATATTTCAAACCCAAGACCATCACACCTGCAGACCATTGCATTAACCTGCCACATCTCACAACTCTTAATTAAGACAGGTGGTTTAAACAAAACATAGTAATTGCCAGTTACAGTCAATAAGCATGTTTCAGTTTTGATGTGAGCCACACAAACTTGATTAAAAAGTAATGGAACAAAATGGGAGTGTACCCTGGACTCTGGTGCAATAGTACACCACTAGATAGCCAAAGACATAATAATGGATGTAAGTGAGGCCTGTGATAGCAGGTAAATGTGACTTTTCAGCAACATGTAGAAAGACACCTGCTAAGACTTTAGTGGCAAAATACATGCTCATCTGGGACCCTGGTGCAGAAATACATCCATATAAAGCCATGCAAATACCGATGGATGTAGAAAATGTTTGTTACAGCCTGTATGTCTGCACATATATCTTGCAAATACACCTGCTGTAGCAGTGACTTAGTAGCTCAGTCTGTTAAATACCTTGCAAACAGTATGTTTTGTCTCATGGACTCCTGGGTTCAAATCCAATGGTGTGTAGCAGTGGAATTATAGTATTATGAAGCCAGCAAATAATGAGTCATGCACTCTTATTACACATAATGCATATCAAATGAAATGTCTGCACTTCACTGATAGAAGTCAAAAGCGTGCAGATAGAAACACACTTCATATATCTCTATAGCAAAAGTATAAGTACATAAAGTGTCACATCATGCATTAGTATGCATTGACAGAGAAATTCAACTCAGATACTGCAAATGAGGGCCACTAATATCAGAGTGCACCAGGCAATCTTTTCAAAGATACAGTGCAAATAGCACAGCTGCACACCTAACATATGCATTTGAAGTACCCACTTGTAATAAGGACTGCCCTCATACACACTCCAAATTACTACCAGACTGTAACACATGGCCTGACAGTCACCAAAATGGTGGATGTATTGTTATATTTATCCCCATGTTGCTCAAGGACACAAAAACATATAGCTTAGTATTCTGTTAATGATACCATTGCCTAGCATACTTACCTTAAACATATGTCTTAATTGGACTTGAAAGGGTAGCCTCACTCTGGCTCTGCCTCAACAACAAGGCTGACACAGCTCCCATAGTTACTCCGAAAGCTTGTTGTCCTCCAAAGTATTTACACTCTCTGCCTATGCCTATTACCTGCAACAGCAGCTGCAGCCTATAGCACACCCATCTCTATGTAAAAGTTGCTGTTACAGACCTAGCCTCTGTGGTGAAGTAGTCTCCTCCCCATAGTAATGTCTAGCACAACATATCAGAAAGGGCCCTTAAGCTACATGAAGGCCTTATATATTGTATTGTGGTTGCATGTGAATGGCTGATGATAGTGCAAATCAGCTGTGTTGGTTTTAATTAGCATTTCAGAATCACTGATTGGTGAAGAGTCAATCACCTGCTGATGAGAAACATGTTGAAAAGGCAGGCAGCTGGCTAAAGCTAACAATTTTGTATGAGAATTTCCTCGCACAGACCATGTATATGCAAAGTATTAACTATCAGCACATATCAGCATATACTGCACTCCATCAGGTATGTAATCATCTTGTTTATATCAGGTATGGGGAATAGCCTTTCTTAGAACTCTGATAATGACATGTCAATGAAATCCAGATGTGTTACACATACAGAGATGTACAAGATATCAAGGGTGGAATGTATATTGTCAATGTGGAACACTGGGCTTGTGATAATCTCCCTTTACAGAGGTTGTAATAGCACACTGCTATTTGTTTGGCACAATTGGTTTTATATTTAATCAGTGGGGTTGCCCATTGGGGACACACTACAATGGACTCTAGTGTCAACTGTATGAACATACAGCAGTATCTGTCATGGCACACATAGGATTACCTGACTATCACTAGTGTACTAGTCGTATCCACATGCTTAGTATGTTTGTGCACTGTGGAACATGACATGGATGATCAAGCAATGGATATTGCCAGCCATTCTGTCCTTGCTGTATCTCTGCATAGTGTACTTCCACATATGTGATCCTGACATGTGTTCCCATGTTGCTTGTCTTTCAGGGAACATGTATGCAAGATGCCGTGCAGCTTTCATGGATGCAGAGAATGAGTTAATACGGGAAAGGCTCTGTCAACACCATGAATGCCTACTGTGTAGGGGTAGGAACAACAGGGAACAGCAGGAGGCATTAGGGGCTGTCCTTGTCTGTGATGTCAATGCCACTGGTCATCAGAGCAGGACATATGATCAGGCTCAACACAATGCAATGGACATGATCAATGCCACATGCAGAAGAGTAGCAGATGTAGCCAGGGATTGTGGCACCACTGGTGGAGGGCCTACAATGCAGCAACCACTCTCAGCCACTGAGGAATTCCTTGCAAATCTAGGCACACACGGCAACTCCAAGGTATACATTACACCCTACATCATGGATGTGGATGCCACAGTGTCCATGGCAGAGGAGCGTGCAGGTAAGCTAAGTTTGATCAGCACTGCAATACTGTAGCATTCAGTGTGTCAGGGCATACATAGTCTTACATGGGTGTCAGGTCTTTCTGCTTTTGGGGGGAGAAGGATTTCACTGCAGTTTGACAGTCATGCTCAGATTTTGACCAATGTAACAATTAACACAGTAACTACTATAAATGTGAGCTATATGAACATATTACCTTGTGGTGATGGAACATGTGGTGGTACTGACATTACCTCTGCTTCAACTTTTCACAAATCTGTCAGGTATTGGCCAAGCTTGTGGTCCTGCTCCTGGTAAGCATAACACTGTTTTATTATAGATGTAGGTTTATAGCACTGTAATCCCTAGACTGTCATCCCAGGCCTGCTGCCTTCATTGTTGTGCTGTTGGCATGATTGCCAACTTCACACATATATTCTGAGTGTACACATGTTAAACTCATACCCATACCTTGTAGGTATGACCACACTGATAGATGTGACAGTATTGTCCGGACACTACAGAGTGTCATATGTGTCAACTGTCTAGAGTCTACACACATGTAAACAGTGTACCTCACTGCTGCTGATGAGATTGCATTGTAATGAGATGTTATTTTCAAGTAACTACATCTGTTAGTGGAAAGAGTATGGTCCTCATGTCCTACTGAAAGAGCTTGGGTTTTCAACAGGTTTGTCATACAGTGTATACAGCCCTACATATATCACAACATAGTACTGCAGAGCATAATAGTGCAGGTATTAATGTATTTTTTTTCTTTCTTATTACAGGTGCTGGGAGGGTGTATTTCCCCTACATAACATGATGTCAGTGTCTCCTCAGACTCTGATGATGATGGTGGCCACAGCGTGCACAGTTGGGGGTTTCGGGGGTTGAATCTGTCCCAGAGGTTGACATCCCTCTTTTGCTCTCATTGTCACCACACCCAGTCAGTATGCTCACACATACCCAGTCCCCAGAGGTCACAGATATTGGACAATCAGAGGTTTGGGGCATTGAACAGGAAAGTGTGGCAACTATGGCTCCAGTGAGTATAGACACTGACCATAGCCAGAGAGCAGGTGAGGTCCCACACAGGTGGATTAACAGGGGTGCTTGTAGGAGGCCAGCTGTTCATCCACTACCTGTTGCAGGTGTCACATCACGGGTCACTCAGAGCATGTTTTGGGCCATCATGGAAGCACAGGCACGTTCTGAACAGAACTCCAGATGTATGCTTAGAGTTATGGATACAGCACAGTCTGACATCTGTGACTGCCCCCACCACATTGGGAGAACTCTGAATCAGTTCACTGATGCAGTGGACAGAAGGTGGGCTGAGACAGGGTCTGTCTTGGACTGCACATTGTGCTGGAATGTGGGGTTGGAGTTCAGTGTTGGACTTGTGGACATATGTCAGCAACCCCATCTGCTGACAGTCCACATGGTTGTGCACAATCATGCTCCCGTTGTGACAGTACATCCAGTGCTATAGAGGGGAGTGTGCTGTCCACACCACGATATGGCAGGCCATGGGCTTGTTGTCCTGGGCATTCCCATGGGAGACACAGTCCCAGCAGACAGCAGTCACCATCAGGTATTAGCACTGCTTCTGACCTTGGGCATGGAGATGCCACTGCAACTCTTGGCAGAGTCAGTTCTCATGTTCGGAGCTGAAGATGCTGACCTGTCAACTCTACCATGTATGGTCCAAAGCTGTCCAACATACACATATGTAGGGCTAGCTCTGAGCTTGACTGTGTACATGCACACACACACACTACTGAAAAATGCAGGTCACCTACAGATACACACAGCACCTTTCCATGGTCTATCTTACCTGCTTCCCTTCCTGACTTACTCACATGCTGTCTACCATTTTGGTCAGCCTAGGCCTCCACCCACATACAACACCCTGTGCAATTGATGATACCTGTGCCATATTCCTGTCATCCTCATCATTGATGCAGGGAAATGAAGCTCTGTGTCTTATGCACAGGGTGGCTATATTAGTTAACACGTACTTGTGTAATGCAGTGTTGTTTTGCCATGACACTTGTAGTGGTTACCGACAGATACTGTATGCTGGATTTTCACAAGTATGCCTATGTGTACCTTATGTTGTATGATGTTGTAATGGCTGTATAGTTACACAATGACATGTGTGTCATGGACCTGTTTATGTTTCTATTTCAGGAGTCTGTATGGATAACCTATGGATACACAGCAGCAATAAAGCAGCACAGGATGGCATGTCGGCACAGCAGAAATATGTCTTCAGCAAGGTACATGGCTCCACAGATTCATATATGTATAACAAG
Organism: Protopterus annectens; assembly: GCF_019279795.1. NCBI lineage: Eukaryota > Metazoa > Chordata > Ceratodontiformes > Protopteridae > Protopterus > Protopterus annectens. The sequence goes on from NC_056729.1 coordinate 811,411,252, forward strand.
CTAACAAGGACAATGGCAGCATTAAGTATACTCATGAATCCCTAATTTGTAAAAAGGCCTGCTACCCTTGATAAGTGTTACCAGGGTTTTGGGAACTAATACATCTAAAAGCTGTGCTGATGGAGATAACCCATCTACAAATATCCTGTGTCCAGTACAGGCAGTTACCTGACACCAGTTATGATTGTAGTGTTGTAAATCCCATTGTGTTACCTGCACATAATGTGTGTCACAGCAGATGTGTGCTTCACATGCATGAGGGCCCTGTTTATGTATGGTGTATTATCTGAGTTACATATCTGTCACTCCAGCATGTGCTATGTATACCACAGTAATATTGTAGGCATGTAGAATAAGTGAGACTTGTATTAGTCCTGTCATGGATACAAGGGAGATACACAGTGGGATCTGACACCTCCCTGTATGGAGCCATACACATCCCCTCCAAAGCATTTAGAAGACAGACTACACATGCACAGTCCTGAAAAGGATACCATAGGGCATGTTATCACCACTGTGTATTGGTGTACCTTGGCACTTGTGCGGCTGCTATAGTTGTACAATATGCCTGTGTAGTGACATAACAAGGGTACCATTGCACACAATGATCGGTGTGATGGCTAATGGTCTTGGGCATTCCCATGAGGGACACGGTCCCAGCAGACTGCAGTCAATGGCAAGTATTAGAACTGCTTCTGACCTTGGGCATGAAGGTGACAGTGCAACTCCTGGCACAGCCAGTTCCTGTGTTATGTGCTGGAGAAGGTGAACTGTCAACTCTATCATGTACGGTCCAAAGCTGTCCAACATACACACATGTAGGGCTAGCAGTGAACTTGACTGTGTATGCACACACACACACACACACACACACACACACACACACACACACACACACACACACACTACTGTCAAATGCAGGTCACCTTCAGACACACATGGCACCTTTCCATGGTGCATCTTACCTGCTTCCCTTCCTGACTCACACACATGATGTCAGCTGTATGGGTCAACCTAGGCCTCCTGCACCCATGCACAACACCCTGTGCAAGTGATAATACCTGTGAGAAATCCCTATCATCCTAACCATCGATGCAGGTAAATTAAACTATGTACCTGATTCTCAAGGTGCCTATATTAGTTAACATGTACTTGTGTTGTGCAGTGTTGTTTTGCCATGACACTTATAGTGGTTACCAACAGATACTATATGCTGGCATTTGTCATTAGTATGCCACATACTTTTGTGTAACTTATATTGTATGATGTTGTAATGGTTATATAGTTACACAATGATAGGTGTGTCATGGAACTGTTTCTGTTTCTGTTTCAGGAGTCTGTTGGGATAACCTATAGATACATAGCAGCAATAAAGCAGCACAGGATGGCATGTCAGCACAGCAGAAATATGCCTTCAGCAAGTTACAGCACTACTATAAGTGCATTGCTCCATAGGTTCATATGTGTATAACAAGCTAACAAGGACAATGGCAGCATTCAGCGTACTCATGCATCTCTAATTTGTGAAAATGTCTGCTACCCTTGATAAGTGTCACCAGGATTTTGGGACCTAATACATCTGCAAGCTGTGGTGATGGAGATGACCCATCTACAAATAACCTGTATCCAGTACAGACAGTTGCCCAACACCAATTATGATTGTCATGTTTTGCATCCCATTGTGTAAACTGCAAATGATGTGTGTCACATCAGATGTGTGTTTCATGTGCATAGGGGCCTTTTTCATGTAAGGTGTACTGGCTGTGTTACCTACCTGTCTCTCCAGCATGTACTATGTATACCACAGTGATGTTGCAGGCATGTAGAACAGGTGAGACATGTGTTACTCCTGTCATGGATACACAGGAGGTACAAGGTGGGATTAAACTCCTCCCTGTATGGTGCCATATACGTACCCTCCAAAGCATTTAGGAGACAGACTACACATGTACGTCCCTGACATGGACTCCATAGGACACTGTGTATTGGTGTACCATGGAACCTGTGTGGCTGCTACAGTTGTATGATATGCCTATGTAGTGACATAGCAAGGCTGCCATTGCACACAATGGTAGGTGGGATGACTGCTACATTCAGTATAGCAGTGACAGTCTGGCATTTATATCCCAAACCTGTTGGTATAGGTTGTTCAACAGTGAATGCATCCCCACATCTTACTGACCATTAAAAGTCAAAGGCTACATTACTCTCTGCGCGCATAATTTCAAGTTAATGGCTTAACTGTGTGCATTGTGCAGAAACTACAATATTTTTCAGGAGTGAATTATTTCCCACAGGATAGTATTGTGCAGTCATTGGCATTTAGACTTTGTCAGTGACTCAGAGGACAACTGACTGTGTCTGAGGTCATCCTGGATAACTGTTGGTTCTGTATGGGGTTCTGTGACAGCTCCTAATATGCAGTCACCTGTTAATGTACTCAGTCAGAAGTCACTGATAGTGGCTGTGACAGCAGAGATGGAAAAGGTAGACATGGTATGCCAATAATGGAGCATGGTGAACTCCACTGGTGTCTGGTGTCATTGCAGCTTAGGTCTCCCAATGCTATCTTCCCAGAGTATGACTGTCAGACACTTGCCTATCCACCAGCTGACATAACATTGTGAGTATGATGTACACAGGTTCCAGCAAGACCTGCTGGTCTAATACTGTCATACACCTTGTCAGGCCATGGTTGGTGGAGTGAGACATATGTCAGACATCCATTGCAGAGTGTAATAGACAATGGTCTCTGTCGGTTACAGTTGGTAGGTATAATCTGGCCTTGAACAAAAGTAACAGTGTTTGTCCAATGTCAGTAGGTGTACAGCAGTGTTAGTGCTCATAATCATGCTAACTCCTATCATGGCATTTCTGGTGACATAACTCAGAGATCTGGGGACACCGCTTGGCACTACATGTTAGTTGTCCTCTGTGCAAGTAAGTATTGCAGTTACTTCCAGCATGTTGCAGGAAGAGAGTCATGCAAGGTGTCTGCGCAGAGCACAGACAAACACGTTAAGGAAGTGAAATATGTACATACTGTATTGCTTAGTTGTGCTGTGGCTCACTTGCCCAAAGGATGGTCCAGGTCCTTACCTACAATGCCCTGCAGCAGTACCATGACATTCCCATATGGGGAACTAACATATTGCATCATGTGTTTACCAGTATGGGTGACTAGTACAGCCACCCCAATGTGAGGTACTCCCTAGTGGGATCTGGCCACAGATCAGTCTCCTTAGAACTACCAGCACATACCTGCCCCTTGCAGACAATACAGACATATATGTCAAGAAAGCCATTTAATACCTCCTGTGGGATGACTGACATAGCATGACTACAGCTTCCCCTTCAGATGGGGCAGGCAAGTGTGCAGACCTCTACACTCATGCAGGATGTCAGCAGCATTACAAATGCATAAACATGGCTGTAAGTAACAGGGTGGATCGTCATGGCTCAGCAAACCTGACTGGTGGACAACTGCCATTAGCAGGCTGTACAATAACAGGTGGACTGTGCTGTGTGACATTTGGGGTGAAGGTGTCCCCCTAACATGGAGGCACTACCTCCTCAGCTAAAAGAAGCACATTGTGTTGTTGTGATGTTGTGTAGACACAGTAAGTGACAAAATGAGCCACCCACACAAAGCAGAACCACAACGCACACTGTAGTTACACCTGTGACCTCAAAGGACAGGCCCAGATTGCTGTTGACCTCATACGTCATGATTCCACATATGATGGCTCTTTACTCATACCTAACCTGTACTCAGATACTGTCTGCACCAAATATACTCCCCTGTCCCCACCACATGTGACATATGGCATTTCTACAACCTGTCCCATAACATCTATATTTACAGAGCAGTTCATAACTGGCCTCTCATTTGAAGATACACAGCATCTATTGTGAATGCTAACATTCCAGGCTGCATCTCATATATGATCTGAGAAGGATTACTAACACCATTGGGAAAGCCTTGCAATCATACTAACACTACTGGCTGCACACCAAATGAGTGGACAGTGGCAACTGTTATACCCTTGCACAGAGGTGGTGCATCCACTGACCAACATAACTGTATACCTCTTTGTCTAAGTATCCATATCTGTATGCCCATGGGGGAGTTATTATGGAGCTGATCAGCACACATATATGTGATCTACACACAGTTGACTGTACATAGTCTGGATTTGTGACAGGTGGAGCATGAGGGTGCACATTTCTGATGCAGCCACGAAAGACCTGGTGATGGGACATCAGGGCATGCAACCCCCTAGACTGAGCCAAGCCATCTGACTATATCCTCGTGATGGCAACATTTACAAAGCACTCATTTAAGCATCCACGATACTGTAATTGTAGCGGTCACTAAGTGGTCCATTGATGGCACACATACACAACATTGGGACATCTGCCTCCAATAGCTGATCTGTAAGCAGCAGTCCTCAACAGGGTGCAGACCTGGGTCCTCTACTGCTTGGAATCTATTTAACCACAATACAAGTGACAACTGAATAACTGTGGCTAGCTATGTTGGCTGATGCCTTCAAACTGTGATCACTTATAGAGCCTCTGTGTTATGACACTATCCTGCAAGAGGGTATTGCAAACAGATGCCTGTTGACATACTACTGGACATAAACTCCATGAAAATATATATGTAGTATAATTTCCATCAGTTAGGCCTATGTACCTGGTAAGTATCACATCAGTTGCAACATGTGATGTACATACTCAGGAGTGAAAGAACTGGGCACACACACCTGGCCACACAGGTTTACACCTAATATGCCTCAGATCACCATGTCTCTACAGTGGTATGGCAAGAATCATATGGCATAGCTGAGGCCACGGTCACCTGCAAGTGACATACTCATAGCCTCCAAGTACTCTTCCCTAAGCATTTGAATGTTTGAGTGCAATAGCCATTTGTTGATGAACCTTTCCAAGTAGTACTGGCAATTGCATACAACAGTATGGTCCCTCACAAGGACACTTCACGTCTTCAGTATGTGTTCAATGGGGATTGTCTGCAATGAGTGTCATTGTCGTCGATAGCATATCGACTACTCAGAGGTGATCTGTGTCTTGCATATGGGGCAATGTGTCACCCTGGTTGATTGCATATGCTGCCTATCTGAAGCAGTCATAGTAGATGGATAACTCACTGTAAGGACATTAACCTTGTATGTGACATTAGTACTACATGCTTGTGGGAGAGATTTGTCTAGCAGATTTAAACACACCCTTGAAACAGAACCCTGCCTAATGGGACACAGATCACCTCAGTGGACCTCAGCACATGCCATCTGTATGATTGGCTGGGTGACCATCATCTCAACACAGAGCATCTGCCTGTGTTTCTCTTGAACTGGAGCAATATGTGCTGATCCTGTAACTATGGGTATAAAGATGTTTATGATTATGAAGGCTGTATGGCCATTATGCTAGTGAAGTCCAAACATACTATGGTTCCATAACATAGTGTAAAATTCTCTAACAGACTCCCACACAATCATGGCTACATTGAGGCTAACACCACTTCCAATCACTATGTACAGGACATGCCAAGGCACACATATAGTGCACATTGGCTGTAGGTAGATGAGAGCACTTACCTATGTAATGGTATACACTACAGATCACAGTACATGATGCATGCAACACACCTCATGTCTGCTAGTACTATCAGTTTAGGACATATTATGCTTGATGACATTAGGAGCCTTGTTGTGTTCAGTCCTTTGGGGGGCACATCACACTCTACAAATAAAGTACTGCAAAACCCTACCTATTTCTTATCTACCAAGGTGATCATATTTATTCCATATGGACATGCACACACGCCAAGTAGCCTGGAGTGAGATTAGAACCCCTACCTATCTAATCTTACACACTATAGCTCATAGTACTTATTGCATACATCATGGGTTAAGTCCAATGCTGTTCTGTCAGCTGGAAGCCTTAAGGTGGATAGCATCATCAGGTCTTGTAGAAAAGGGAAGTTTCCAAGCCAGCAGCAAGTTACAGGGCCAAAAAGTGCATACCCATTGCAGGTGGATAGCCCTTGAGAGCCTGTCAGTTGTTTTCAGGGGGGTACACACACACACACACACACACACACACACACACACACACACACACACACACACACACACAGACACATCAAGTAGCCTTAAGTGAGATTAGAACCCCAACCTATCTAGTGTTATGCACTATAGGGCACAATACTTATTGTGTGTGTCACAGCTTAAGCCAGATACTACACTCTCAGATGGTAGCCTTAAGGTGGATGACATCATTAGGCCTTGTAGAAGAGGTCAGTTTGGAAGCCAGCAGCAACTTACAGGGTGAAAAAAATGTATAACCATTGCAGGTGGATAGCCCATGAGGGCATGTCAGCTCTTTTGCAGGGTGACACACACACACACACACACACACACACACACACACACACACACACACACACACACACACACACACACACACACACACACTCCAAGTGGCCTGGAGTGAGATTAGAACCCCTACCTATCTTGTCTTATACACTATAGCTCATAGTACTTATTGCACGCACCACAGGTTAAGTCTGTTATATATGTGATTGTAGGCACAGTACTTGTGCATTACACAAACTAGGCTTGTGCAGAACAGAGGCCTGCAGAGGGATATTGCTTCATACTGTTATCTGCATCTAGTATCCTAGCAGTGGGATAACTGTTATTATCCTAGCTTTGCATGTACCATTACCAGTATGTCCATATGTGTCTGTTTGCACTTAGGCAAACCTGTGGGCAGGAACAATGTGTCATGTCCATGTATGCATTGACAAAATTATACATTGACCAAGAAAGGTGAAAACCAGATGAAAGAGCAAACAAAACTAGAAAAAATCAGGCTCTGATGGTCATTGAATGCATAAGAAGAAGGAAACTTCCTTCTTCTTGTGCCTTCTCTAACATTATACATTACACCACCAGCCCACCTGCATCTGTCTACATGGTGATATCCAGCAGGCGCAGGTGTCTGTTGGTAAGTGGATTATGTACTGTTTCATTCTTAGTTTGGATCCTTTGAGCAACAGTATGGATGTGTGATAGTGCAGATTTATTCACCATTATTAGTGTATGTAGGACAACACAGACATCCACACACATACTTATGTATATAACTGGGATGTACATGTAAATATAGCTGTGTGTGTATGATGTGTATATGTGTTAAATAGATATATGGGAAGAGTCTATGTATCATTTTAATATATATATATATATATATATATATATATATATATATATATATATATTGGTATAATTCTATTTGACACTACATAGAGATAGATATACTATGCATGAGAGACAGAGACAAAGCTAGTGACAGATAGATATGTATAGGTATATTTCTGTATGTATAGACATATTTATACATAGGTCAATTTGATCAAGGGACAAGAAAGTTGCGCTCATTTTAACTAAGTGTATGGGCATGCCCAATGGGACTGTCAGTACTTATAAAGTGACTCCAGGCCACACCTACCTGTACTCCAGTCTGGGATTTTGTGTGTTACAGACAATGACATCTGTCCATGTTTCTGCAGTACTGCACTTCACTGAAAATGTCTACGGCATTCTCCAGCTGTCTGCTGTACTTAATATGTGACCGAGGTTCATAATGTTACACCACACACAGGCTGACAGTCTGTGAAAGCACCAACAAAATAATACCTCACATGTCACTACTTTCAGATTAGAACCATCAACACCATCAGCCATGGTTAACATCCCTAGTCCACTGAGCCACACAGGCTGACAGACAAAGAGAAGTAATTCATCACACAATCACAAGCATAAATATGTACATTATTATTCCTACATTATGTGTTACATACAATGCATGCTCGAGTTCTATGTTACAGCCCTGAGATTACCTGGTCTGCTGATATACCATTGCTGACTTACTGTTAAAGCAGTTATATGGGAACACTGATGTGTTGGCTGTGGGGAAACAACAGCACATGATCTGCTGGGATAGACAGTAGTCCAAATATTATGTGAACCCAATGTTTAACATCTCCCTTGACTGAGGTAGTGAATATTCCAACCATGAGGCCTAGTGATTATTAGGGAATCCATACTACTGGGCTGGGAATCTGTAGCCCCTTGTGGATGTTACTTCTGTCCAAATAACCCACTATATTTCCTTGCATAAATGCAGCAGATCCATACATATGATACCATAGTATAGTAATACTTACAAGTAGTATGTACATTAGAGACTTACCTTGCAAATGCAGCAGCAGACAGAACTGTAGTTCAGTGCAGACTATGTGTGATGCAAGCAGTATCCAGGCAATACATGGATAAGTACAGGTTGTGTGGGTTTCCCTGCATTAAGAATTTTATTATATGTTTGTGAGTAGGAGTAAGGTGTCAGTCCCTAGGGCCCTAGGTTGTCAGTGAATGTGCTATGCTTTGTTTCTTAGCCAAAGCCAGGGCATAGTGGGTACACCTACATCTGCCTACAGGGACATCATCATGTTGTTCCTCCTCTGAGTCCTCCTGTGACTGTGGTGACCTGCACACTGGTGGGTGGCTGTGTATCCCTTCCCTTTGCTGATCCTACTGCAGTTGTTTCCAAAGGATAATATCATGTAGCATGGCACATACTGTGAACATATGTACACATGTGGCTGGAGACTACTGCAGGGCTCCACCAGATATATTGAGGCACTGAAACCATGACTTCAGAAGCCAAACACACACTCTATGCTGTTTCTAGTTTGTGTGTGTGCCTCATTATGGTGTTCTTCTGTGTGTGTGTGTGTGTGCATTTCTGATGGGTGTCATCATCCATGGTTCCAATGTGTAGCCAGCATCCCCCAGTAATGGCTGTGTGGGATGTCCCCCAGCAAACATCTGGTACAGCTGTGATGTGTGCCAGATATGGTGATCGCAATAACTGCCAGGGCTGCCAGCACACACATTTATGATAAACTACTGGGCATTGCACATGACCTGGTCACTGATGGAGTGGCACCCCTTGTGGTTGATGTAGATCTTACCCTCCTCTTCAGGGGATGACTTGATGTGTACATGAGTGCAATCTATGACACCCAGTACCTCAGGGTAGTGTGCTACATGGTAGAAATATTGCATATTTCTGGCCCTCACCTCAGGGGTGAGGGGAAAAGAAATGTGCTCAATGGCATGTGGCAGCATGGCATCAAGGAACTGGTGGGGTACCCAGGATACTGATGCCTGTGAGACCCCCATTATGTCCCCAGCTGTTTTTTGGAAAGTACTTATAGCTAGTACCCTACGGGCTACACATACCTTTGTTTCCACTAGGATGGGTTCCTCTCTGTCAGCTCTGGGTCTAAATTGAGGGCGGCAGAGCTCAGTGAGATTTTGTAGTATGTCCCTGTCCACCCTGTAATGCTATACAATATCCATTTCATGTAGCTCCTGAAAAGTTACCCTGGGCCTGAACACTCTTCTCCTTCACAGCCTAGGCCTACTGTCAGCAGCAGCAGCACTGAATTCGGCAAGTATCACATACAGATGTAGCAGACCTGCAGCAGCCCCTAGCATTTACTCAGTTAAAATTCCCAAGTCTGTACTCCAATGGTGCAGAGTATGGGGGAAAAATCAAATTGTAGGGAGTATGCATACTTTATAGTGCACTGCTGTAGGTGCTGACTGTGTGATTGGCTACCTATGATGCATTCCATCTGCCTAGTATATCATTATAAGTTCATAGGTTCATAAGTATGTACTAGGCTATCAGCCATGGGGCCTATATAAGCCTAGCCAAAAAGGTTCCCTGGCTTTCGCTACCCGAGAAAATTATTTTCCTGTGCCCCTGTCAAGTAGTGCCACAGAAGTGATCCCCAGGGTGAATTTTCTATTTCTCATCATTTAATGGTCATAGTTTAAATTAAACAGGGGTCAAAACTAATTAATATGTCATTGGTGTTAGATACACTATGCACTTGGACACACCCTTCCTTGATGTCAGCTACCTCCTCTGTAAACACAAACATGGTTCTCTGCCTACACAAAGGGGATATGCAGACATGATTACCCCTTTATGTTATTCAGTAACTCTATCTCATTTGCATAAAGATCCATGCTCAGAGCCTGGAAACTGCATGCATCATAGCCCAACCACTTTAGCAACAGCACTAATGCACCATTGCAGATACTCCATGCAGGGTCCTGTAATACATTTCTATCACATAATATTCATTTTCTTTTTTTCCAATTTTTTTTTTATAAAGCATGTTTGTGCACTGTGGTGTGCCATGCAAACATGTCCAGATTATTCAAAAAATATAATCAATTTAACTTATTTTCTTTAATTTTTCAGACACACAGGATGATAGCTTTGCTCATATCTGCGGTATGCAATTGTTGTCCATATATCTACATTTGTACAGCCCATTTTGTCTGTCTACTCTCCTGTATATGGAATTTTTCTGTGTACACTACAGATACTGACACAGGGTCTGAAGACCTGCCTATCTGTTTGCTGGATCACTCCACCTTCCTTATTTGTATGATTCATCTGCTTAAGAGGTGATTTGCAAGCCACAGAACTTCCCGTGCATGCGTGCCACTCAACTGTGCTTCCTGAATCAAAAAGCTGCTTATTTTTGTGTAAGCAGCACAGCGGGATGCCTACACAGTAAAAAAAATGCGTAGGCTTTATTAAATTTCTCCCACTGTCTTTAACATAGAAGACTGACAGTTGAAATAGAATATGTTCAAAGTACAACAAACAAACTGTTTCTTTAAAAAATATTCAAACTGTGCCTTGTAGCTGACACTGTATTTAGAGACTGAGGCAGTCTCTCACCATTTAGAAATCTGTTCTCAACATCCATAATGATACTACTTTAATGAAGATGGGAAAACATTCATTGTTCTCTGGTTCATCCATTATCTTGTGACTTCCGCGACTAGCTTAGACCAGTTTACAGGCATTGCTGTATTCTGGGCTGTGGTGTAGTTCCTGTGTTGTCCATTACCTTACTTGGATAGAAGTAAGTTTCTTAGCTCACCAGTGGGAGTGGGGAGCCTTGAGCAGCCTACCTGTCCTTGGGGGAAGTGACCTCAGCACAAGAAGCTGTAGTAATTGGTTGTTTGGGACCATTCCTAGCTCTTTTGCAGTTCACTGTTTAAAATCTGCATTTGCACAGCTTTGAGCAGTCGTGCGCATAGCGCAGCACCGGTTAAACAAGGTTAAACTTTTTCTGGCTCCACCAAGTCTGCTCTTCAAATTTTCCCTTAAGGAAGCTCTACTCTTAGTATAACCAGACTACTTACTGTCTTATAAGCCTAGCACTTGTTCTCAATACTTCTCTACTAAGTAAGCACTCTCGTACTAAGTAAAGCACTACATCTACTTACCACCCCTGTGAATACTCACTTCCCTTAAAGGTATACCACTCCCGTATACTGTTCCTGCATGTCGAGTGGTAGATTACTGGCATCGTCTCCAGTTCAGCTGGTCAATCTGGGCATCTTGAGACAATGCTACAATTGTCTCATGTACACAGACAACCCTCTTCTCCTCCCAACAAACACAAATAAATGTTTGAGATGCAACTATATAGCCAAACTGGAGGCTGAACTCTGTCAACCCAGGGCTGGCATGACCAGACAGGAGGAGATGGCAACCACACACACAACAATCCCAGTCCCACATAGACCTACCACAACTGCAAACCAAACACATAAAAACACAAAGACATACTCGGAGGCTCTAATAAAAAACTTACCAAAACAACAGAGGCTCCCAAAGCAGACATCCAAAAATCCACCACCTCAAAACAAAACACATGCAACACATACTTCAATAAATCAGTGTTTCGACCAATCACAGCCCTTAAGGCCAAACACCTTGCCTGATACTCTAGTAATAGGTGACTCCATAGTCAGACACACTGATGTCCCACTGACCAGGCTGAACAAGGAGAAAGTGACTGTGAGCTGTCTATCGGGGGCTAGGATCCGCCACATAACACATGCACTCAGGTCACTCCAAAGCAAGTACAAATATGACTCTGTCATTGTCCATGCTGGTGTGAATGACCTGAGACGTACCTCCCTGGACTACATGAAAAGAGACATAGAGGAGCTCTCCGATTATGTAGCCCAGGCTGGTATGACCCTGACCCTGAGCAGCATCATGCCCTCACCAAGAATAATACCACAATACAAAGACAAGATGATCAGCTTTAACAATTGGCTTGAGTACTGGTGTCATTCTAAGGGGATCCAATGTCTGTCTGCCTGGGATGATATGTTGGACAAGCCACGCTGCTTTGCAAGGGATGGCTTACACCTGTCACCACTGGGCTTCCAGATATTGGCAAAGGCTCTTGCCACCCCCATAGTGCCTTTTTTAGGCAAGGCTCAAAAGACAAACCCACCTCCTTAGAAAACAAAAATGGAAAAAGACTAAGGGTAATGCTGCTCAATGCCAGAAGTCTAAATCTCAAAATGCAGGCACTTGATGCACTCCTCAGCATGGAGAACATCGACGTCTGTGCAGTAACTGAAACCTGGTTCAAGGCTCCTGAGAGCACCCCAGTGCTACCAGGCTATACCTCGTATCATGCTTTTCAGCCCCAAAACCCGGGCCGAACCACAAAGGGAGGGGGAGTGTCCATATTCATAAAGGACATCCACACCTCCAGGTTAGTAGCAACACATGAAGCAACAGAGACCATACAGGTGCAACTAACCATAGGCAAAACTGCTATGCAACTGGTAGCATGTTACAGACCACCCTCCGAACCTCAAGAACCCCACTCAGCCTTCCTGAAGACATTGGAGGATATGAATGTATCACAAAATACCATCATACTGGGAGACTTCAACTACCCAAACATAGATTGGGTACATTATTCTAGCCCTAATACCCTAGCCCAAAGGTTCCTGGAATTCATAAATTCAAATGCACTGGAAAAACTAGTCACCTCTCCCACTAGGGGAGATAATATACTAGACCTGATCATCACAAACATGGGAACAAAATGCTCCACACCAGAAGTATACCCCTCACTAGTGAGATCTGACCACAAACTAATCACCCTGGATATACATATCCCACCTCCACCCCCAGCACAAAAGACCACAGTGAAAAACTTCTCAAAAGCAGACTTCACTCTTCTTAGGAAGGAGATGGTATCCTATAAGCCCACTGTGCCAGTGGATACCACATCCGGCAATGCCAAATCCTTCACAAATGCTTTCTATGGACATATCCAGGAATGCATGGATCATGCAATCCCAAACAAATCCAAGTCCCTCTCCACCAAATGTAAGCATCCTGTCTGGTGGACCTCAGCCATAAACAAATTGTATAACAAAAGAAGGAAGCTACTGCACGTCAGAGCGAAATCCCATGAAGGGAAGATGTCTCTGATCAACATTAGCAGAAAACTACATTCTCTCATAAAAACATCCAAGGCAAATTTTGAGAGAAAAATCGCTAAGGACACTAAAGATAACCACAAAGCCTTCTTCAGCTATGTTAGAAACCTGCGGAAACCCTCAGATATGCTCAGAGTTGGTTCACAACAACAAAAAATACACTGAACCCACAGATATTGCTAACATTCTGGCTGACAGGTTCAGTGCAAATTTCTCGCCTCCTTCACCCCCAAAGAAGAAATACTTATCCCAGCTGAATGTAATCTCCCTGTCATCTCAGATGTCCAAGTGAGAACTGCCCTAAACAAAGCAAAAAACACAGCATCAATGGGACCTGACAGTATCCCAGGGTGCGTGTTACATGAACTCCAAGAGGAGCTAAACCCACACATAAAAATGCTATTTAACCTTAGCCTTACTTCGGGATATGTACCTGTACACCGGCGTACAGCAACAGTGGTCCCACTCCACAAGGGGGGTGCCTCTACAGACCCTGGAAACTACCGCCCCATATGCTTAACTAGCCTGGTCTGCAAAGCCATGGAAAGAATCATTATGGAACTCATAAACAGAGACATAGGGGACCTACAGACACTTGACCCCACCCAGTTCGGCTTTGTGAAGGGCAGATCCTGCCTTTTAAATCTGGTTGACTTTTTCAAAACAGTCACTAAAGCCATTGATGAGGGCAAAGCAGTCCATACAGCATACCAGGACTTGGCTAAAGCCTTCGACACAATACCCCACTCAGGCATCATACATAAGCTAAACAGCTTAAAAGTAAACCCCTATGTCACTAGATGGGTTGCAAACTGGCTAAAGGATAGAACCCATAAAGTTAAAATCACTGGAGCAATGTCAGACTCAAAGCCGGTCACAAGTGGTGTCCCACAGGGATCTATCCTGGGACCCCTCTTGTTCGGCATTTATTTCTCACATGTTAAAGCAAACATGGGAGGGCTGTGGCTGACAAAGTTCGCAGATGACTGTAAACTAGGAGCCATAGTCGATACACCAGCAGACACACACATCCTACAAAAAGGCCTCACTGAAACGGACAACTGGTGCCGTAGTCACGGCCTTAAACTAAATGCCAAAAAATGTATAGTCATCCCTTTTGGAAAAAACAAAGTACCCACAAATTATCACATACACAGCAACCCACTGAGTACGGAAAAAGTAATCAGAGACCTGGGGACCCAAGTAGACGGCGACCTCTCATTTGACACCCACGTTGCCAAAGTGGTTAGAAAAACATTCTACCTTGCACAACTCATCATGAAGGGATTCACATCCAGATCCAAGGATGTCATTGTACCCCTATATTCCTCCCTCATCAGACCCATGATTGAGTACAATGCCCCATTTGGTATGTACCTCACCCGGCACTTGCAACAGCTGGAGAGACCACAGAAGTACCTCACCAAAAGGATCAAGGGTCTCCAACATATGTCTTATTCAGCCAGACTAAAGAAACTTCAGCTCTATTCAGTGGCATACCGCCTGCTCAGGGGTGATCTCTGCCTGACGTACAAGGCCATGTCCAATCAGGATTTGATGGACATGCTCCACCTCAAAAAATCCAAATCCATCAGGACCACGAGAGCTAAAGGCTTAAACCTCGGCACAAGTATGAATAGGACATGCTGGAGGGATAGATTCATAACCCAGAGGCTTCCCATGCTCTGGAACAGGATCCCAGTTCATATTAGGCAGAGCTCCTCACTGACTCTCTTCAAGAGAAATCTTGATGAGTGGATGGGAGATCGAAAGTTTACCCCAGGGGTCACATCGGTGTCACTGCTTGACAGGGGCACAGTAAACTAATTCTATTATATAAGGGGACCTTCATTGTGTCACTACTAGACAGAGGCACAGTATTCTAGATTTATTCTGTACATTTTTGTACCATTTCATGGGGTGGCAAAAGCCACATCACTATGGCTAGGCTTACAAATGCCCCAGGGCAGATAGCCTAGTATTATACTATGAAACTATGAAACTAAGAAACTATGTTCACAATTCAAGTGTCTAGATCAGGTAACAGTGTAAGAATGCATTCCATTCAAAGCTACATGAATGTTCTCAAATATAGTAAAATTGTTTTCCAGCACAGAATATAACCATAAATCATTTAACCCTGACTTAGCAAGGGTGGAGTCACTTTCCTTGCCCAATGTTTCAGGGATAAAACTGAAACCAAACAACAAAAGACAACAAAATAAAATCCATGGAAAATGTATTGTCCAATAATAATAAAACAAGCACAAAAGTTGGCATAGAAGGCAAAATCTATATTTATTACTATATTTATTAAGCACTTTACTTTACATATTTCCTTTGACTTTTTCAAAATAAAAACAGTTACTCAAATATTTACATTTTAACAACTCCTTGCTCACACAAATTAATTACATGATTAGCATCAGTTAAAACTATACAAACACAAATTGGTGGAAACACACATTGAAATATATAAAATTAATGCAAATGTTAACCCTTTAATCATTTTCGTTATCACTTCCCATTACAACACTCAATATAAATAACTTCAGTGAGTCCTGGAAACTTGTTCGTCTATACCCATAGCTGTCAAACAGTTTCCTAAATTGCACTCTCTAAAATAAACTGGCACATGATGCAAAACAAATATAATTTTCTACAACCCATGCAACCCCTTGTGTGTCTATACAAAGCATTATTTTCATTTTTATGCTTTGCTGCATACACACAATTCTCAACTCTTTAGAAAATGTTCTCGTAGTCATTCCAATGAAAATGCAAGTGCATATGAAATACATAATAATAGGCAATGCCAAAATAATTAGACATATAATGATGAAAAATAAGAATTGCTTTGTCAAGATGTCATAAGTCTATAGATGAACTTTTTAATATAACCATGCATGCACTGCAATGAATACATTTATAAGTGCCCGTACTCCTATAAGTTAAAGGCATAATTAAAAAAGCATTTAAATTAGAATTCTTTCTGTAAATAAACTCTGGACTGCTGCTTATAACAGTTATTATTAATTATTCCCACAACAATTTTCAAATTACCAATGACAGCATTTTTAATACTTATGCTGGCTCGTGACATATCCAAGCAAAAGGTATTAATCATAATAGAAGTCTTCTGTTACTTATCAGTCACTTATCAGTTACTTATCACTGTATAAAATAGGTAAAAATCTTTCCTTTGTTTTCAAACTAATTTCTTGAGCTACAAAATGAAAGGAAAATATGTTGTTGACCTCCCTTTTCTAGAAACATTTTGCAATATGTTGTAATTTGTAACAAAAGCATTTCTATTGGTACTATGTCTGTATGAGTCAATTGTTTCCCCACAAGGGATGTTCTTTTTCATAAACAGTACATGGTGAACGTCCTAATGGAAATAATTATTTTGAAAGGTACTTTTTTTCCTTCTAATGTCTACTATTTGCTTTCACAGTGGTGGTTATTTGCAGGGTAGTTAAATTATGAAAGTATAACAATATGACGTGTAGGAAGAGATTGGAAGGGAGGTAAAGACTGATCTCATTTGTCTTTTCATCTGTGTTTCTATACTGTTCTTATGATTTTCATTCTTTTTCTAATTTATTGTTGAATATGTGAAATCAGTTCAAAATCATTCTTATATTTATGTATTAAAGTAATATTTTTTCTGCATTATCATATAGTTAAATGCCTTCTGTTTCTTTTTTTTTAAATAAAATAATTCTATCTTACTTCCAAAAATTTGTTTTCACTGAACTGTGCATGCTCTTCTGAGAAAGTAATACAGACCAAAACTCCACAGTACCTCTCATTTTCCTAATAGTGTGATGATGTACAAAATGCTACCAACTTTAAGTTCAACATGAATTCTACACAAACTATAGAACTAATAGCAGAAATCAGTGATAGTGCAATTTACTGTATGTGATCCAAAGGTAATGACTTTGATAGACGAGGCTGCAATGAATCCATATGTTCCTTATGGGAAGTGCACGTGATACGAAGAGCCCCCACATTATTCCATCATGGCGCTATGGTGGTCATGGAGGAACTTGCAAGTGAGTTACATAACAAGATACTTGTCCACCTATCATGTGACTTGTAGTGTTACACCAAGATCTCTGTCTGAAAGAAACATGAATACTGTGGTCATCTGACAGTCCAGAAAAAGAAGAGCTACAAGCCAAGTCTGCCATTTTGGAATTTCATGCCATGTTAGGACTGAAATCATTCATTTTTCAAGTTCCATCTGTCAGAGATTTGCTAACAATGCTTTTACTAGGGAACACTACTCTCTAATTCTTGCAATGACAACTAATGCCAGAATCTGTTTTTGCTTTTAAACTTTTATATAGTGTTTCCATGTAGTGTTAGACAGAAATACACCGAAAAATATTATGACAAAAATGAAATATTAGTACAGCATATCAATTCAGACTAATACTAAGGTATAACTGGAAATATAATGGACAAACTCTAACAATGTTTCTATTAATGCATCTAAAACAAATAAAAATTAGACATATTAAATTATTTAAAAATTAGAGATCTCTGTATGTATTAAAATGTATATTCATCAAGCTTTCTAGCTACAGTGTCACTCTCAAAGTTACAGACTCCTTGTATAATCCAAAAGTGTAGCCATCCAGCAACACTCCCATTTTACTGCAGGGTTATCAAATACTTGCTTGAGCAGAACGTCATTATTCAGGACGGCATTGTTCAGATTTTATAGATCACATGTATTTCAAATTCTGCCCTCAATTTTTTTATTATTCAGGATACTTTCATTGCCTCCAGACATTTCTTACTGCAGCATCTATTGATTTCACTTACCTACAATCCAGATAAGCCCACAAGGACAAGTGTATCATTTCAGATATTCAAAAGACATTTCAGATATTCAAAAGAGGAAAGTCAAAATGGGAACATCAAAAGTTCAGAACATTGCAACAAAAAGATTGCTTGCCAGAAATCATTAATAAAGTTTTGGTATATAATATCAAGAACAGAGAACAAATAGAGTTACTTGGCAGGATAATTTTATGAGTATTGATTCCTTTGAAAAATGCATGTTAATATCAGTTTTCTTACTCTGGCAGAGCTGCAAGTTAATAGCTCTAATGTTTTAAAAAGTGGCCCTGATTGACCCTGACTACTTTCAGATTTGTGTGAGTCAGGAGGTAAGAGGTTGAGAGCTATGTGGAAGACAGCTTGGCATGCAGATAATGTAATAGCAGTTTGGAGGTGATAGTCATTTTCCTCATTTCTCCAGGACTCTACAATATAATGAGGTTTGTTATAGTCTTCTGTTTAAATACAAACAAACACACTTACAAAAAACTACATAAATGTGGAATGAACACAACTTTCACACAGACACACACACACGCACGCACACACACACGCACACACGCACACACATGCGAGTGTTTGTGTGTGTGTGTGTGTGTGTGTGTGTGTGTGTGTGTGTGTGTGTTTTGTGTGTGTGTGTGTGTGTGTGTGTGTGTGTGTGTGTGTGTGTGTATATATATATATATATATACGTCTATATAAAGACATACACATATCTATATTTATCTACAGACATCTCTAGCTAACTCTCTCTCTCTGTATAATATGTATATTTATAAAATATATATATATATATATATATATATATATATATATATATATATATATATATACATACATATACATACATATAGCTATAGAGGTGTGTGTGCATGTCTGTGTATATGTATATATATATATTTATATATATATATATATATATATATATATATAGATAGATATATAGACACAAACGCATATAAAGGTGATATTTCTGATTAGCCAGTGGAGTCACTTTCTGCCAATTTAGGGATAAAACTGAAACCAAACAACAAAGACAACATAAAATACATGCAAAATGTATTGTCCAATAACAATAAAACAAGCACAAAAGTTCACATAGAAAACAAAATCTAAACTTATTACCATACTTATTAAGCACTTTTTCTTTAAAATTTCCTTTGACTTTTCAAAATAAAACAGTTACTCAAATATTTACATTTTAACAACTCCTTGCTCACACAAATTAATTACATGATTAGCATCAGTTAAAACTATACAAACACAAATTGGTGGAAACACACATTGAAATATATAAAATTAATGCAAATGTTAACCCTTTAATCATTTTCGTTATCACTTCCCATTACAACACTCAATATAAATAACTTCAGTGAGTCCTGGAAACTTGTTCGTCTATACCCATAGCTGTCAAACAGTTTCCTAAATTGCACTCTCTAAAATAAACTGGCACATGATGCAAAACAAATATAATTTTCTACAACCCATGCAACCCCTTGTGTGTCTATACAAAGCATTATTTTCATTTTTATGCTTTGCTGCATACACACAATTCTCAACTCTTTTAGAAAATGTTCTCGTAGTCATTCCAATGAAAAATGCAAGTGCATATGAAATACATAATAATAGGCAATGCCAAAATAATTAGACATATAATGATGAAAAATAAGAATTGCTTTGTCAAGATGTCATAAGTCTATAGATGAACTTTTTAATATAACCATGCATGCACTGCAATTAATACATTTATAAGTGCCCGTACTCCTATAAGTTAAAGGCATAATTAAAAAAGCATTTAAATTAGAATTCTTTCTGTAAATAAACTCTGGACTGCTGCTTATAACAGTTATTATTAATTATTCCCACAACAATTTTCAAATTACCAATGACAGCATTTTTAATACTTATGCTGGCTCGTGACATATCCAAGCAAAAGGTATTAATCATAATAGAAGTCTTCTGTTACTTATCAGTCTTATCAGTTACTTATCACTGTATAAAATAGGTAAAAATCTTTCCTTTGTTTTCAAACTAATTTCTTGAGCTACAAAATGAAAGGAAAATATGTTGTTGCCCCCCTTTTCTAGAAACATTTTGCAATATGTTGTAATTTGTAACAAAACTTTTTTGGTACTATGTCTGTATGAGTAACCCAAAAGGGATGTTCTTTTCATAAACAGTACATGGTGAACGCCTAATGGAAAAAATTTTTTGAAAGGTACTTTTTTCCTTCTAATGTCTACTATTTGCTTTCACAGTGGTGGTTATTTGCAGGGTATTTAAAAATAAAAGTATAACAATATGACTAGGAAGAGATTGGAAGGAGGTAAAGACTGATCTCATTTGTCTTTTCATCTGTGTTTCTATACTGTTCTTATGATTTTCATTCTTTTTCTAATTTATTGTTGAATATGTGAAATCAGTTCAAAATCATTCTTATATTTATGTATTAAAGTAATTTTTTTTCTGCATTATCAAAAGTTAAATGCCTTCTTTTTTTTTTTAAATAAAAAAATTTTATCTTATTTCCCAAAAAATTTGTTTTCACTGAACTGTGCATGCTCTTCTGAAAAGAAAACAGCCCAAAAAACCCAAGTACCTCTCATTTTCCTAATAGTGTGATGATGTAAAAAATGCTACCAACTTTAAGTTCAACATGAATTCTACACAAACTATAGAACTAATAGCAGAAATCAGTGATAGTGCAATTTACTGTATGTGATCCAAAGGTAATGACTTTGATAGCCCTCAATGAATCCATATGTTCCTTGGGAAGTGCACTTTTGAACATTATTCCATCATGGGATGGTGGTCATGGAAACTTAATGAGTTACATAACAAGATACTTGTCCACCTATCATGTGACTTGTAGTGTTACAAAGATCTCTGTCTGAAAGAAACATGAATACTGTGGTCATCTGACAGTCCAGAAAAAGAAGAGCAAAAGCCAAGTCTCCCTTTTTGGAATTTCATGCCATGTTAGGACTGAAATCATTCATTTTCAAGTTCCATCTGTCAGAGATTTGCTAACAATGCTTTTACTAGGAACACTACTTTTAATTCTTGCAATGAAAACAACCAGAATCTTTTTGTTTTTAAACTTTTATATAGTGTTTCCATGTAGTTTTAAACAGAAATACACAAAAATATTATGACAAAATGAAATATTAGTACAGCATATCAATTCAGACTAATACTAAGGTATAACTGGAAATATAATGGACAAACTCTAACAATGTTTCTATTAATGCATCTAAAACAAAAAAAAATTAAAATATTAAATTATTTAAAATTAGAGATCTCTGTATGTATTAAAATGTATATTCATCAAGTTTTTAGCCAGTGTCACTCTCAAAGTTACAGACTTTGTATAACCCAAAAAGTGTAGCCATCCAGCAACACCCCATTTTACTGCAGGGTTATCAAATACCTTGAGCAGCGTCATTATTCAGGACGCATTGTTCAGATTTTATAGATCACATGTATTTCAAATTCTCCCCTCAATTTTTTTATTCAGGATACTTTCATTGCCTCCAGACATTTCTTACTGAAATCTATTGATTTCACTTCCCAAATCCAGAAAACCCCACAAGGACAAGTGTATCATTTCAGATATTCAAAGACATTTCAGATATTCAAAGAGGAAAGTCAAAAGGGGAACATCAAAGTTCAGAACATTGAAAAAAAAGATTGCTTGCCAGAAATCATTAATAAAGTTTTGTATATAATATCAAGAACAGAGAACAAATAGAGTTACTTGGCAGGATAATTTTATGAGTATTGATTCCTTTAAAAAATGCATGTTAATATCAGTTTTCTTACTCTGGCAGAGCGGGTTAATAGCTCTAATTTTTTAAAAAAGGGGCCCCTGATTGACCCTGACTACTTTCAGATTTGTGTGAGTCGGGGGTGGGGAAAGAGCTATGTGGAAGACACGGCATGAATAATGTAATAGCAGTTTGGAGGTGATAGTCTTTTTCCTCCTCCAGGACTCTACAATATAATGAGGTTTGTTATAGTCTTCTGTTTAAATACAAACAAACACACTTACAAAAACTACATAAATGTGGAATGAACACAATTTAGACACACACAGCCAACAAACACTTTAAAAAACACACAACACACACACACACATGGGTGTTTGTGTGTGTGTGTGTGTGTGTGTGTGTGTGTGTGTGTGTGTGTGTGTGTGTGTGTGTTTTTTTTTATATATATATTTATATTTGCTTTTTTATCTACAGACATCTCTAGCAAACCCTCTCTCGGTTTTTTTTTTTTTTTTTTTTTTTTTTTTTTGTTGGGTGTGTGTTGTTTGTATATATTATATATATATATATATATATATATATATATATATATATATATAGATATAAAAGACACAAACGCATATGGTGATATTTCTGATCCTGGGGGGGGGGGGGGGGGGGGGGGGGGGGGGGGGGGAACGACAAAAAAAAAAAAAAAAAAAAAAAAAAAAAAAAAAAAAAAAAAACACTGCCTGAATATGGGTTGACATGCTTTATCCTTTGAGTAACCCTTTTAATAAGTTGCAGATTTTATCTTTGTATGATAAGACCTCTGTTTGTTGAACAGATGTATGCATTTTTGAAAGCCAATTGTTTTTTAACATGAAAAAATTAATTTATTTAATGTCATAAACATGCTATTGATTGCTGCTTGAAATTTTTCTATTAACTAGAAATAAAAATTCATAAAAATAATTTGAATTGGCTCTGATCAAAAAAAAACAGCAGAGGCCCCCAAAAAGGACACCCAAACAACCACCACCTCAGAACACAACACCTGCAACACATAGACCTCACAGTCAGAGTGTCAAACAGTCACAGCCCTTAAGGCCAAACACAATGCCAGACACACTAGTCATTGGTGCTCCATAGTCAGAAAATAGGACCAGACTGAGTAAGGAAAAGGGTACAGAAATGCCTTGGGGAGAACCCCCACATAAAAGCACTCAGGTCCCCAACAGCAGGTAAAATATGTCAGTCATTGCCCCCTGGTGTAAACGACCTGAAAATTTGGACTACATGAAAAGAGACATTGAGGAGCCTCATTATGTACCCCAGGCAAACCCTGACCTTGAGCAGTATGCTACCTTCACCAAGAATGATGCCACAATACAGAGATAAGATGATCAGCTTTAACAATTGGCTTAAACTCGGGGATCCAATGTCTGTCTCCGGGGATGACATGCTGGAAAACCCGCTGCTTAAGGGGACGGCTTGCACCTGTCACCCTGGGATTCCGGATATTGGCAAAGGTTTTCCCAATAGTCCCTTTTTTAGGCAAGGCTCAAATTCTAAACCTACCACCCTAGAACAAAAAAGGAAAAACTAAGGGTAATGCTGCTCAATGCCAGAAGTCTAAATCTCAAAATGCAGCTGAGGCCCTTCTCAGTATGGAGAACATCGATGTCTGTGCAGTGACAGAAACCTGGTTCAAGGCCCCTGAGAGCACCCCAGCACTATCAGGTTTTACCTTTTTCATGCCCCCCCCAAAAAACTCCAAGAAAGGAGGGGGTATCCATATTCATCAAAGACACCCACACCTCAAGACTGGTGGCAAAGCATCGGAGACCATCCAGGTGCAATTAACCATAGGCAAGACTGCTCTGAAAATTGTAGCATGTTACAGGCCACCTCACAAACTCAGGAACCCCTGGCCTTCCTGAAAACACTGAGGGGATAAATGTATCACCAAACACCATCATACTAGGTGACTTAAAACCCAATATAGACTGGGAACACTATCAAGCCCAAACACCCTAGCCCAAAAGTTCCTGGAATTCATAAACTCAAATGCCATGGAACAACTAGTCACCACCCCCACAAGAGGAGTTTGATCTCATCATCAAACATGGGAGCACAATGTTCAACACCGAAGTATACCCTCACTGGTGAGATCAGATCACAACTAATCTCGCTGGAGGTCCTCATCCCCCCCCACCTGAAATAAAAGACCACAGTAAAGAACTTCTAAAGGACTTCACACTTCTAAAGACTAGTGGGTCCCCTTTTAAAGGGCCCCCCGACCCACGGAAAACATACTGCCACTTACAAATGCCTTCTACCAGCACCTGCAGGACTGATGGATAAGGCAATCCCAAGCAAAACAAAGACTTTTTTCCCAAAAGGCAAGCCCATCTGGTGGACCCCAGCCATAAACAAACTCTAAAAAAAAGGAGGAAGCTACTACAAGATAGAGCAAAATTTGGTAAGACACCCTTGATCACTATAAGTAAAAAACTAAGAGCTCTCATAAAATCATCCAAAGCAAATTTTGAGAGAAAAATAGCTAAAGACTCAAAAGACAATCATAAGGCCTTCTTTAGCTATGTTAGAAACCGGGGAGGAAACTCCCAGATATGCTCAGAACTAGTTCAAAATGATGTGAAGATTACTGATCCTACAGACATTGCCAACATACTGGCTGACAGGTTCAGTGCAAACTCCCCCCCCAAAAGGAGAGATATCTATACCAAGCGATTGCAGCCCCCAAACATCCCCAAACCCCAATGAGAACTGCTCTCAAAAAAACACAGCATCCATGGGACCTGATGGTGTCCCCGGTGTGTGCTCCAAACTCAAAAAAAACCCACAGCTAGGACAGCTGTTTAATCATAGTCTTACCTCTGGATATGTACCCAGGAGTGGCGACTGCAACTGGGGTCCCCCTTCAAAAAGGGGGTGCCCCCAAACCCCCCGGGAAATTACCGCCCATTAGCTTGACAAGCCTTATCTGTAAAGCCATGGAGAGGATCATAATGGACCTCATAAAAAAGACATAGGGAATTTGCAGACTTTGGATCCATCCCAGTTTGGCTTTGTCAAAGGCAGATCATCCCTTTTAAACTTGGTTGACTTTTCAAACAGTCACCAAAGCCATTGATGAGGGAAAGGCAGTCCATACAGCCTTCGATCTGGCCCTTTTGATACAATACCCCACTGGTATCATTGAAAACTCATCAGCTTAAATGTTAACCCATACATCACAAGATGGGTTGCAAACTGGCTGAGTGACAGAACCCACAGGGTCAGAGTTGCGGGCCCATGTCAGATGTTCACAAGTGGTGTCCCAAGGGCTCAGTCCTCCCACTCTTGTTTGGCATCTACTTTTCAAGTACAAGCAAACACAGGAGGGTTATTTGACAAAGTTTGCAGATTTTTTATTTATTCAAGGATTAAAACCTTTTTTCCATTGCCTCCAGAAAAATTTTTCCTTTTACTTGAGAAAATCTTATTGGAATTTTAAAAACCTTACCTTTTTAAACAATCCAGAAATTTTAAAAGCCCAAACCCAAAAAAGGGACAAGTGTATCATTTCAGATATTCAAAGACATTTCAGATATTCAAAGAGGAAAGTCAAAAGGGGAACATCAAAGTTCAGAACATTGAAAAAAAAGATTGCTTGCCAGAAATCATTAATAAAGTTTTGTATATAATATCAAGAACAGAGAACAAATAGAGTTACTTGGCAGGATAATTTTATGAGTATTGATTCCTTTAAAAAATGCATGTTAATATCAGTTTTCTTACTCTGGCAGAGCGGGTTAATAGCTCTAATTTTTTAAAAAAGGGGCCCCTGATTGACCCTGACTACTTTCAGATTTGTGTGAGTCGGGGGTGGGGAAAGAGCTATGTGGAAGACACGGCATGAATAATGTAATAGCAGTTTGGAGGTGATAGTCTTTTTCCTCCTCCAGGACTCTACAATATAATGAGGTTTGTTATAGTCTTCTGTTTAAATACAAACAAACACACTTACAAAAACTACATAAATGTGGAATGAACACAATTTAGACACACACAGCCAACAAACACTTTGAAACACAACACACACACACACATGGGTGTTTGTGTGTGTGTGTGTGTGTGTGTGTGTGTGTATGTGTGTGTGTGAGTGTGTGTGTGTATTTTTTTATATATATATTTTTCCTATAAAAAACATACACTTTCTATATTTATCTACAGACATCTCTAGCTAACTCTTTTTGTATAATATGTATATTTAAAAAATATATATATATATATATATATATATATATATATATATATATATAAAAAAACATATACATACATATAGCTATAGAGGGGGGTTTTTGTTTGTATATATATATATATATATATATATATATATATATATATATAAAAAAGATAGATATATAGACACAAACGCATATAAAGGTGATTTTTTGATCCTGAGCCATTTTTTTGGGTGGCAAAAAATTATAGAAACATTATCACATGATGAGGTTTTTTTTGGGCTGTAACAGTCATTTATCTTTGCTACTGGATGTTCAGAAGGTTGTGGGTTATATTTCTCCCCAGATGGTGCTACATGCTCTACCAGTCCCTTACTTACTCTTTGCACCTCCCCATTTAAAGTTGCCCAAGCAAATAAACCTTAGTGGTGTGCAAATGTTTCAGTATGAAGTTGTATCCATCAATACTTTAGATTAAAACACTGCCTGAATATGATTTTTTTTTACATCATTCATCCTTTGAGTAACCCTTTTTTAAGTTAAAGATTTTATTTTTTTATGATAAGACCTCTGTTTGTTGAACAGATGTATGCATTTTGGGCCAATTGTTTTTTTAACATGTAAGTAAAATAACTTAATTTATTTAATGTCATAAACATGCTATTGATTGCTGCTTGAAATCTGTTACTCATTAACTAGAAAAAAAATATCTAGGGGGAAAAATAATTTGAATTACTCAACATCTGTTAATAATGTTGAAGACTATTTTGTCCCACCTATAATGTCCATTTTAACATTGTTTCAGAAGACAAAGGCTGTGGCATTAATATACAGCACATTGCTCTGTATAAAATATCTTGAAGACGGTAATACTTTAGAAGGAAATAATGAGACAGATGTAAATAATTGTCTTAATGGAAAGAGTGCAGTATGCATAGTATGGAAATAACTGCAAAAAATATGGAAATTCAATCTAAGAAAAAAAGGGCCCAAAAAAAGGGGAAAGAACGGAAAACTTGCCCCCCTCAAATCCCTTTTCCCAGCATCGGGAAACGGGTTTGATAAGTCCAAAAAGGGGGAACCTAACAAGAACCGTTGGGGACTAAATGATACTACAAGTGAGCAGTAAGCACCCTTGATCACTTTTACATTACTAAGGCTGACTAAGTGGCCTTTTAGTGTGCTGAAACTCCCGATATCCAAACAGGAGTGAGATTATCTATAACCGCTGCATTTTGGGGAAAAAAGCCCCCAAACATCCCCAAACCCATGAGAACTGCTCTCAAAAAAACACAGCATCCATGGGACCTGATGGTGTCCCCGTGTGTGCTCCAAACTCAAGAAAACCCACAGCTAGGACAGCTGTTTAATCATAGTCTTACCTCTGGATATGTACCCAGGAGTGGCGACTGCAACTGTGGTCCCACTTCACAAGGGGTGCCTCCAACCTGAAATTACCGCCCATTAGCTTGACAAGCCTTATCTGCAAAGCCATGGAGAGGATCATAATGGACCTCATAAAAAAGACATAGGGAATTTGCAGACTTTGGATCCATCCCAGTTTGGCTTTGTCAAAGGCAGATCATCCCTTTAAACTTGGTTGACTTTTCAAACAGTCACCAAAGCCATTGATGAGGGAAAGGCAGTCCATACAGCCTTCGATCTGGCCTTGATACAATACCCCACTGGTATCATTGAAAACTCATCAGCTTAAATGTTAACCCATACATCACAAGATGGGTTGCAAACTGGCTGAGTGACAGAACCCACAGGGTCAGAGTTGCTGCCCATGTCAGATGTCACAAGTGGTGTACAGGGCTCAGTCCTCCCACTCTTGTTTGGCATCTACTTTTCAGTACAAGCAAACACAGGAGGGTTATTGACAAAGTTTGCAGATGACTGCAAACTATAGAAAACACATCTGACACAGATATCCTTCAGAAGGGTCTCACAGAAACGATAACTGGTGCCAGAGCCATGGCCAAAGTTAAATGCCAAAAATAGTCACTGGAAAACAAGGTTACCCTAGCTACCAAATAGGTGGCAATCCACTGAGACAGAAGAAGTTATCAGGGACCTGGGGACCCAGGTTGATAGTAGTCTGTCATTCGACACCCATGTAGCTAAAGTAGGGAAGACCTTCTACATTGCCCACCTTATCATGAAGGGATTCTCATCTAGATCAAGGGAGGTCATAGTCTACTCATCACTCATCAGACCAATGATTGAGTACAATGCCCCATTCGAATGTATCTGACCCGACACTGCAGCAGCTGGAGAGGCCACAAAAGTTCCTCACCAAAAGGAAAATTTGTCCTATGCTGGACTGAAAGAACTCCAGCTCTATTCAGTCGCCACTTGCTCAGAGGTGACCTTTGCCTAACAAAAGGCCATGTCAAACCCAGATTTGATGAATATGCTTCACCTCAAAAATCTAGATCCCAGACCCAAAGGGGGAGACAAACCTACAGCTATTAATAGGGTGGAGGGATAGATTCATCACCCAAAGACTCCTATGCTGTGGAATAAAACCCATATGTGAGGCAGAGCACTTGGCCTTGTTCAAGAGAAATCTTGACCAATGGATGGGAGATCGGATATACCCAGGGATTACCTCAGTGTCACTGCTCAACAGAGGCACAAAAATAATGGGTATAGTTCCCCATACTAAAGGGGGCAAAAAACTATGGGCTAGGCTTGTAAATGCCTCGGCAGATAGCCTAGTATGAACCTATGAACCTATGAACCGAACATCTTTAAAATGTTGAAGATATTTGCAATATGTCCATTTTAATTGTTTCATAAGCTTATTAATATCAGCCCCCCCCCCCCCCCCCCCCCCCCCCCCAAAAAAAAAAAAAAAAAAAAAAAAAAAAAAAAAAAAAAAAAAAAAAAAAAAAAAAAAAAAAAAAAAATAAAAATTTAAGTAATCCCCTGTATCTACCACATTATCTACAGACATCTCTAGCTAACTCTCTCTCTCTGTATAATATGTATATTTATAAAATATATATATATATATATATATATATATATATATATATATATATATATATACATACATATACATACATATAGCTATAGAGGTGTGTGTGCATGTCTGTGTATATGTATGTATATATATATATATATATATATATATATATATATATATATATATATAGATAGATATATAGACACAAACGCATATAAAGGTGATATTTCTGATCCTGAGCCATTTGTTTGTGGTGGCAACAGCACATTATAGGGAAACATTATCACATGATGAGGTTTTTTTTGGGCTGTAACAGTCATTTATCTTTGCTACTGGATGTTCAGAAGGTTGTGGGTTATATTTCTCCCCAGATGGTGCTACATGCTCTACCAGTCCCTTACTTACTCTTTGCACCTCCCCCATTTAAGTATTAAGTTGCCCAAGCACAGGCACTAAAACCTTAGTGGTGTGCAAATGTTTCAGTATGAAGTTGTATCCATCAATACTTT
Organism: Protopterus annectens; assembly: GCF_019279795.1. Taxonomy (NCBI): domain Eukaryota; kingdom Metazoa; phylum Chordata; order Ceratodontiformes; family Protopteridae; genus Protopterus; species Protopterus annectens. The sequence continues at coordinate 811,441,042 of NC_056729.1, forward strand.
AGATTAAAACACTGCCTGAATATGATTTTGGTTGTTACATGCATTCATCCTTTGAGTAATCACTTTTAATAAGTTAGCAGATTTTATCTTTTGTATGATAAGACCTCTGTTTGTTGAACAGATGTATGCATTCTTGAAAAGCCAATTGTGTTTTACACATGTAAGTAAAATAACTTAATTTATTTAATGTCATAAACATGCTATTGATTGCTGCTTGAAATCTGTTACTCATTAACTAGAAATAAAAATATCTATGGGGAAAAAATAATTTGAATTACTCAACATCTGTTAATAATGTTGAAGACTATTTTGTCCCACCTATAATGTCCATTTTAACATTGTTTCATGTGAAGACAAAGGCTGTGGCATTAATATACAGCACATTGCTCTGTATAAAATATCTTGAAGACGGGTAATACTTGCGGGGAGAAGGCAATAATGAGACAGATGTAACATAATTGTCTTAATGGAAAAAGCAGTGCAGTATGCATAGTATGGAAATAACTGCATAAAAATATGGAAATTCAGATCTAGATGAAATAATAATGGCCCAAAAAGATAGCAGAGTAATTCAGAGTCATAAAGCTGGTGCACAGCACCTCAATGATCACCTTTTCCCAGCATCAGGAATTTCTGTTGTGCATAATGTCACATGAATGTTATGGGAACAGCTACAGCATAGTAACCTGTGTTGGGGACTATGATACTGTGCACTTCAGATCTCTGCTCCGATGCAGTCAATGCCACCCACACTTAATGTATCACTATTTAATTGACTAGGTGACTGTGGACCACATCTGTGTGGATAATGATATACCAAACAGGAGCTTGTCTAATTTTGATAACCGTGCAGAATAAAGAAAGATGAATGGCCTGTGCATCCCAGCGGACATGAAGGCACATGTAACATTAGCCATCCTAAATACAAGTACCCCTCAGTGATGTACTTTTAAATATTAGGAATTTTGCTGACATCAGCCTCATGTATCCTGCATCTTTATCTCAACAGTATTCTGTAGCATATAAAGAAGTATACAGGGCTCCCAAGGTCTGTATAATATAAAACCAATACTCTGCAGATAGTCTATGGCATTGCTCTTTCATCTGAGGTCATGGGAACCACTGACTGCACACACATTGTCATCAAGGCCACAAGTGGTCTACAAGGTGTTAGATGAATAAACTTGAAGGATGTTCCTTTCCTCATTTGCCAGATGATTTGTAATGCACATGAAATCAACGATGTGTGGCCAAGATGGTGAGCAGTTAACTGCAATGGTTTTAGCTCTGCTTCATTTTAATATCCCTGACAGGATTTTTACTAAAAACTCAAAAAGAACTTTTCAAAACTTGATGGATTTATAGTTGAACATCTGCTGAAAGATTTACTACAAAAATAACAAGTTTCATAGGTTCATATGTGTTTACTAGGCTAACGACCACAAGGGTCTTTTTAAGCCTAGCCATGCATGCTAAATCTTTGATGGGAGATAAACCATTTACAGGTTATCTCTGTCCATTAGAGATATAGGTGCCAAACCAGGGATGAATTTCCATTTTCCCATCCAATTGACCAAGTTGCACTTGAATTGGGTTAGGGAGGAACTCTGCTTCACATGGATGGAGAGTCTGTTCCATAGACAGGGTAGTCTCTGAGATACATACCTATCTCTCAGGCAGGTCCTATTTATATCACAGGCAAGGTTTAAGTCTTTATAATGGGTATTTCTGGTGCTGTTTGTTTTGTGGATATGCAGGAGGTTCATCAGAGTGGGGTCTGACAATGCCCTGTCTGCCAGGCATAGAACTCCCCTCAGAAAAGCCTGTAGGAGACAGAATACAGGGATAGGGCCTTGAGGTAGTCTGCATAGGACATATTACTTATGACCTGTATTCTTTTAGTGAAGAACCTCTGTGGACGTTCCAATTGTTGGATATGCCTGGTTAGGTACATACCAAAGGGGGGCATTGTACTCAATGATAGGTTTGATGAATGCCGAATACAGTGGAACAATAATTTCCTTGGACTTAGATGTCATACCTTTGTTTATAAGTTGTGCAACACAGAATGATTTCCTCACCACTCTAGACCCATGATGACCAAAGGCTAGATTACTATTTATGTGTATTCCTAAGTCATTGACTACTGAGTCATCTGTAAGGGGTGTGTTGTCAATATGACAGTTACCATGGATGGATGCCTTTTCAAAGGATACTATTATGCATTCCTTGGCATTTGATTTTAATCCATGGCTCTGACAGAAGTTATTTGTCTGTGTCAACCCCTCCTGGAGAACATTTGTGTCAGTGTGAGATTCAATGACAGCTCCTAATTTGCGATCATCTGCAAATTTAGTCAGCTAGAGACCACTGACATTAGCCTTGACTCCTGAGAAGTAAATGCCAAAAAGTACTGGTCTGAGGACTGATCCCTGAGAGATTCCACTTGTGGCTGGCCTCTTTGTAGAGGTGGACTCCCCAATTCTAACTTCCTGGGTCCTGTCTGTGAGCCAGTTAGCTAGCCACTGAGTGACATATGAGTTTGTACCTAATCTCTTGAGTCTGTCAACAATACCCAAGTGGGGTATTGTGTCAAATGCCTTGGTTAAGTCAAGGTAGGCAGTGTGAATAACTTTGCCTTCATCCTTTGCTTTTCAAAGAAGTCCTCCAGGTTAAGTAGGCATGATTTGCCCTTGACAAAACCAAACAGGGTTGGTTCCAGTGTCTGGAAGTTTAATATATCTTTATTGATCATCTCCATGATAATTCATTCCATGGCTTTACATATAAGTCAAGTGAGATTTATGGGTCTGTAGTTCCAGGGTCTGTAGATGGTCCACTTTTGTGCAGAGGGTGATTGTTGCCTTTCTCCATTCATGAGGCATGAAGCCTGTTTGAAGGCTACAGTTAAATAGCAATTCCAGAGGCCCTGATAGGTCATGTCTCATGCTATTTTGAATGAATCATGGGTTATTCTCTGGGCACACTGATGCAGTGTTCTTGGTATTAGAGAGAGCATTAAGGACCTGTTCCCTAGTGATAGTGGGAGAAGTTATATTGGATGATATTTTCTGAGGGAAGGTTGAGGGGGAGAGAGGGGTAAAGTTGGAGCTGAATTTATCAGCCAGGAGGTTTGCTATATCTTCTGGCTCAAGTATAGTTGGCTCTATTTACAATGAGTTTACTTCCTTCTGTTATACAGCTGATTGATTTTGTGATTCCAACAGAGTGGCTTGTTTTTTGAGTTAGTTCTGTACTTCTTCCTAGTGGGTACAGCTGCCTCTATGCAGCTATTAACATGCTTGTACAGGGTTTCTGTGAACAGTTCTGCATAGGCAGAAGTGTTCTCAGTGTTTATGTGGGCTTGGGATTTTGCCAGGTTCTGACTTAATAGCAGGAAGTTAGCCTTAGAATAGTTCCTGAATATTCCACATTTAGCTGGGGGTCCAGGTTTTATTTTTACATCAAAGGGGACCATTTTGTGGTCTGACCTTAACAGGGAAGGCATTACAGTAAGAAGTGTGCAGCAGTCTCCCATATTAGTGAGGACCACATCCAGTATGGTCGCACCCCTAGCTGGTGTATTGCATTTATATCACGTTATCGAAAGATGAAAATAGTGAATGCTATTTCATCGGCCCCAAAACATCTAAACATAAAAATATCGAACATTCAGAACAGCAAATTTTTTCCCATGGAAAAAATTTACTGCTCCGAAACACATACAACACAAGCACATCAAACAAACAGCAACCACACACATACACATAAATTCCTACATCTAACACTACACTAAACTGAACATACACTACTATCTACCCACTTACCTTAACCCAAACCCTAACCCTAAGGTCTGTCACTATCGCACACTCACCTAACCTGCGCCCTAACCCTAACTCACTTAAACCGCCCCTGACCCTAAAGTCTGTCACTATCGCACACATGCCTAACCTGTGCCCTAACCCTAACTCACTTAACCTGCCCCTAACCCTAATGTACAAACAATTGCACACTTACCTGAACCAAACCTGTAACTTTCCACCACAGTGCTAAGAATAGCAAAGCCACAGAAACGGCCAACCAAATTCTTTCCTGAGGAACAAATTTGTTGTTCTGCAGCTTCGCTATTCTTAGCGTTCGCTGAATAGTGTTCGATATCAGAACATTCGAAGTTTTAATACTTCAGTGTATTGACTATCTGGTCCAGGGAGTTTGTGTTTACAAAATCTAGGAATCTCTGTGCATGTACATTTGGTATTATATATGATTCCCAGTTAATAGTGGGATAATTAAAGTCACCCATGAATATGGTATTGGGTTGGAATGTTAGTGTTTCTAATAAGTTTAAATACATAGTATGGGTTTCCTGGGTCATAGAGGGGGACCTATAACTTGCAAGGAAGTGGTATTGGATTTTACCTGATTTGAACATTGATCAGCTCAAGTGCATTGTCCTGTTTGACCAGCCTTAAAGTATATTTATTTTTTATGTAAATAGAGACACCTTCACCTTTAGTGCCTGTCTGTGAAGTAGCTGGCCTAAATATGTGGAAGGCATTATAAACTTGGACAGTTGGTGTACTCTCTGTGGCTTTAAACCATGTCTCAGTGACTGCACAGACATCAACATTCTGTAGGGTAAAGCCAGCTTCTAGACAGTGGAGTTTTTTTGTTTAAACTTCTAGCACTGGGCAGTAATAACTTTAGATTTTCTTAGTTTGAAACTATTTTAATTGCTTTTCCCTGTCAAGAAAACTAGAAATAACTAATTGTCTCAGAATGAGCCATTCTAAGCCCAGTGTGCAGGACAGTACTATGAAAAAAGACATACAGGCTATACTAAGTAACATCAGTGAGTTACCCATAAAGACAGATAAATTAGAAAGCAAGATGGACAAAACAAGTGGAAGTGGTGAGTGAATCTCTCAAACAATAATTATCACAAATCGGGAGTATAGAAGAGACGATGTCTGATTTTGATGGAAGATTACTCGAAAATGAGAATAACATCGAATTTCTTCTGAAACAAAACAACTTATTCCAAGATAAAATAGAAGACTTCACTAACAGATCTAGAAGGAATAACATCAGGATTTATGGGATTCCTGAAAAAGAAGAGCGAGACACTATGATTCAATTCCTTAATACCTGGCTACCTAAAACTTTGAACCTGAATGAAGGTTTTTCTTTTGGCACCAAAAGTTCACATACATCACTTTCTAACTCACCTTACAAAAAAAAAAAAAAAACCCTTCACCAAGGTTACTGATTGTAAGATTCTTCTCAATGTAAGATAAGGATTTAGGCTTAAAAGCTGCATGGACTAATTTTCCAGTTAAAATTAAAAGGAAGACTATAAGAGTTGACAATGACTATTCTACACTAGTGATGTTCAAGGGAAAAAGTATGTGTGTCACTTATTAAAAGCTTAAATGAAAACAATATTAAAGCACAAATCTTGTTTCCAGCAAAAATAATAATTCACCTTCCTGACGGAAGGAGGATTTTTAACACCTTGGAAGATGCAATTGACTTTATACAGAAAAATAAAATCTTAGAAAAAATACAGAAGAAATGGACTGGAATCTATCAACTTCTTTCAAGAATAATTCAACAAATGATGATTGGTTAATAAAAGACAAAAACAGTAAAAAGCTGAAGGACAAATACAAATCAATATATTTTATGGTTATGAATTATTGATTAATTTAAATAAGTTTTTGAATATATATGAACAGGTGCTGCACATTACTTTTCATAAGGTAAATCATTTTTTTCTTTCTTTCTTTCTTTCTTTAGCTATATATGAAATTAAAGCCACTTGTTATCACTTACCCCGGGATTCATGAAGCTTGCGCCAGGAGCAGGCGTAGCGTAGGCGGAATAATGCCAAATATGGCCGTAGAGCGATTCAGGTAAGATCCAATACCACATGCACTACCGGCGTACGCCAGAACTGTGCAGCCCTCAGCATAGGTATGCTAATCACCCCATGCACAGTGTTGCACCATGCAAATGAAGGCAGATAGTGATTCATGAAGTGGTGCAGGTGTAGCGTAAGCCCACAGAAATGTAAACCAAAAAACACGGTTTACATTTTCCCAAACAGAACATCGGAGCTATGGAAGCGGACCAGACTCATGTATTACAAAGTTAACATATGCCAATGGCTAAATACACAGCCAATGGCATAAGAAAAGATGCACAACACCTAAAAAACAACATTTAATGTCATGTCCACAGTAATGCACAGTACAACCGTACAGCATGTGTGCGCAAACTGGAACATAAAGAAATTATATAAAAATGTCATAAAATCGCAATGTAATACACATCAGGTGTACACCATAATACACAATGGTAGGCATGGAACACCACAACCAAGGTGCAAGGGTTGCTAAGGGCCTGCGACAGTGTTCAGCGTGGTAACTATGAATTAGTAGTCAATGCCATGCAAATGAGGCAGATAATACTGAATCGCAAATGTCCCACCAGATGAAGGTTGTACCATACGGCGCAGTGCTATAACACTGAGGAGTGGCTCAAAGGAGATACATGACATCAGCAGAGGGGTGTGCCACCATAGCAGTAAGTACATTGGAGCAATGCAAATCTGGCCTGGCCGTTGCTAAGCAAAGCTGCAGGACAGGGGTGGGGAGGAAGGTATAGAATTGCTTAGCTGAGAGCACACATGGTGCCCAAAAGCGCATGTGTACAGGGATGAAAATGTGCCCGAAACCCAGTAAGTGGATGCACGCGGCATGAACAATAGCACAAACAGGAAGGTCAGGGGAAGAAAAGAAGGAAATGCCGAAGTAGGGTAATTGGAGTACTAATGAGCAATCAACACCAATCAACTCACGGTGGCCAAACGACGGCAGCTGACAAGTCTGCTCGCAAAAACCTGCAAAACAGGATAGGGGAGGCATTGGAATGCAAAGAAAGGAGGGGAGGCATTGGATTGCAAAGATAGGAGATCTGTCATAGCAGAGCAAAGCAAACCGACAGTAGACCGGCAATAGCACACATTACGCAAGATACGCCAGGTATAGGAAAGTACAAATGAAAGCAGGCTGCTGGATGCATGCCAGAAAATGGTAGGTGGAACATGCAGAAATGTAAAGGAAAGGTCAAGAGGTAATCCACGGCAGCCAAATGTAATTCAACACCGAAGGCACCACAATAGTAGTTCCAGTAGTAAAACACATAAGATACCCTGTAGCTACGAATGTACATACACACCCTATGACATCATCGGTGTTCACAGCACAATAGTATAAAGTGTGAAAGCACCCTACACACACCTGTGTATTCCCAAACACTGCACCATAGGTGTAAGCACACGGGGAACTTTTAAAATGTACATGTTGGGAGCTGCCATAGCTGTGATTCATCACCATGTGTTAGAGACTGACGGTATTGTGGAGGATGATGCTGACAACCACTGCAGGCCCCAGAGGAGGAGAAGAGTGTTCAGACCAAGGGTAACCTACCAGAGGCTACATGATCTGGAGATAAAGTGTTACAGGGTGGACAGGGACATCCTACAGCAAATAGTGGAGCTGTGCCGGACACGCCTGAGAACCAGAAACAACAGAGGGGAACTCATCCCACTGGACACGAAGGTATGTGTAAGCATGCAAATACTAGCCACAGGTACCTTTCAAAGGCCAACTGGAGATATAATGGGGATCTCACAGGCATCAGCATCCAGGGTACTACACCAGTTCCTGGATGCCATGTTACCACATGCCAATGAGCATATATACTTCCCCCAAACTCAGGAGGAGTTGGCCAGCAATATGTGTCACTTCCACTGTGTGGCACGCTACCCGGAGGTACTGGGTGCGATAGACTGCACGCACATACAAATCAAGTCATCACCCAATGAGCATGGTAGGCACTACATAAACCGCAAGGGATTCCACTCCATCAATTGCCAGGTCATGTGCAATGCCCAGGGCATTATCATGGATGTGTGTGCTGGCAGCCCTGGAAGCTACCATGACTCCCATATCTGGCATGCCTCACAGCTGTATCAGGTATTTGTCAGGGGGGACATCCCACATAGCCACCTTGTGGGGGATGCTGGCTATGCACTGGAGCCGTGGATGATGACTCCCATCAGAAATGCACACACACCCATGCAAGAACGCCATAATGAGGCACACGCACAAACCAGAATCATCATAGAGTGTGTGTTCGGGATGCTGAAATCACGGTTCCAGTGCTTGGACACATCTGGTGGAGCCTTGCAGTACTCTCCAGGCATGTGTGCCCACATCATCATAGTATGTGCCATGCTACATAATATGATCCTGCAGAAACAGCTGCAGCAGGGACAAAATGGTGAAGGCCCTCATAGCCCACCGCAATTGCCAAAGCCATCACAGGCACAGAGGGATACAGACCATGAACACACTGTGCCAGCCCCAGTAAGCAGATGGAGGCGTGCCCAATATGCCTACGCCTTGGCAAAGAGGGAACGTATAGCACATACTCTGACAGTGTAGGCCCCTATGGACTGATACACCTCTCCACCTGCACACACAGTAAAATGGATGGCACACAAACACGACCACCTGTAAATTGTAATGCATAGGTGGCCCACTGTGTGAATCCTACATAGGCAGCCCTCAAACATTGTACACACAACAGCTATTGGAACATGGAATGTCAACACCTGAACAGTACATGCACCTATCAGCATATGGTGGTGCTGTGTGTATAGGTTCCCAGGTACATCGGTAGGTACACGGTCAATTGTCAAAGGCCATACACCAAACGGGGCAAACAGTGTCCGCTGTCGCCACAACATCGAGTAACCAACTGTCGCTTAGAGGAGCACAGGCAATTGTGGGAGCACATGTGTGTAAGCACTGTTCTGCACACACTCAGCATGGAGTCCCTGCTGCGTCAATGAGGGGCTCCACATAATATAATCATGGATGTTGTGTCAAGGCATGGGGTGTACCCATGACAGGTATTCATCACCCCAGCATGCTTCACCTACGGTTGTTTAAAGGTGTAGCACAGTATCGTGTGTGGCTCACTGTGATATACATACCCAATGCCGGAGCACATCCAGTAAACATCACATGGACATACCATTAACTGGACTCATCAATATGTAAACTAACTGAGTTACCCATGTGAGTGCAGTATGGAGTAACAGCCGTAGTATACTCCACGTACAAAATGACATAACACATGTACAAATCCCAGATGGCCATGTGTTATATGCAGTGACCGTCGTGCATGTTCCCGGTCCCACGTCCTGCAAGGGATGTAATGTAATCCCGAAGGCACGAGTAATGCATGTTGGATGCAGGTCATCAGATCATGTTTAGCACATGTTAGCGGGAATATGCATTGCCCACTGCTGGTAAGCGATGTTTAAATATCACTATATGGATATGCACAAAACAGGGATAAGCTTCTCCGAATATCGCGCAGATCATGGTCAGTGATGTCCAGAACAGGTGAAACCAGCATTATTAAGCACTGTACTAATAGCACCTGCTCTGAAGGGTAAAACAACCACTGCCAGGTGTAGAACACACAATCATTTATAGAATCACCTAACACTATTGCTAGCCAAGATGTACCTATGGTAGGGTTGCCACCTCATCAAATGACCAATGTGGGACATACGTCAGATGTCTGCAGGCCGACACATACACCCGGCCAGTACGAAAATCAGAACTACACTGTTTTGCCTAGATAAAAGCTCATTCTTGTAATGTTTACTTACTTATTCTGTTTCCATAACATATAGCTGGTTGAGATACAGAATAACCGTTTTATGCAACTATTACATAAACTATAGGAAATAAGTATGTTCTAAAATATCAGGACATTTGCCATGTTTACAAATATTTTGCAGGACACAACTGCCCAAAGAGGGACTGTCCCTCGCAGAGTGGGACAGCAGCTGGTAACCCTAACCTACGGCAGGTGTGTAATGTGACAGGTACAGACACAAACATGCAGAGTCCAGGAAACAGTATACACCAACAAGTACACAATGAAAGGTGTAGCTTGCCTGTCACTTTCCCCGTCAGATATATATATATATATATATATATATATATATATATATATATATATATTTATATATATATATATATATATATATATATATATATATATATATATACACATATAAGGGCGATAGAGTGATATATGTTGATATGTACGGATTCAGCGATATCTGCAGATATATATAGATAGGTCAATGACATTCATAACACCTTGGAGGTATAAATAAATAGGATACTGCCAACTATGGAATGTGTAACATACAAACATGTGTAACCACAAGGCTGAAAGACCGAAAGAACACAGTACTGGAACAGTACAACCACGAGTAATAGTATGATGATATGAATGGACATTTAGTTACCGCTGCCAGTGTTGCAGTCCACGTAGGTACTGTGTCAACTGTGTTTGTGAGTGCCATAGTCTGTGTATGTGTGTGTTGAGGGTGCCGTGGGCGTCTCCGTGTGACTGTAATGTGTGTGTGTGTGTGTGTGTGTGTGTGTGTGTGTGTGTGTGTGTGTCCGCATCATGTGTCTGTTAGTGCTAACTCGGAGGTAGATCATTACAGTAGGTGTGGGTATAGCTAGCCATAGGCATACGGTTACCACCTGTCCCACATTAGGAGGGACAGCCCCTCCCTGGGCAGGTGTGTCCTGACATAAAACATTACAAAGGGCAAATGTCTGAGATCGTAGGACATTCATATGTCCCATATATAATGTAATAGTTGCATTAAATAGTTATGCCTGTATGTAAGAAACGGAAATGTTACATGCAATATGATAAGTAACCGAATTCCCACAACAATAGGTATGTATTGAGGATAAAAGTATGTGCTATCCTGTGTACTGACCGTGGCTATGTGTTGGCCTGTAAACAGTGCTGTGTGCCCCACAAGTGTACAACAATGGCCATATGAAAAGGTGGCAACCCATGGCAAAGAGGTTCTGTTACCAACACAACCACAATGACTGCAAATATCTGGGACAGAAATACATGGGATAGCTGTCATTTAGACATATCCCTTTACATATCGCTGCAATTCCAGAGGTATGGAAGTATTAACCTCACCTGCATACTATATAGAAACCAATTAACAATGGCCCAATGTACAATCCCGTAACATAAGTCTACTTACTGATAGCTCTTTAATTAGGGACGGAGCCCACACACATATATATGGAATATGTAGAGATGCAAGCCCCACAAACCTGTATATGCTACGTACACCCACCGACATCCCCCACACTAGAAACTATAGCAATACAGACTGTAATAACAGCACAAACATCCAGTCAGTCAATTACATCTGCAGAACCATCAACATACCTTGTGAGAGACGCAATTAAAGGCGCCATGCAAAATTGCAGCCGTTGTATAATAAAACAAACGGCGATGTTACAGGTTTTGTTTGCAATGGTCCATTATCAGATGTTGGGATGACAGGTACATCCACATGTTGAACCACATACTCTAGCTGCCACACACAATCCACGGGGGACATGAATCCTAAGTATACTTGTCTCTATGCATAGCAGTTGCAATTACACATAACAAAACACAATACAGGCCATCTCCCCAAAAGTAGGGCAAATGGGCAATGCCCAAGTGGAGAATTTAATTATACTCCACTGTTGCCACGTAATTGGTGAATGGAGTAGCTGCACAGCTGATATGCAAGTAATTAGTCACTCAGGAACACCAATTGGCGGCAGGAAACAACATGTTACAGGTATCGACGTATATAAGGATGACTTGCCAGACATTCAAATCGTATCCTCATACAAAATACCTTTTTAAGCAGTGTGAGAGAGATAGAGATGAAAGTCTGTAATGATAACAAGGTATGTCAAACACTCAGTATGTAAGTTTATGTATAGCATGTTTTGTATTAATTATTTACTGTATGTATAGCCTGGTTTGCATTAATTAAAAGTGTCCGCAATGCATAAAGTGGGAAAAGGTATTTATGTAGTGATGTCTTCCTGAGCATACTTAAGCTTGTAGAAACTGTGCGTCCAGCAGTGGGCCACAAGGTACACATCACAGACACCACAAGGGATGCTACATGAGGTCTTTAAACAGAACAATTCCATACAACCCGCCGTTAGTAGTAGGGTATGTCCAACAAGTACGTGCCACAGTAGGCATGTGTATGAGCATATAACGACATGTCTAAGGTGGTCCCGCTGTGCAAGTATGCTTTGCATTATGGGATACTATGTAAAATATGTGTAATGTAATAGTATTGTATTGTAGGTAGATATGTCAGATATTCTACACAGCATAACAGGCATATCATGCATACCAAAGGTATCGTCTATTGGCATGTACAATAACAGGATACATATAGCTTGTAGGCATGGGACATTGTAATAGCATGATAGCTAATCTAAATGGAAGGGCTACCAAGTAACCATGCACAAAGGACATGTAATAGCTTTACAGGTTCATAGTGGGGTACTATGCAGTCTGCGCACAACTACAGTGTTCACACCAGTGGCACCTCTCTAGGGTAGTGTCCTGTGAACAGCAGAGCCATGTGTTACCTGCACCTCTGCACAGTACAGCCACTGCAGTGATCCCTGGCGTACATGTGTCTCCCAACCACCAAGGGAGGTATCACATGAACAGTGCTACTGAGTGTCCATGAGTGATATACATAGGACTCATGTTCCAAAGCATGGTAAGTGTCTGGTTTGGGAATGTAACCCTCAGGCACATCCCACTCATTGTTGCATGTGTGCACATATCCATGAGCATGTTGCTCACAGTGGCTTTTGCTTATGTCGCGTATGTGGAGTATATCCATTAATATTGTTGTGGACATGGGCCCTGTCTTTTCAGCAAAGGTCACCCCTGAGTATGTAGTATGCAAATGTGTACAGACGTGGTGTCCGTAGTTCAGCTGCATACTTTAACAGTCGGAGCTCAATAAACATCATGGTATGTTAATGTTGTGGTATGTAAAGCTGTAGCTGTTGTGTAAGGTACACCCTAAATGGGGTGGTGTACCCTTGAATGTGTGTAGAAGTCTTGAGTTCAGAGGTACAATGGGTGCCTATGTACCAGCTACACACCCAGTACAGATAAGTGTGGCCATGTAGAAGGATATCCACACCACAGTGGCAATACGGTAACCACAGGAGTGGGTGCGACATACGTGTGTACTACAAACATGTACAATGTGACATGTATGTAGGGGACTACCAGCTTTGTGATAGTCAGTGGGTGAATGGTGTAATGCAAAGGTGATGTTCATGCACCTTGTGTCATGCAGCTTGAGGCCATGATATTCATACCAGGTATCTGTCACAGTGACACCCATATGGATGTAGTCAATATCAGCTGGTGGATCAATCATGGCACTTTGTATGCAGGGGTTTGTAAAGCTAGGCAGGGAAAGTCCCTCTGTGCTAGCCTGTACCTCAGGGAAGCATATACTGAACATGAGGGGCCCTATGACTGAGGACTGTGGTATGCCAAATGTAACTTAAATGCAGTAGGTACTATGGTATGCTACCCTCATTGTGTGTGTCCTGTCCATAAGCCACGTTGCATAACATCCTGAGACATAGGGTACGATGTGCAGGTGGATGTGTATGTTGTCAGTACCAGAATGGAGAACGATGCTGAAAGGCAATGAGAGGACAATGTAGGATGTGTAGACTCCCATACCATCATAAACTACCCTGGTAACTGTATAAAAGGAGTCCACCAAGTGTAGGGGCCATGCTCTGGCCCTAACAAGTCCAACCCGGGTGGCATCAAAGGACCGGAGCCCGACAATGTCTCTGTGAATGACGTCCTTGATGATGTGCCCCATAACCGTGCCGAACAGTCCAGTCAGGTGTGTAGGACTATAGTCCCACTCGTGCATTGTGGTGACACCTGTGAGGAGTGTGATAAATGTTGCTGTGTGCCATTCAGGGGCCACAATGTCTGATACAAGGCTATTAATGAATACGGTGGCCTAGTGGGGAGACATATCGTTCAGAGGTTTGTGGACATCACAGCCTGGGACTTTGGAAGGTGACATGGGGCCAGTGTCCCAGGACATATAGAGTGCAGGTTAGTACTGTGTAGGTGTGACCGCAGGGACACTGCAATGTTCCTGCATGGATTGAGGCCGTGTAGTGAGTGAGAGGGTGTAATGTTAGCAATGAATCCATCCGCCAGCATGTTGCCAACATCACCTGGGTCTGTAATGTTCCTGAGTGACTGTTGTATGTGAGAGCAGATGTGGGTATTGCCACTGACTACTGACATACTACCATAATGCCTTGTGGTACACCCCGGAATGTGTCACAGTAATGTTTACGTAGCTAGTCTTGGAGTATGTGATGAGGGATCCCGTGACCCTACTAAGGCTGACCAGTGAGTTACCCCACCCATGGGATTGTACACCACCGTGCAACAGCCTCCACCTGTTGTTGTACATTATGTCCATGGAACCTGACCACCAGAGTGGCGTCTGTTATCTGGTGTGTACCATCATGGCTCTGTGTGGAATAGCATGATCCATGCAGTCATGTACATGCTAATGAAGTGCACTGGGGTATGTTTCAGCATTTGTATGTGCATTGTCCATCTGCACGAGTGTCATGACGTTAACAACAGCTGTCATAAGATGTCTGTAGTAGGTGTTGTAGTACTCATGTACTGTGTATGCCGTGAAGGGTGTGGTGCCAGGATGTGGCTAACAAGGTTAATTAGCATATGTTCGGAATCCATCAATGAGGAGATAACTCCAAGTGTGGAACACCAGTCACATGTTGGTAGTGTTCATGTCAAGGTTAATGTTGGTCTGGGAGGTGGTGTGTATGGGTTGATCCAGCCGAGTGGAGGTTATGACTCATGGATGTGCCGGTACATGAGTGGCTATACCAGTTAAGAGTAGGGTAGTGTCAGTCACACATCAGTAGTAGCTGCCTGAGTCCTACTGTCCAGTACACCAACAAATGAGGTCTGGTAACCATGGGGTATGTTGTTGAATCTGTAGCTTGTTACAATGTGTATAGTGGTTCTGGACACAGTTAGTTGCACGTGGAGCACCTCTGATGCATTGTGCTAAGTAACTAGCCAGGATGTGTGTACAACATAGTGGGATATGGGAACACCTCAGCTGTGGGTATGCCGGTCCAGGCATGTGCCTTAAAGGTATGGTCTGTCTATAACCTGTCATTGCAGGTGTGCTCTGCATAGCCTAGAGGCATGTCCCAGTCACTGCAGAGATACTGGAGTGGTGCATTATAAGGTGTGCCTTGCCTGCGTGCGTCACAGAGGAAGATGCAAGCATTGTGTCACATGACCCCATGTCTTGCTTGCCAGTTCCAGTTCTGCCGGTGACTGTTATTGGAAACTGTGCAAGACAGGTAGTATAGAAGTAGCAAGAGCCTTACATGTGATCTGTACTCCAAGGGGTGACAGGTGCAGGTCATCTATGCCAAAGCATTGTGTTTGACCAGGTCAGTCAAAGCAGACAGATACCAGATGCCTGTGGAATGACAGCAGAAGCATAGGCAACTGTTGAAGTGACACAGTCAGTCGTTGTACAGTGGTATCGGGTCCAGATGAATGCATAATGCTCTCCAGGGCTTGGCCCACACCTTCAGGGCTACAAGACTGGTGAGCTATTGCATGTCCCTGTACACGTAGTCTGTGAAGTGGCATCTCAGGGCAGCCACACTAACATGGAGAATGACAGTCACATCGTACCTGGTGAGGTGTGGCATGGGTGCATAGGTTATGTTGCAGAACCAGTTACCCGACAGCAAGATGTAAGTGACTACCGCCTTGTGTAGCCTGCTATGTTGAACTGTAGTGTGAATGCCTACAGAGTCACCTATGACTGGTGTGTTGTGTATTTTATAACACCCTATTGGCTATACGTGATGGGCACACATGAGTCTGTGGGCTATAAGTTGGTGATGTTGTGTTCCGTGATGGGGCTGCCTCTGGTGCCTACACAGAGTATGGAGAGGTACTGCACAAGTTGTCCTCGTATGTGTGGCCTGGGGTGGAGATCATGTGAGACTATGTGATGAGTGGGGTGTGTTGCGAATTTTACACATCCCCACATGACTGTCAGGTGCAGTCAGGGTTGGTGACAGCATTACCCCCAGCAGGGCTGCATAAGTGCATCCCCCACAGGCTGTAGTGTCGTATGTTGGGAGGTGAGCATTAAATGTGTACATGAGACAATTGCTCTATTGCCACATGTACGACATATCCATCATATAGACAGGCAATAGCACTGGTACGTGACAGTTGGACATGCCTGTATATACAACCATGTCTCACAGGATATGTGAGTTACGTGTGTACAACAGCTGTTGTACCATAAGCAAGCTGGAAATTTTAGGACAGCCAGTGTACCTGTGGGAAATGGTGTGGAATGGGTGTTATATTAATTAGTAGCTCATGACATGCTCACAAGTTCTGAACAAGTGCCTAGCATGACCATACAATACAGATAGGGTGTTGGATAATATCAACCCACAAGTGGTGACGACAGTCATAATGGGTGGCACCGCACTATAACCCTGCTGAGTATGGTGTGCATGTCCATGAACCATTATCACTGTAGATGTTAGCAGTACAGATGTACAAGACAGTATGGATGTTTGATTACAAATACCTTTGTATGTCACAGGAGTGTTCTACCAGTGGCCTGTTGACAGTCTCACAACTACAAAAGGTGCCAGAGTGACATGTGCATAACACACCAGTGCCAGCTACAGTAGAACAGGGTTAATGTGTTGTACTCCACCCTCATTGTAGCCCATACCACACAGACAAATGTTAGGCATCTGTGTATGTAAGGATGTGAATGGCCATGACCTATGAGGAATAGCTGTGACAGTGTTGTGAACAACATACAGAATGGGCTGTGTGGGTGAGGTGTGTGACATATGTGCACATTCTGATGGATGATATCAGCATTGTCACCACTAGGTGAACATCCCTGTACCCATTAACTACCACCTAGGCTGTGGTCAACATTATGGACACTGTGTAAGGGATGGTGCTGTGCAGTACACCTCCCTGACTTGGTGACATCTCCAGGCCCCTTAGGTAGTCATACGAGGTACCCATGTCATGACAGGGTGCCATCCATGAGCACAGAGATCACTGGACAGGCATATACAGCACTGGGGTGACCAATATTGGATCACATATTACCTTTAAGGGGTAATGGCCATGCGTGGATGGGTGATACCAGCCTTCACAATCCTCACCTCCACTATGCAGCATGCTGTCTACCTTGCATAAAGACATCTGCTACACCATGATGATGGACATGCTACATGTCCATATCCTGATCTGTAAGACATACGTCATGGGCAGCCACCATCCTAATACTAGGATCGCCACATGCTGGACAGATCCCTGTGCCATACATGTGACATACTCCCGCCAAACCATGCAACCCTGTCCATCAAAGCTGCACATCTCATCCCAGTCATACATGGTGTGATAGCCACATGTTAGCTGTAGTATCAACTGTCTGGATCAGTAATGTGGCACTGATGCACCTCGCAGTGGCATACTGGCTGTCTGTTATAGCTGGGAAACCTTGCCCGTACATGCAATGGTTGATAACCATCCCTGAAAATGACGTCTGACAAGCCATTGTCTCATGTCTATCACATGTGCAACACAGGCGATCCGTGGCAGGATGCTGAACAGATGTGCAGTGCTGTATAGATGTATATGGCAAAACACATGCATGTACAGGTTTCCATGCGTATGTGTGCATTGTCACTGCTCAAGTCCATTAAGGCTGTGTCTGTGTTGATATGTGACATATACACAGCATCAAGGTCAACAGCATTACCGTGGACAAATCCAGGCATGTGCAGATAGGTAAGAACACCAGTGCAGGCAAATAGACATGCCCACATCAAGACAGCATTCACATGGAGTATGAACACCGTAATGAGGTGACACACATTTATGGTGATGATATCCAATGCATAACGGGTGTTACATGTGTGTGACACAAACACGCCAGTTGTATCAGTGTCATGATGATTTGCAAAGATAACTATGCAGATGTACTAGATGTCATAGAAATGTATGTGCAGCAGTATCTCTGTACATCTCTGCAACTGTGACCTGTCACCATCATTATGTCTTACAGATAATGCCTCGTACACGCCTTCCAGCGTACACCCGCCAGGAGAATGATGTCCTCATCCCATACCTCCATGAGAACTATGAGGTGTTGTTCAGCCATGTGCCACAGCATGCCCAGCAGCGGGACGACCTGTGGCAGGATCTTCACAGAAGGGTGAACGATGTGGGTGGCCATAACCGCACCTACCAGCAGGTGCGCAGAGACTGCACAGACTTGATACGACATGCAAAACAGCGTGCCACTGCAATCGCCAGGGAACAAGGTGGAACAGGTGGTGGGCCACCAACCCAGCCCCCACTCACACACACTGAGGAGCTACTGGCCAGTCTGGGGACACCCTCAGAACAGCAGCAACAAACACTAGCTGCCATTGTGGAGGTAGGTGCCTCCCAACCAATGAGCCTGGTGTTGCCTAGTAAGTCAGTACTGCACATATGGCTATTATATCCCATTTAGTTGTATGTGTCACTGTACATTATGTAAAGTAACAACATATGCAAGGTATGTGGACACACATGCTGCATAATGCAGTATGCTACCCTGTGTATGCACACATGTGCACACTATATGCTATTATACAGGCGAATATGTTAACATGCACAGTGCACCCTATGGTTGTCAGACAGTCATGGATAATGTTCATACTGCTGTGTCACCCCTATACAGGTACCTCTGGTGTGCCACACAGACATAAGTCTGTTGCAAGTGAGATTGTCATCAGTATCAGGCATGTTAAAGCATAGATCTATTTGCATTGTGGCCAGTTAACATTTGCACACTTGATGTTCATTCCAGTCACGATATACAGGTTGCATCACCCATCATTCACACAGGCCACCCATGTGCAATATATACAAATGAAATGATACACCGACTTGAAACTACAGTATTTGTCATTGCTACATGTGTGGTCAGCTGTGCATACAATGGTGGAGGTGTTCTACAATGGAGGCATATGTAGTATGCATTGGAACAACATGTGTGGTACACAAACAGTACCACACAGTGAGTTGTGATATGGGCAGCCCACAGGTGTCACCATTGTGTTATATGCCCCTGCATTGGGTGCACACATTGTGATGTGCCATATGACATGTCCCAGACATGTAGTGTTCTGGCTGCAATATTGTCACACTATCCCATGACCCATACCCCACATACCAAACATACAACCCGTTGTCTGCATAGCCCTGTGGATGGTGACATATCTGACATCTATGGGTGTATGTCATATGGGACAACACAGATATGTGAGATAGATGGCCATCACACACATTTGGCCAACACATGTGCACACATGGCCATGGGGGATGGCCAGAGACATGTAGCCACATAGTAGATGTGATGTGTATACACCTTGTTGCACATTGTCCACACATGGTCCAATTATAGCCTTAGTTGACTGATTTTACAGTTGATGTGGTACACTGGACATCCTAAAAGCCTGTGCACAGCTAGTGGAGGTGTCATTGAATCTACCATATAAGATCTGTTGAACATCACGACTGTGTCATAGCATGACAGTAGTCACCTATACAGCTTCCACAGACATTGACACCACATCAGGCCACAGATACTGTGCATTTCCCTTGCTGCTGTAGGACATCACCGTTAGCTGTGCACCTCGTGTGTGTGGTACATCAATGTCATGTGTGAAATGGTGAAGTGACATGTCCGCTATGTGTGGACATGGTTGCCAGGCAGGTAAGACCCTGTAGTTGTTGTGCAGGGGTGTCATCTGTAGGTCCTCCAGTGACCTGTTACTTGACACAGCATGGTTTGGTGTGTATACACCTCAGCATCGTGGGTCACAATCCACAGTTATGTCATGGGTATGCATGCAGTTATGGCTATGCAATGTGTACATATTATGCATTGTACAGCAATATAGATGCCTCATGATGCCATGCAATGGCACAGTGTCTATACTTCACACTGTATAGCAATGTTGACGGCTCACACTACCCTTCTATGCTCATGCACATTTGCTAAACATGCATTCTATCTGTAGGGCATCCAAACAACACCGCAATGTGATGCCCATTACAATGCTGTACATGTGTCAGGACACCATTGTGTCAGACATGTATGCATGTTAATGCACATGTCAGCAGATTACATGTCAAGGTCACGTCAGCCATGTGTACTGTTATCCTGTTCTGGTCCACATGGTGTATCACGGGGATGCATGCATACTACCATGATTGTGTGAACTGCATGGCTACTGATATGACACCTGCTTGCTGTAGTGTGCACCCCAGGGAGGTATGCTTACTAACACTATTAATGTCTGAGCTGCATGCCCTCTGCTGTTCTACAGGCATGCTGCATGCCATCTGTCAAATCACACGCATGGTGTGTCTGTGTGTGTCTGCGTGTGTGTGTGTGTGTGTGTGTGTGTGTGTGTGTGTGTGTGTGTGTGTGTGTGTGTGTGTGTGTCTGTGTGTGTGTGTCTGTGTGTGTGTCTGTGTGTGTCTGTGTGTGTGTGTATGTCTGTGTGTGTGTGTATGTCTGTGTGTGTGTCTGTGTGTGTGTCTGTGTGTGTGTCTATTGTAATTTAGAGACTTTCTTTGCATTCACAGGTGATGTAGGTGCGTTACCCTCCTGCGGTCCATCTGATGTTAGTGTCCTCTCAGATACTAGCAGTGATGAACATATGCATGAGGTACAGGCAGGGTTGTTAGAGGCTGAATCTGTGCCAATGGTTGCCATCCCAGCTATGTCCCCCTCTTCCCCGCACACAGTTCTGCTGCCAACACATACCACATCACCAGTGGCCATAGAGGAAGGACAGTCAGCATCTGTTAGCGTGGAACAGGAACATGTGGTGGCTACAGAAGGTGTGTCTACACACCATGGTGTCAGTGTAATGACTGCAGATGTGCCACACAGGCATGTGACCGGTGGTGCTCGTAGGAGGACCTCTGGCAGACATGCACCTG
Source organism: Protopterus annectens (assembly GCF_019279795.1). NCBI lineage: Eukaryota > Metazoa > Chordata > Ceratodontiformes > Protopteridae > Protopterus > Protopterus annectens. The sequence continues at coordinate 811,462,168 of NC_056729.1, forward strand.
CAGGACAGAGCGCAGCAGCTGGTATCACCAGACGCATGTTCCAGATTGTAATGGCAGCACAGGTACGTGTTGAACAGCAAAACAGAGAAGGGCAGAGGCTGCAGATGGCTGCTATCCATACCCTAAATGACAACATCCAGGCATTGGCAAATGCTCAACAGCAGATTGCTGATGTTCTGGACAGGCGATTGGGTGACATGGTCAGAATCCTTGACTGTGGCATGGCAATCCGCGAGTGTGAGCTGTCTGTGCTGGAACATCTGGTAGGAGTGAGGCATAGGCCACATGGATGTAGGCCAGCTACACCACCTAGTACGGGTCAACGTGAGCGTGCCACCTCACATGCCCGCTCCCATAGTGCCGTTAGCAGTAGCAGTGCAGTTGGTGCTGTGCTGTCCACACCAGGACACAGCAGGCCACGTGGACATGGCCCTGGATGTTCCCAGTGGGGACACGGTTCCAGTGGACATGTGTTGTCAGACAGTAGCCAATCTGTACCTCTGCCTGGTAGTGCCTGTGCAACCCCTGGCAGGCACAGGTCACGTGGCCATGGCCGGGCACAGTCAGCTGTACAACCTGGTCTGTACAATCTGGAGCTGTCAATAATACCCCATGTAGGCCTCACAAAAGGCAGAACTGTGTGCACACATACAGGCACACAGCAAAGACATCTGTAGGGCACCACAACACCCACATGCATACTGAACAGACATGTCCAATCATATCACTGGCCCTTACCCACACACATGATGTTATCCATTGGTGCAGCCTATGCCCCTGGCAAACATTATCACACTGTGAATATGATCAAGCCTGTGCCGCATCCCTGTTATCCACACCATCGGTGCAGGGACATGCTCAAATGGTCTGATGCACAGCGTGAGCAGAATAGTGAGAAGTGTATATTACATTAGTTGTGTAAGAATAGGGAGAGAAGTGTATATTACATTAGCTGTGTGAGAATAGTGAGAGACGTGTATATTACATTAGTTGTGTACTGTTGACACGCACCAGACATACCATGTAGTACAGGTTTAGCATGCATTGTTATATGTTCATTGTATGTGTCTTGGTAACAACAGTAACAGCATGTTGGTAATGATGCCCTTGTTCCCTCCTTATTGTCTACTTGCATGTGCCTACAGGTAGCACTGTTTGCAGTCGAGAGTCATGGCTTAGTGGTAGGTCATACAGGCTAGTGTTACAGAAGTCCTGGGTTCGAGACTGACAGTGGGAATTTATTTTTTGGGGGGGAGTGGCCTAATGGTTAAGGTATTTGCCTTACAAACACAAGGTACAGGGTTTGAGTCTCACAAGGGATAATTGGCTAGGCTTAAAATGGCTTGCAAGGGCAGTTAGCCTGGTACTAATCTATGAATCTATGAATCTATGAATCTCCCATGTGTAACTGTGGAGTACTCACAGGCATATATGGCAATATCAGCATGCTATATGTAGCCTCAGCCTGACTGTTGGAAAGTCTAACATACCACAGATGTCCACACATATACTGATCCAGAAGCATGTGGGCAGCTTAATAGGCTACAGTGGCTAGAGACGTGACATCCATACCAGGTCACATCACAGGTATGTTGACATGGTGCAGGGGTTGTACACAGTGGTCTGGCCAATGATAATGTTAGAGGCCACTTGATAGCATGAGGCCTCACTGTGTAGCAGTAATACCCTGTCACATTACGGGAACATGCTCACACTCACGGGGTCAACAACACTATAACGCACACCCCATAGTGTTGAGGTGAGGACCCCTGCCTATGTGGTCATCACCCTCACAGTACTGTGTACCCACATGATGCGACACAGAGAAAGAATATGTACGGGTAGCCAGTGCGGCTGAGACTGATGGCATCAACAGGGTAGTGGACTGCATCACCATGAGGGGTTAGGGATCTTGTGTGTTCTGTATGGTAGCATACACCCTCACTCCATGCACCAGACAGCCATACATACCTACATACTCACACACACACTGTGGAGACCACAAATGTCGTACACATATGGATAGCTGATGTGTGTAATACACACACCACACCTGCCTACGTCATGCTTTCCACACTGCAGTATGTACAGATCTCTACAACAGTGTACAGGGGTGTGTAACAATTGGGATGTATTCCCCACCATATGTGGTATATATGGTCACACAAGCAAACACACATGGCAGTACTGTGAATGATACACCTGCTATATGATGATACGTCTGACAGACATGCAGCAGTATGGGCCACATTATGTGTACCAACGCTACCTTTGGCAATTGTGCTGCTATATGCACACGGGAGGATGTAAGTGTTACAGGTGTCAAGTGAAGTACTGTCGGTAACACCTGACCGCTATGTAGGTTTTATGTCTCCACCGTCAAGTCACGGTAACATAGCGTACTGTTTGCACATGTAATGGTAGGATGGCGTGTGCCACATCTGTGAGCCGTCCCCGGCAAACATCCATCTACACAGGTGGATCACCACTTTATGTACACACATCCATCCATACCTGCTGTACATTCTACCGTACTGTCAGTATGTCACCATATACAGGTGTCAATGATGGGGCTGCATTGCAAATGCATGTTGTAGTTAGGCACAGATGAGTTACTTACATCAGCTACTGCACATGCATGGTAGCTGCATGCACACTACAGACTGTACATGTGTGTTGGTCCTACATACCTGTCATGTAGCCATGTTTGTATGCATTGCAATTGGTGGACATGTGTGTTGACATACATAACACATGGACTGTTGTATGATATGATGGGTGTCATGGGTAACTAGTACAGAGGGAATGTGTCCTCGGTCAACATTGCTACCTCATGTACTGTTAGCATTCAACAGCCAAGGACCCACCTGCCATTTGTGTGTGTATGACTGCTGTAGCCCCTTGTCTGCATGGAGGACAGCAAAAGCTATGCTATGCACATATGTGTTGTGTGTGTGGTCGATGCACATATCCACTGCAATTACATGTATGACATAGCCAAACATGTGTGTTCGTTGGTGTACAGCGACAGTGACCTGTCACAGCTGTGTAAGACCCAGGGCCCCTGGTATGTGTAGAGCTGACCTGCTTATGTACAGTGGTATCATTGCAATTCATAACACATGATGGAACCCTGTCGGTAAATGTGTAGTCTGCACTGTTGCTGTAGACCTATGTACAGTCCACTGGTCATGAGTCACACAGTGTTGTGTTAATGTATGGCTGTGTATTGCTGGTCCAATGACATGGTGATGTCTGAGGGCTTCATTGTAGATTGTGGTGTGTACCTCTGTGATTTGCACCTGAGACATCTGTGATAGCTCCTGAGTGTGTACTGGTCAATACATGTGAGTGGCCTTCATGTACGTGGGGACAGTAATACCATACTTTGCCCTTCCGTGTTTAGAATCCATGTGCATGCAAGATGGCCCTTTGCAACTGCTAAGTGTGTGAGCATGCCCAGTACGCCGTTGTGTAGATGGACACACAGTACATTCCAAACTGCGCCCTTCCATGTTTAGAATCTGTGTGCATGCAAGACGGCCCTTTGCAACTGCTAAGTTTATGAGCATGCCTAGGACACCGTTGTGTAGATGCACACACAGTACATTCCAAACAGCGTCTTTGCCTTTGTGGATGATGTCACCCACCTAGAAGTATGCCTCTGGGAGTGCTGTGTTCAGTAATCTCGGTAGCGCATTCTGTAAATGCGTATTGCTGTAGTGTGATAAAGTAGTTAGGTGTATGTTCGACTCCCAGCCCTGTTGTGTGTGTGTGTGTGTGTGTGTGTGTGTGTGTGTGTGTGTGTGTGTGTGTGTGTGTTTCCAGCTGCCTGGGGACACAGTAATGCTTTTAGATGCCTCACACCACATACATTCCCTATCAGCGTCTTTGCCTTTGTGGATGATGTCACCCACCTAGAAGTATGACTCTGGGAGTGCTGTGTTCAGTAATCTCAGTAACGCGTTCTGTAAATGCGTAATGCTGTAGTGTGATACGGTAGTTAGGTGTATGTTCGACTCCCAGCCCTGTCAAGTGTGTGCCTCTGTGTGTGTGTGTTTCCAGCTGCCTGGGGACACAGTAATGCTTTAAGATGCCTCACACCACATACATTCCCTATCAGCGTCTTTGCCTTTGCGGATGATGTTACCCACCTAGAAGTATGCCTCTGGGAGTGCTGTGTTCAGTAATCTCGGTAGCGCATTCTGTAAATGCGTAATGCTGTAGTGTGATAAGGTAGTTAGGTGTATGTTTGACTCCCAGCCCTGTCAAGTGTGTGCCTCTGTGTGTGTGTGTGTGTGTGTGTGTGTGTGTGTGTGTGTGTGTGTGTGTGTGTGTGTGTGTGTGTGTGTGTGTGTTTCCAGCTGCCTGGCGACACAGTAATGCTTTTAGACACCTCACACCACATACATTCCCTATCGGCGTCTTTGCCTTTGCGGATGATGTCACCCACCTAGAAGTATGCCTCTAGGAGTGCTGTGTTCAGTAATCTCAGTAGCGCATTCTGTAAATGTGAAATGCTGCAGTGTGATAAGGTAGTTAGGTCTGTGTTCTAACCCCAATCCTGCCATGTGTGTGTGTGTGTGTGTGTGTGTGTGTGTGTGTGTGTGTGTGTGTGTGTGTGTGTGTGTGTGTGGGTGTTTCCTGCTGCATGACAACAGTACATTTCTTTTACACTATTCACTCTCCATAGAATCCGTATGGCATCTTTGCCTTTGATGCTGATGTCAGCAAGCTAGACATATGCCTGTGTGACTGCTGTGATCTAGTAATCATGGTAGCGTGTTCTGTACATGCATAATTCTGTACTGTGATAAGGTAGTTAGGTCTGTGTTCTAATCCCAACCCTGCCAAGTGTGTGTGTGTGTGTGTGTGTGTGTGTGTGTGTGTGTGTGTGTGTGTGTGTGTGTGTGTGTGTGTGTGTGCATATATATATATATATATATGTAATATGTATATGGATATTAGCACTATTGAATGTGCTGCATTATTTGTACATGATCACCTTGGATGTATCTAAATCTGCTATGGCTCTGTGATAGTGCACATACTGTGTGCTCTAGTGATTCTGGGTTATAGTTGTGTAGTGACTAGTTATTTTGTTGCTGGGTATTACAAGGGACATTGAAAACAGTGATAGTACAGCACCTTTAAGTGGTCGTGTGCACATCTCAGCAACAGTCAGCAGTGGTTATTACTTTGGAGGATGAGTATGGCTCATATAACTATGTATTAAATGACAATACTATGCAAATCAGGTTAACATTACTGACTCCCGTTTATCCACAGGTTGTGATACAGATCCCAAGAATGTATGTGTATACATTGCCAGGTGCAGGACTGCAATATTGTTGAATGCATGGAGGGGTGTCCATGGCCATAAATGGCGATCTGTACAGCCTGGCAGGTACAGTCTGTGACTGTCCCACAACCTCCTGTATATGGCTGACACATGCTGAAACTGAGTACATGCAGATACACACATAAAACAAACAGCTAGGGATAACACATACACACACACACATTGCATCAACATTGGGCCATGCAAAAGCTGTTGCCCCTCACACACACACAAATGCATACATGTTGATTGGATGGCTCAATGACAGGCTCTGGAAAAGAAACAACATACCCTGTGCATATGATGACACCTGTACCACCTCTTGTAATGTGTAACATTGATGCAGGAACAGACTAACATGGTGTTGATGTACAGGGTGGCTTCATAGCACTGTAATAATGTTACAATGTTGTTAACACAACGTGTGATTTCCTTCTAGGTGTATGTAAGCAGGCATGATGCATTACAGCTATGATCATCAATGTAGTATAGTGTACAGCACTGTTAATTCTGATTTATTATCCATCCATGTGCCATTTGACTGATGTGTGTAGTATTGGCAGCATGTGTTTCAGAGTGTGCAGTACGTGTGTGATGTGTGTAGTACAGATTTTCATGTATTTATTTGTGAACATGGTGAAGGTGCACTGTCTGCATGTACATGTATAGTGGACACATTGGAATGGTGACATGCCCTGTATTACACACTGTTAACACTTCATAGTTTCTATTGGTAGCCAGTATGCATTATAATACACATATTGCTGTACTTGTCTACACATGTGTGATTTATATGGTTTTACATGGTGCTGTGGGTGATACTGTTACTATCTGTGATTGTTTTGCATTATGGTAGTAGACACAACTTCAACAGTCTGAATAACCAATTGTTATATGATATCTTCACAACTGACCCACACATGTAGGACACACAGTAGCATGTGGATCCTTCATGTACTATACTATACCAGTAAGCACTAGTATTGACCGCCACACATTGCTGGGACCATTACTGTTTGACATATAGACATGTTAGTTACAAGCAAAGACAATAGGGATATTCCTGTCCACATCTGGAAATTCATACTGTGGCCTACAATGCATTCTGCATATGACACAGTTATTCTACACAAGGGTATCATACAGACAGATACGTGTTATCCAACCCATGCTGTAAACCTATAAGGCTAAAAAGAGTTAGTTATCCACATTTACTACACATACTATACCAACAGTAACACATAGGTAGTAGACCCCAATATGTATAATGGGTAACAATGTGTACATATAGACAAGTGCTATGTCATTTGTCATTTGATATTTGCATTTACAATGGTATTTTGAAGTACATCACTGTATCACATAAGCAATGTGAGGTCTGCATGCATATCCACCAAGGTGGTTGTACAACTATGATGAATGTCCATTATTGACAGACTTTGCTGTGTTTGAACTGTTCTGCAGTAAAACACATACATGAACAGTCACTCACACTATGTATATAATAAACTGTCATGTGTGCATGTGTGTGACACAGATGACCTAGGCCACAGACAATTCTGGTGCATGTAGTTGACAAGTGCTTTAATGCTCCACCAGATGTGTCCAGGCACCAGAACTGTGACTTGAGCAACACATGCTAGATTACATATTCTGTTTGTGCGTGTGCCTCATTATGGCATTCCTGTTCATGTGTGTGTGCATTCTGATGTGTGTCATCAGCCACAGTTGAACTGCACATCCAACATCCCCCACTAGATGACCATGAGGGTTGCCCCCATTACCAAATGTTTTGTACAGCTGTGCCAGATGCCACTTATAGGAAGCATTTCAGCTTCCAGGTCATCCAGCACACACATTCAGTATTATGGGGTGGCCATCACACACAAACTGCCACCTCATGGAGGGGAAGCCCTTGTGGTTGATGTAGGCCCTACCACACTCACTGGCTGGTGCTTTGATGCATATGTGCGTGCAGTGTATTGCACTCAGTACTCAGGGTATTCCATTATTGTGTGGAAAAGACACATATTGCTGCCCAATACCTCACGGGAATTGGGGATATATACATGATCACTGACATGTGCTGACATGGCATTCATGAAATGGTGCAGTACCCTGGATGCTGATGTTTGTGAAATCCACAACATATCACCAGTTGATCTCTGGAAGGTACCTGTTGCTTGTATCCTTAGGGCAACACATACCTTGGTTTCCACTGGGATGGGTTTCCCTCTGTTGGTTCTGTGTGTGAGACATGGTCTGCACAGCTCCACAATCTTCTGCAGGAGGTCTCTGTCCACTCTATAGCGCTCTACTATCTCCAGCTCATGTAGCCCCTGGTAGGTTACCCTGTGCCTGCACACTCTTCTCTGTCTACTCACTGTGTGTTGCTGAGCAGCATTCACAATGGCACAACCCTCCACATGTTGCATATGTTGACGTATAATAGCAATGGCAGCCCCTAACATTATGTTGTCTCAGTTAAGCTTTTTCAGTTTTCACTTCTCTTAGTATACTACAGTGTTGCAGTGTGTCTGAGAAAAACATGGTGGAATGCTGTTTGTAGAGTTGTAAGTGCTGTGCTGTGCTGGCCTGCTGTGCTGGCTGTGTAATATGCTCATTCTGATTGTTTTCACCTGCTAGCTGTGGTAGTTCTCCTTGGTTAACTTACTGCTATTTGTTTACCTTCCTTTTCACTGTCTGTTTCCACAGTGAGCACCACATAGGAGCACAGTAAAGTGCACATCCGCTTCCACATGTGCAAACAGGCTTATACATGCGTACAAACACTTACACTGGCTTACACGACATTACACAGGCTTCAACAATCTTACACTAGCTAACTCGTTCTTCAACGCTCGCACACGGGCAGACACGCGTGCACACATGCTTACTCGGGCTTACAGACACGCACAGGTGCAAACACACTGTAAGCAGGTTTGCAAGAAACTTCAGTGATATCCATGGCATACACCATCAGTTTCCTGACTTTACCTAGGATAAATCATAACACACCTTTTCCACTGATGAGTAACTGACAGCAAACATGTGACACACTGCTCCAATAAGATTACAGTGTTTTATACATACACACTCATATTGTCACCTATCTTCTACGCTGATAGTCCCCTTAACCGACTCTTACACTGTAGAGGCTTGGCCCATATGGCATGACAAACTGTGATTCACTATCCTCAGCCTCAATTGCATAGGATTGCCTACTAATGTTTGGTTACATCTCTGAAAGTGCGCTCCCACACATAGCAACCACTACTCAGTAGCCATGTTGTCTTCAGCTTGCCATTCACCTGCATGGCGAACTAACTTTTAACTAACATTAAAATCTGTATGTATATTTTACATATTTTTCTTGTTTTGTAAGCGTAGTGCGTATTTGTGCCACTGCGCCACGCTTCAACACTGGAGATCGGGGGAGGACAACTAGAGTTTTATTAATTTCCAATCGAAAAACATGCCACTGGCCTTATATTTGGCCATTGGCATGCTTCTTCAACTAAATTCATCCTTTATTTGCAGCTGACATTGCTCCGTTTAGCTACTTGCAGAACATTACTCGGTTAACGTCCGAGTACATTTCTGCACATAACTCTTCTCTTGCACAGACAGCTTACTGTTTCATGTATCGCAAATTTTACATCATTTGCATAGCTTTCACCTACAAATGGGGTAATTTGCATATCCTAACATTGTCCGTGCAACGTTCATTTTAGGGGCTGTCTTACACGCCCCTACAGGATATTGCTGAATAGCTTGGCAGACATCTTGCCTTGCGCTATTCTTACTCTACTCGTACACGCCAGCCAAGGCTTCGTGAATCCTGGCCTAAGCCTTGCTGTGTGCTAATATGTCTATTTGTGGAGTATGCATGGCTGTAGGTATGTTTTGACCTGCTACGTCTGACATTTCTACAGAGCAGCTCCCACTTTCATCATTTGTAGAGATGACAGCCCTATAGGAACTATATATACAGCTGTGACATTTGACAAGTCAACACAAACCTGCGGTCAATACTAAACTGACTACTTCAGCGTTTTTCATACTTTCAGATTCTTCTTGTAGTAGTATAGTCGATAATACTGTTTCCTATAACATGTATCTGTTTGTGATACAAGATATATCATTTTATTACACCACTACACACAATATATGAAGAAATCACAGGCCAGATGCCATTACATTCCTTTTGTAGGACACACCCGCCCAGAGTGTTGTGTTCCTCACAAAAGCCAACAGGTGGTAATCAAAACATATTCTGCTATCATCTACCTTATGTGTTTGCCAGTATTTGCGCTTTCCGTCAGTGGCAGAACTCACATGCGAGTGTGGGAGACTGAACACTGTATCGGGGACACTGCATAACACCCTGAGGGACACATTTATTTTGTTTCTATTAACCTTCCACATTGACTATCACAGGGCATAAGTATTCATCACATTTATTGAGGTACATGCTTTTGACTTATACATGTTTTGTCATTTGTCATCACATCTTTCTTCACACCTGTCCACCTAATCTCACTAGTTCTGTACATTTATTTAGAACAGGGTTACCTTCATACCTCTCAACTGTACACATTTTGGGTAAATGTCCCGAACTTAGACTTATAATTTTGTTCCTTTTTTCATAATATTGTGCCTTTCTGGTAATTTAGTGGCAAGTCATTAGGGACTGTGGAGTTAGACAATAATGACAGACATTAGTAGTTTATAATTAATAACCCTCAAAACATTCATACTAATGAATGATCCATTATTCTATCAATGTTCTAACTTTGTAAGAGGAATATTTAAGATATTCCCTATTTGTACTTATTTTAAAATGCCTTTGTCCAGATGTCTTATTCTGAAAGGTTGAGAGGTATGGTTACCATCTTAGTCGTACGCATGTACGTCCATGATAATCGCTTACAAGACATTGATATAAGTCCCTATGTCTTCCCCCAATGGTTTACACAATATCCAGTAGATGGGTTCTTCATTTTTGGGAGATATAGGCTTGTGCTATACCCACATAGGAATATTAATCACTCCCATGGGGCGGACCTAATAAATCTGTGCCAACCAACACCTAGGCACCTAGGCCCATTATTGCATACCCATGATTCCCATACCTGACACCCCTCCACAGTAGTCATAAGACATATTTAATGTGAGCGATAATAAAGTATGAAGACACTTCTAAGCACTATCCACTCTCCGCGTATCGGGACATATGTCATACATTCTGTCAACCCATGTGTTATTACACTTGCAGAAGATACTGTTGCATGTACAGCTATATTGTAGTTGTGGATGACATTTCTTTGCAGCAATCATTACAGGACGGTGCCTGTATAGATTCGCAATTTTTGGGGTCCTGCAAAGGACACCTATATCCATGTTTAAAGAGTAGAACTTGCAGATCTGGCACACTGGTACTTTCCGGGCAATGGTTTGGAAAGCAGCAGTGTATTTACCTTTATTGCATGTCTGTATGTCTATCCATAATAGCTATGATGTAACCTATTTATGTACATGTATTATATCTACAAGGTCATATGTTTATATGTTTGTTATGTATATATCAATTAATGTTGTATGTGTTTGTATATATATATATATATATATATATATATATATATATATATATATATATGTATACATATCTATATATGTCTGTACATTCTTTATTTCATATATTTATTTAGTTTAAGTTTGTGGATATATATCTATACACAAATGTATATATCCATATATAGAAATAACGTGTAGAAAACAGCATTCATTTGCTATGCTGTGAGTGGATTACACATGCGCAGGTGCATTTGCATATCCTTATTGTGGCTTACATATGTTTACTAAGTCTTTGTGTTTACGTGGGCTTTATTACTTGTGACAGTACCAGTAAAATATCTGTAATCCGGTTAACGGACATATGCGAAGCACACGTTCACCTTTACATATTTAAATATCTGTACAGCACAGACGCATTCATTACACTTTAACATTATATGTGCTGTAGTTGTAGTTGAACAGGGACTGCATTCAAGTTGGCCGGATGCTCTAACCACTATACTATTGGTGTTCTGACTCATTTATATGCATACCCATAGTACATAGCTACATTAACATATGCCTCACCGCTTCACTTACAACACAGGCATCCATTCTCCTGCTGGGAAAAACGCGGTACTACATATTACACATTCCCTATTCCCTACTGCTCTGGACCCACGTTGCATATTTAATCACTCCAGGGATATTCAGAACTCCAAGGCTTATAGTCCTGGTACATACAAGTCTTTGATTGTCAGGGTGTTCATGTGGTGATCTGGGTTTAGGCTTATCCGCCTGGTGAACGGAACTTCCCTGACCATGTTCAAATATCAGACAAAGCACATGGACAGAGTTTGTCCATTTTATACATTTTACCTGTGTTTACAGACACAGGTGTTTGGGCACCTGTCAGCAGCTTATTATGTTGGCAATACATAATATGGGTGAGGGTGGTTACAATACATAATCCACGGTGAGTGGTGTTCCCATTCACATTTGACTATTTCCTGTATTCATTCATACGAGGATTATTATTTTGGACATGAATTAACTACAGGTATGCAGTAGTACAGTAAACAAATGTGAAGGTTTGTTACTGTAAATATGTATGGACCTCTGTAATACTCGGGGACTACCCCACATCCTTCACAACATTTCATGCTAATGTACATACTATTATTCTGTGAACTTTCGAAGTTTGTGAGAGCAGTATTTACATCTGTCCCTATTTGCCCACCCATCATTTTAGGCTTTGTCCAGATTTTGTTGCTGTAATAGGTTGAGAGGTGTGGTGTCGGTATGTGATTGAGTAGAATATATTCTGTCGATAATTCATGTGGGGAGACCTGCATGGTGGACAGGTGTTCCGTCCTGCGTAGTATGTTTTGCATGTCTGTCTACAAACTGAACAGTACCATGACTACACATACAACTTTTGTACAGATGTGTACAGTACTAGACATTGTGGCGTATAAACAACTCTGATGTTTAAACAGGTTACTTATCCCACGCGGGATGTACACACATTTTTCCAAAACATGAACGTGCGGGCATTTGGATTTACGAAACTGTGATGGGATGTTTACAAATGTGGGATACATAGTTTGCAATCCTGACACTGCCTAGGGCGAAACTTCCTACTACATATGGGTAATACTCGCTATGTGTAGGTGTACGGCTGCGCAAGGCTGGTAGCTGCATTTGGTGGACATTTGGACATGGGAGCGGGTTATGTGCTATACAGGGGAGGTTGCGTATTGCATTATGCATGCATGGGTTCTGCATTTGGATGTCCCGGTTCCGCATATACCATCCTATGTGTATGTACCGGTTACATTCCTGTTCATGTGTATAGCACATTTTAATATTCATATGTTTGTGTGATTTTGGTATACAATATGGACTGTCAGGTTTCTTTACGATTGTTATATGGCCACAACTGCCCAGCTGTGTACTATCACTACCAATGTGGGACTGCCGATGACCCTGCCCATGGGGCTGGAAGTGTGTATTGGCGGCGCGCTGACATGATGCGCTTCACTTCCACTGGGTATAACTACTTACAGTGCAGTACATTACGGACATACACTTTTAAATATCATTTGTTCCAAGGATGGAAACTCATATTATGTTGCGTGCATTTCTGTTTGATTCTCAATTTTGTGTGGCCAGGAACTGTCTTGCATGCTTTGCATACATTTCATTATCCATGGACACTGATAGGTGTGATTACTATTGCAGGCAGACTATAATATTTAGCAGTTTAGGTTCCTCATCGACAGCCGACATTGACACGCCTCCAGCCGCAACTTAGAAACACCCCATGCACTCGTGCATGTTTCCTATGCACGTGGATGTGGTGGCAGCGCACCTTCATTAATATGCATACGGCGCTACTACACCATATATACGCTGCACGGCCAGTGCAGGCCTTATGCTGGCCTTGCGCCGAGCTTCATGAATCCCGGGGCTAGACTTTAAAAGGTTAAACTATCCAAATTAATAAAAGTTAATCATTATTATGATGAAACTTATGTTAGGCGGCACACTTTCTGTTATCTTAGCATTATTGAGTAATGTACTATTAAATATAATACAAGATGCAGCAAATGACACTAAAGACGCATGTTAAGTTACATTCTGGGTTCTTAAATTGGTCTAGTAGTGTGCTACTGATAGTATACTTGCATGCTATAGCACCCAGGAAAGACATTCTATGTTATAAGCAAAGTATAAAAAAAATAGCTATAGATATATATATATATATATATATATATATATATATATATATATATATATATATATATATATATATATATGTGTGTTATTATTGGAATGATATCAAATAATTAGAGTAACATTGACACTTTTACCAGTTAAACCTGGATCAGACATAACCGTCATTCTTTTAATGTAAGTTTATATGCTATGTCTCCTTTAAAATGACAGTCTGCTTTATAGTTTCATAGTTTCATAGTTTAGTACTAGGCTATCTGCCCTGGGGCATTTGTAAGCCTAGCCATAGTGATGTGGCTTTCGCCACCACATGAAATGGTACAAAAATGCACAGAATAGATTTAGAATACTGTGCCTCTGTCTAGTAGTGACACAGTGAAGGTCCCCTTATATAATAGAATTAGTTTACTGTGCTCCTGTCTAGTAGTGACATAGATGTGACCTCTGGGATAAACTTACGATCTCCCATCCACTCATCAAGATTTCTCTTGAGGAGAGTCAGTGAGGGGCTCTGCCTAACATGAACTGGGATCTTGTTCCAGAGCATGGGAAGCCTCTGGGTTATGAATCTATCCCTCCAGCATGTCCTATTCATACTTATGCCGAGGTTTAAGTCTTTAGCTCTTGTGGTTCTGATGGATTTGGATTTTTTGAGGTGGAGCATATCCATCAGTTCCTAATTGGACATGGCCTTGTACGTCAGGCAGAGATCACCTCTGAGCAGGCGGTATGCTACTGAATAGAGCTGGAGTTTCTTTAGTCTGGCAGAATAAGATATATGTTGGAGACCCTTGATCCTCTTGGTGAGGTACTTTTGTGGTCTCTCCAGCTGTTGCAAATGCCGGGTGAGGTACATACAAAATGGGGCATTGTACTCAATCATGGGTCTGATGAGGGAGGAGTATAGGGGTACAATGACATCCTTGGATCTGGATGTGAATCCCTTCATGATAAGGTGTGCAAGGTAGAATGTTTTTCTAACCACTTTGGCAACGTGGGTGTCAATTGAGAGGTCGCTGTCGACTTGGGTCTCTGATTACTTTTTCCGTACTCATACAAATAGTGCTTGCTGAATCATTAGATTTTATTTGAGTGCAATGCCTTTTTTGTGAATAGGATACTTTGGGATTTATTTATTTATTTATTTATGTATGTAGTTATGTAGTTATTTATTTATTTATTTATTTTGTGATTTGGAGGGGATTTAGGGATTAGTATGTGGTGTGGAGATGGCTTGGATTCACTTGTGGGCATTTCTGTGTGAATTTCAACTGTTGGACTGTGCATTTTCAAGCCCTTATCATAAAAACCAGCTTGAAACAACTTAGAGTCATGAGCACTTTTGTGATGCTGCAAGAGATCTAAAATTCTAAGAACTTTCCAGGTTACTTCTTCCTGTCTAAAAGTAAATAATCATAATATGTTGAATCATATGCTAAGATGTGAATGTATACAGTTTAGATAATAAGCAAAAGACAGTGAACTGCATTCTAAACAACTGTCAGTTACTAAATAGCTTTGAATGCTTGCAATATACCAAAAGGATATTTTAAATATTAGCATATAGAATGAGAATTCTGATAAAAAATAGGATTATGTTTCTCTGTTATTGTTTCTTTTTAATGATAACAAACCTTAATATCTCAGAACAATTTATTATGGAATGTTTGAATCTGAAAAGGAAAATTTTTTTTCAGATGTTTGTTCAGATACATTTTGACATAACATTTAAGGAAAAAGTAGGATTGATTCTAGTACTAGATTAAAGAATATCAAATACATAAGGATAAATATAAATGTTCTATTATATGCTACTCTACACTAGGATTATAGCTAAAATATAAAACCTAGGAATATAGTAATAGCATAAAGCACAGTAAATAAACAGAAATAGAAAGAGATCAGAATAAATAAATATGTATATAGTTAAAGAATATAAACATGACCACAAGGGTGGGCAGTTGGCATAGTGGTTAAAGTGTTCACCTTATATGCAAAAAATGCAGGGTTTGATTCTCATATCATGTAAGTGAATGGGCTTGGAATGGTCCACAAAAAGAGTTAGCCTGCTACTAATTTATGAACTTATGATCCTATGTACAAGTTTATGCATCATAAATAATACAGAAAAAATATAAAATCATCTGACCTACAAATTAATAAATATGAAAATAACTGACTTCCACTCTACAGTAGACCAAGGAGATAGTGTGAGGTACCAGGAAAGATGATTGTAGAGATATTCAGTTTGGTCAACTTTTATAAAGATTCTGAACACCTGTTTAACTTTTCTTATTTATAATAATTCACTAAGATGTGTTTTTAATATGCATACTAAAAATGAGACACAATATGAATTAGAAGCAAGAGCTTAGCTTTGTTATTCTAATAGAGTTTGAGAGGTAGTTTGTTCATCTTTTTCAGCAAACTAGGAATACGTTATTCTATGGGAGAATGTTTTAGAGTTATATCATTAGGTAATTTTTTATTTGTTTCAAAGGCTTTCTCCAGAGCTGAAGATTTTATATATATATATATATATATATATATATATATATATGGATACACTAGACAATCTCGATGTACTGAAATGTCAAAATACAGTATGTCGAGACCAAATAGTGGAAAGTGCAATTAACTGAAACTACACTATGCTGTATCTGCAAATGTCGAATCCGCTGCTATCGTGGTGTCGCATTCGTGATGTGTGGTGCGGTTTGTGGATTTTTCTGGGGTTTCAGGTATGTGTTGTGTGTTTGAGGATATTGGGTAGGGATTTTAGTGTGTGTGGTGGTGTTTTTGTGTTTTTGTGTGTTTAATGCGACCTCTGAGTTAGAATATATAAGTATGGGGGTGCAGGGGGGCTTGTCCCCCTGCTTATAGGTAGGTTAGGTGTGTTTGTGTGTGTTGTTATGTTTGTTTAGTAAGGTAGGTGTACGTGTGTGTGATTATGTCCTGGTTTGTGTGTGTGTGTGAATGGTCGCGATTGTAGTATTCGTGATCGTGGGTTTTCGTGTATGTGGGTTTTCGACTATTCAGTCTCGAAATACTGAAATTCGACATTTCAGTATTTTGAGATTGTATAATGAATCCATATATATATATATATATATATATATATATATATATATATATATATATATATATAAAGTATGTAATAAGTTCTGTACATAAATGCAATTTTATCATACTTGTTTTTTTTCTCTCTTATATAAATGTCTGATTTTAAATGAATATCTGTTAATATTAATGAATTGAACAATCTAGTAAAAACGGGAGTCTGTTCAAATGCTTGCAATTATTTAAAGCTCAAATAGTATTTCTACAGGAAGCACATTTATGTAATAAAGATATAAATAAACTTTCATTAAAGAATTATTTGCTTTTGGCAGGTTCTGACTATTGAGCTAAAAGACGAGTCACCCTCATTTTATGGAAGAACTCATCAGTAATGCCTAAAGTAAAAAATACCTATGTTGATAAAAATGGTATGCTAAGCATTGTTATAACTGAGTGCAACAGAAAACAATATACATTGGTGAACTGTTTTTGGATTCCAGGGGTTGGAGGTAAAGGTGCAAAAAATTACTTAGATACTATAGCCCACTACATGAAAGGTGAAGTCATAATGGTTGATGATTTTAATTGTATTTTATCAGACAAAGATTCCACTGGAGATACAAAGCTGAGAATCACATATTTAGCCAAACACTTAGTGAATTTTGTAAATCTAATGAATTTAAAGGATATACATGAGTTAAGGAAGACAAACTCACTTCAATTTACCTATTATTTATACAGATATGGAACACAAACAAATATTGATAAAATGTTTTCCTCAAACAATCCATCACATATCAGATACGTTTCAATAGTCTCATGTCCATTACCAGACCATAATACTATTCTTCTTCTTCTTTCGGCTTTTTCCCGGTTAGGGGTCGCCACAGCGGATCACCTTGTCCGCACATTGAATGGCAGTGGAGTTTTACGGTGTCGAGTTGCCAGCCCGGCGCCCAACCTTCCACAGAAGGCACACTCACACGCACACCTAGGGCCAATTTAGAGTGTCCAATCCACCTGCAGCATGTCTTTGGGATGTGGGAGGAAACCAGACCATAATACTATAATCTTTAATATTATTTTAAAAACTTACAATGTAATATACCACAGGAGATTAACAGTGTATATTGTTAAAATAAAAGGATTCAAAGATCAGTATGTTAAAAAGATCTAAAATTACCTAGAAATAAACGTGAATGGTGAAGTAACCAACAATGTCCTGTGGAATTCACTAAAGGCTTACTTAAATGGAAGCGTTATAGGCTGGCATATTATTAGTAAAACAAGAGAATGGGACAAATAATTGAATACACTATAGGCCAAAATAGACACAGTAAAGTTAAGTCTAAAACCAAATGACGTTATCAGTGAGTCTGAACTTAAAAATCTTAAATAAAAAATATGCTGAAATTCCAAATCATAAAGTTTCAATAAACCTAGAAAAACTTAAGCTTCAAACATATTCAGTAAACCCTTTAAGCTTGCATAAACTTGCTCTTAGATCAAAGAAAATGGGTAATCCAAATCATATCAAAGAAATTACAACTCATATAAATAATGACAAAGAAAGTAGAACAGATATTAAAGGTATTCTTGAGGGCTTTAAAATATTTTATGTAAATATAAATAATAATACAAATAATTTGGATGATATAGTTGAAACTTTTCTAAGGGAACATATAAATAATAAATTAACAAGTGAACAAATAAAAAATGACAGACTATTCAATTTAACATAAATAAAAGATCAAAAGTTAAAAAATAAAAAGACTCTGGGCTTAGATTGTCTTATACCAGAACTATATAAAATACTACCGGATGATGCAGTTAAAATATTAGATAAGGTCTAAAGACCAATCAAAGCAACAGTAGCCCTGTCATGGAAAATTTCCCTTTTATCACCTATTTTAAAACAAGATAAGGATCTTGCAAAGCATTCATCATACAGATCCATTTCACTTTTAAATGTGGACTATACAATGTGCATGGCCATTTCAGCTAACAGAATGAAACTTTTACCGAAACTAATTAACAATGATCAAACTGGGTTTATTTTAATAGACAAGTACAGGATAATATAACAAGAATGCATATATTAATAGACTATGCAAATAAAAATAAACAAGAGCTTTCAATCATTAGTCTCGAATTTGAAAAAGTTTTTGACTCAGTTAATTGGTTGTGCCTGTTTAAAATACTTAAAGTGTATACTTTCTCACCTGAGCTAACTGTATTAATTTCAAAGTTATAAAATAACTCTTGTGCTTATGTTAAAGTCAGTTCTTTTCTTTCAAATTCCTTTAAATTACAAAAAGGCACAAAACAGGGTTGTCCATTATCACCTTTACTTTTTGCGTTAGCTATAGAACCCTTTGCTAATAGTATTAGATCCAATAAGAACATTGATGGTGTCAAAATAAAAAAAAACTTCACTGATATTTTACTAACAATAGGAAATATAAACAATTCATTAGAATATATAATTAGTTCTGTGAGTCATTTTGAAGAAATCTCAAACTTAAGATTTACTCATAATAAAACAAGTACATTATTAATTAATAAACATTAGAAAAATGGGTCTATATTATGTTATCGAATGCTGGTAATATCGAACACCACAACACCGACACAATGTGCGAACTACAGTAACGGCAAATGTACAAAACCGCGAAATGTGAAATGTCAAAGTGTGATGGTTGGCCCATCTGCGGTATAGCTCTGTAAGGTAAGTGTGCGATAGTTACAGACCTTAGGGTTAGGGTGCGGGTTAAGGTAAGTGCATAGATAGGTAATGTATGTAAGGTTTAGTGTAGGGTTAGAAGTAGGGTTTTGTTAACTGTATGTGTGGATTATTTGTTTTGTTTGGGTATATGTCTGTAGGGTAAGTGTGCGATAGTTACGGACCTTAGGGTTAGGGTGAAGATTAAGGTAAGTGCATAGATAGTAATGTATGTTAGGTGTAGTGTAGTGTTAGAAGTAGGGTTTGTTTGTGTATGTATGTGTTTTATTTATTATGTTTGGGTATGTAGTATGCAGCGCACGGTGGTGCAGCCGACTATGATGGTTCGAGATTTGAAAATTCGTTGTTTAGAGGATTCGACGTATTTGCGGTTTGGCCTTTGTGTGTCAGTGTTGTAGGGTTTGATGTTAATGGGATTTAATAACGTAATATAGACCCAGAAAAATCATACAAAAATGTTCTAATTTCAGGTGGAATAGCAATCAAAATACCTTGGTATTACCATTATGTCTAAAAGTAAAATAAATTATATAAACAAACTTTCAACAGGTTGTTAATAAAATTTTAAGTTTAGTCACAAATTAGAACAAATTCTTTGTTACCATGGAAGAATGATAAATGTTTATTAAGATATCAATTCTCCCTAAATATTGTTTGTCTTACAATCTTTAGTACTATTTCCACCAAAAAAATGAAGAAGATAAAAAGTATTCTACTTATATTTTTAATATAGCAAGAGTTTCTTTTGACTGGCACAGAGAAGGTTGGGATAATGGTGAAACAGGATTTTTTGATATTCAATTGTATGCTTCTTCAGCAATTGTAAAAGTTATAGCATCGTGGATAAATGTATCTTATTATTCAAAATGGAAACAAATCCATCAAGAAATATTATTAGTTAATAATAAATATAGCACAACCAGTCATAAACAAATAATACCTAATAGTTTTATATGATTATTAAAATATTTTTGCATAAATGTTATTACACCCCAGGGGCGGCTTGTACTATAGGACTGCAGAACTGCAGCCCCCCACCTAGAAAGGAAAAAGAAAAGGATAAAAAAGAAATCGCGAGTCCCACCTGTAGAAAAGTGAAAAAAAAAATTGTGAGTCCCGGAACTCCACGCATGCATGCTTGGAGTTCCTGGTACTCTGAACTCCAGACTGGTGTGTTAGGCAGTCTGGATAGGAAAGAAAGGGATCTCTGCCCTGCCAGCCCAGAAGTCTGTGCGGTGATGACCGGAAGGACACTGGACTGCATTGTCCACAGGCTGGAGGCTCCAGCCTACTCTTGTCTCACCAGGGAAACCAGTAAAGCTTGCACAGGCTGCTAAAGAAGATGGATTTAGCCAGGATTTTGCAGAGGCTGCTATGAAAGACAAAGATTCTGATCTGATGCTATGGAGGTTCACAACATATTTTGCAGAGGCTGCTATGGACAAGGATTCTGATCTGCTGCTATGGAGGTTCAGCCAGGACAAGGATTTCGATCTACTGGTAGGGTGTGTTGCTACAGAGGAGGACAAATGGTGTGTGTGTGTATGTGTGTGTGTGTGTGTGTGTGTGTGTGTGTGTGTGTGTGTGTGTGTAGAGAGATCACATGGTGGTGGGTTGAGAATACTCATGCTTGACCCCTGTACCTTGGGTGCAGGTAGTAAGGGCCTGAATTCCCTACCTACCACCATTTGTAAAAATAATGCAGGTTTTGGAATCATGTTTGTTCTCTTCCTCATAAAATCTGTGGTTTCTGTATGTTTCTTGTTCCTGGCAAAGTCAGTAGTACAGTGGTGCACTGGCAGCATTGTTGCCTAAAAGCTGTAGGTTCTCTTGTTTGATTCTTGGCTGGGGTGATTTCTGTGTGGAGTCTGCATATCTTCACATCTTACAAAGACCTGTGTTTCTCCCTGCTCTGCTGAAAAATGGCTTTTGTTCTAAGTCAGACTTTCCTCGTTAACAAATGTTAAATAAAAATAACAGGCATTTGAATTTCAGACTTCATATTCTTCAGAAAGTACACGACCTTTAATTCTAGCAATTTTCTAAGTTTATAACATGGATATTTGACATATGCCCTTATTTTTGGGATTGTATTCCCCCATTATTGGCTTGGTCCAGATTTTTTGTGCTAAGGTTGAGAGGTATGGTGAGAACTGAATTCATTGAATATGTTTGGGGCTGTATTCACCCATTATTGGCTTTGTTCAGGTGTTTTGTGCTAAGAGGTGAGAACTGAATTCTCTTAATGGTAGTCACTTAAGTTTCAGTCTTCCTCTCTTTCACAAAACAGCTGATTTAGCATAGTGGTATGTTGCTCTAACTGTTTTGCACAGGGTTCTCCTGGGTTCAAGACTTAGCAGTGAAATTTATGGTGGTAACACAGCATTTTATTGTAGCAACTTTCCAACATTATAAAAGCAATGTTTGAAATGTGTCCCTGGTTTTTGGGCTTTTACCCCCCCCCCCCAGTAAATGTTGGATTTTTCCAGATTTCTTGTGCTGCAAAGTTTAGAATTACAGCGGAGTGTTGAGTAGATTTTGCAAGGAGCTGAGAGCTGCAGGGGAACAAAAGTTTAGTACTGCTTATGGTGAGCCAACTTGCATTGCTAATAGCACAACAGGTAATGTGTTTGCTTTTGATGCAGAAGGCTGTGGGTTCTACTGCCTCAGTAGGTAAATGCATTGCTGATACACTACTGTGTTGTAAATGGGGTGGATGCTGCAGTCCTTTTTGGAGAAGATACCTAGTCACTATTGACCAGTTATCAGTTTGCCATCCATTCCCTACTGCGATATTACTAGCTTATCATTTTTTTAATGCAACATGGGCAATTTATTCCTCAAGGGCAACAACCACTTCATTTGTAGATGAAACAATGACATATAATGTTGTTTGCTAGCAGCAACATCTTCATTAGTTACAGATTTTTTTTAATGTGGAATTATTTAGATGACTTTTACTTCTTCAAAGATTGTACATATTTACTGATGCTGGTGGACTGTAGAAGTCTGAGTAGACTTTTATGATGGAAATGTAAGTTTGAGTAGACTTTTATGATGGAAATGTTCTGAATTGCGCAGTTTTGTCATTATTGGTGCATGCATTTTGTTTCATTGTTTACTGGAAAAATGTTTAAAACAATACATTTAGAATTACCTATAACAACTGTACTGTATTGTACAAGGAATATAATTTAATACAATCAGAAAGATGTATCAAAGATCATGTGTATGTTTCATGTTCAAGGGGCCTATGATTTGAAAACAGGCCGAAATTAATCTTTATCTTGCAATAGAAAAAAGTATTTTCTATGAATTGGGGTTCAATGCTGTTTCAAAAAATGTGAGTTTTCAGGGCAGAGAAGTTTAATGCTAAGTCTATTTTCATTGTGAGACTGCATTGCTTTGTTTAGTAGATATCTATTTGGGTTTGTGCTGTAAAATGAGAAATAAAAAAGTGGTAAGCACTAGGTAACCTATCTACCACATAAGGAGTGATTCTGGCGCAGAAACTGTAGTTATTGGCCGTTTGGGCAGTTTTTCCATCTCTCTCAACTTTCTGATTTAAAAGCCCACATTTGCACTTGTTTCCCCCCTTTCCTGTAACTAGTTTAGTCCAGATACAGATTCTTAGTTTTAACACTTGAATTTGCTTATTCGTGATCAGCACTTGTTCATAACTTGTAAGCACTAAATAACCTATTAATTACTACAGCACTCAACCTTCCTCATTATCTAGAGGAAAACAGTTTTGGTACTTACTTTCCTCACTTGCTTAGAGAAAAACAGCTCTTGTACTCACTTTCCTCACTTATCTAGAGGAAAATATTTTTTTTATTCAGGCATGTCCAAGGGCCAGCTCCCAGTGTTCTCTCCTGTCTATCTGATGTATCTGGGCATCTTGGGGCAATGTAGAAATTGCCTCATGTACACAGACAACCCTCTCCTCCTACCACTCAACACTACAACCTGTGAGAGATGCACTTATCTAGCAAAACAGGAGGTAAAGCTCTCTTCAATCAAGACTGAACTTGACAGTCAAGAGGAGAAGGTAAGCACTTGCACCACACCACAGTCATCACATAGTCTCACTAAATCTACACCACCAAAATCCACACATAGAAATACAAAAACATTCACGGAGGCTCTCAATAATAATCTGCTCAAACAACAGAGATCTCCAAAGCAGAAATGCAAGCATCCTCCACCCCCCCCACACAACCCAAATGACACATAGCCCGCAGATTCAGTGTGCCACTCAACCTCAGCCAACGTACCCAACACACTAGTCATAGGCAAATCTATAGTCAGGCACACTGATGTCCCACTCACCAGGCTAAACAAGGAGAAGGTTACTGTCAGCTGCCTGTCGGGTGCCAGGATCCACCACATAACCCACACACTCAGGTCACTCCACAACAAGTACAAATATGACTCTGTCATTGTCCATGTTGGTGTGAACGATCTGAGATGTACCTCCCTGGACTACATGAAAAGAGACATGGAAGAGCTCTCCGATCTTGTAGCCCAGGCAGGTATGACCCTAGCCCTGAGTAGCATTCTGCCATCACCCAGAATGATTCCGCAGTACAAGGACAAAATGATTGACTTCAACAATTGGCTAAGCTTCAAATGCCATTCAAAAGGGATCCAGTATCTGTCTGCCTGGGATGACATGGTCGACAGACACGATGTTTTGCCAGAGATGACCTGCACCTGTCAACCCTGGGATTCCGGATACGGGCTAAGGTTCTTGCCGCCCCTATAGTGCCTTTTTAGGCAAGGTTCAAATAACAAATTCATCACTGTAACAGGAACAGGCAAGCAAAAACTGAGGGTGATGCTACTCAATGCCAGAAGTCTAAATCTCAAAATGCACTCACTCGAGGCACTCCTTAAGATGGAGAACATTGATATCTGTGCAGTGACTGAGACCTGGTTCAAGGCTCCAGAGAGCACCCCTGCACTACCAGGCTATAACTCATACCACACTTTTCGACCACATAACCTGGACCGGAACACCAAAGGAGGAGGTGTATCTATATTCATTAAGGATATCCACACCTCCAGGCTAGTTGCTTAGCATAATGCAGCCGAGGTTATATAAGTGCAACTAACTCTGGGCAAAACTGCAATCCAAATTGTAGCTTGCTACAGATCACCCACCATGTCCCAGGATTCCCACTCCTCTTTTCTTGATGTACTGGAAAATATTAGGGTTCAACCAAACACCCTAATAATGGGTGATTTCAACTACCCCACCATTAACTGGGAAAACTAATCATGTACCAACTCCTTTGCTCAATGCTTTCTGGAATTCATAAACTCCAATGCCCTGGATCAACTTATCCACACCCCCAGCAGGGGCAACAATATCCTAGATCTAGTCATTACTAATATGAGTGACCGGTGTTCCACACCTGAAGTCAATGCCTCATTGGTCCGATCCGAACATAAGCTAATTACCCTAGATATCCACATCCTGCCTCCACCCTCCATTAAGGAAACCATAATAAAAAATTTCTCCAAAGCCAACATCATGCTTCTTAAGACAGAAGTGGTGAACTTCATGACACCCATGCAGATGGACAATACAGTTACGACTACTGAATCCTACACAACTGCCCTTTATAAGCACTTACGTGAGTGGATGGATTGTGCTATCCCAAACAGAACCAAGATGCTATCCTCCAAAAAAAGGAAGCCAATCTGGTGGTCCCCTGCCATAAACAAACTGTACAACAGAAGGAAGAACCTCTTGCAAAAGAGAGAAAAATCCCACGAGTGGAGGAGCTCCCTGATCAGCCTCAGTAAGAAGCTGCGATCCCTGATAAAATCCTCTAAAGCTAATTACGAAAACAAAATCCCTACTGATTCTAAAGACACCCACAAAGCATTCTATAGCTATGTCAAGAATCTGAATGGCAACACTCAGATCTGCTATGAGTTACAGCACAATGGCACTAAATATACAGACCCAACTGATATTGCCAACATCCTGGCAGATAGGTTCAGTGCTAACTTTACCCCCATCTCACCCCTAAAGAGCCCATCTCTATACGAGAAGAACGCAAAGTTCCTGTAATCATGGCTGCACAGGTAAAAACCACACTCTCCAAAGCCAAGAACACAGCATTCCTGGGACGAGACAACATCCCAGGCTGCATTCTACACGAACTACAGAACGAACTGGCACCCCACCTAAGTACCATGTTCAATCATAGCCTCACTTCAGGCTTTGTGCCTGCTGAATGGTGCACAGCAATGGTTATCCCACTCCACAAGGGGGGAGCCACCACGGACCCCGGGAACTACTGCCCCATTAGCCTGACGAGCCTGGTCTGCAAGGCCATGGAATGTATCATCATGGAACTTATAAACAAAGACATTGGTAATCTCCAAACTCTGGATCCCACCCAGTTTGGGTTTGTAAAAGGCAGATCATGTCTCCTAAACCTGATAGACTTCTTTGAAGCAGTCACCAAAGCCGTAGACAAAGGTAAGGTGGTTCACACAGCCTATCTAGATCTTGCCAAGGCTTTTGACACCATCCCCCACTCTGGAATTATAGATAACTCACTAAACTAGGTATAAATACCTATGTCATAAGATGGGTTGCCAACTGGCTCACTGACAGAACCCACACTGTGAAAGTAGCAGTCTCCAAATCAGACTTCAGACCAGTGACAAGTGGAGTACCACAGGGTTCAGTCCTGGGTCCTCTCCTGTTTGGTATCGACTTCTCTGAAGTACAGGCTAACACAGAAGGTCTTTGGCTAATGAAGTTCGCAGATGACTGCAAACTAGGAGCCATAATCAAAACTCCTAACAGATGCCTGGTGTTAAAGCCATGGCCTCAAGCTCAATGCCAAAAAGTGCATTGTCATCCCCTTTGGTAAAAACTCTGCACCCATGAACTACAACATAGGCGGTAGCATACTTAACACCGAAAGTGTGATAAGAGACCTTGGGACACAGGTGGACAGTAATCTCTCCTTTGATAATCACATCACCACAGTAGACAGGAAATCCTTCTATGTGGCACACCTCATCACAAAAGGTTTCTCATCCAGAAAAAAAAGAGGTAATTGTTCTCCTCTACTCATCACTTATTAGACCCATTATAGAGTACAACACCCCTTTTGGTATGTACCTCACAAGACATCTCCAACAACTGGAAAGGCTGCAGAAATACCTCACAAAGAGGATTACCGGCCTCAAACAGATGCCCTTCTCTGACCGTCTCACAAAACTCCAGCTTTACTCCATCACATATCGCCTACTCAGAGGTGATCTCTGCCTAACATACAGAGCTATGTCAAACCCAGAGCTATTGGACATGCTCCACTTAAAGAAATCCCAATCCCTCCGAGCTACACGGTCTAGGGACCTAAACCTTGTCACCACACTAAACAGAACATGCCGGAGGGATAGATTCCTGTCCCAGAGACTTCCCATACTCTGGAATAAGTTACCTATCTATATCAAACAAAGCTCCTCATTAGCACTCTTCAAGAAAAATCTTGATGATTGGATGGGAAATAGGAAATTCACCCCTACTTATGAACCTATGAACCAAATCATCGCAGAAGTAAAGCAGTATGCACATTACAGTGTTTATGGTAAATGGGACGAAATAACCAAGGAATGGGACATTGGAATGGCTACACGGGGGAGGCTCCATTCAACCATGATTTTGTGAAGGGGAAGGGCAGCAAACTCAGACAACCCCGGTTGAACTATACCTCTCAACTGTCCAGATTTTTGCAGAATTAATAGATTTTTGCTTCTTATTTTTTTTTTTTGTTCCTCATAAAATTTGTGGTTTTCTGGCAAATCTTTTAGGAATGATGTCACTAAATAATGACAGACATTGAGTTTCAGACATTATAACCTTCAGAAAAATGCATGCTAAAGCAAGACCTGTTATTCTTTCAACTGTCTTAAGTTTATACAAGAGCAATTTTTAGTACTGTTTGTATGTTCCCCCAATATATTTATTTGGCCTTGTCCAGATTTCCTGCATTAAGAGGTTGAGAAGCACGTGCAAATAAATTGCTTTATAGAATTAAGAATATCCAAACCTCTCAACTGTCCCCAATTTTGGCTCAAAATGTTGCTCTCCCCCTAATAACCTTTCCGCAAAATGGCAATTTTGGAAGAAAATGTGGAGGGTTTACAATTATAAATAACTGTAATGATCAGAGTTATAGATTACTTTTATTTCTGAAATGCATGTAGATGCTCTTAATTTGTCAGCTGCTCAAGTTAACAGTACTAATATTAAAAAGGTGTCCCTTCTTTGACAGGTTCCCAGCTGTGCTGTGTGGCAATTTTATATTTTTGCATCACATTTCTGGTCTGTTTTTCATAAAATTGTGGTTTTCTGCCAAATTAGTGGCAAATCATTAAAGATTTAAGTTAGAAAATAATGGCAGACATTTGAGATATAGATTTCCTACCCTTCTGAAAATTCATACTAATGCAAGACCTATTCTATTCTAATATCTTCCTAAGTTTATAAAAGCAATAGTTAAAAAGTGTCCTTATTTTTGGGCCTGTGTCCCACTTCTATGTATGGCTTTGTCCAATTTTCTTTCTCTGAGGTTGAGAGGTATGAGTGTCAGAGCCATCACCATCAGCCAGAGACATTTCAAATTGTGACATACTTGTTGCACCCCACTCCCCCATGTAGTGACTCTGGATGTGTCCAAACAAGGCAAGGAGCAGTTATGCAGTGTAAGTGTGCAGAGTATTCCCCCATCCAAGATAGACACAAGTATGACAGTGGCTTTTCATCTGTCCTTGATTTTGCAGAATGTTCTGGTTTTCTGTCATATTTTTATACTGTTGATTTATGCTTCTTATTATTCAGAAAATGCATGCTGTCGCAGTGCCCTGTTGCTTTGTGTTTTAAGTAGCAATGCTTTAATGACCATTGGGTAAGCTTGTCTGAGATTGTAATATGCAAGTAACCTTTAATAAGTATACTGTTAAATAATTGCCAACACTGAAAGCCTTTTTGTTGTAGCCATGCAGAGAATATTTACATAACTAGATAATGTACAAGCCGTAGGTATTGAAATGCTTATGGCAGTATTTGTAATAAAGGACAGGATTACAGTATTTTCATAAGCTCATTACATTTGTTGGAGATTTGCAGTCATCTTTGCAGGCTTTACCCGTAAACTAAACAAAATGCCAATCTATCATGTGTGTTCCATAACCTGTGCAGTAATCTTTTAAATAGTTTATCTTGAGCTTGTTTCTTGTTTGCTGTTCATTTTTTACTTTGATCATGTTTTCCCCATAAAACAAGTAGATAGCTGTTGTCAGGCAGCAGTTTTTTTTTTTTTGGATAAGAAACATTTTTTACAAGTGGGGGTATCACAGAGATTTCTACTTTCAGCATGTTACTTGGTAATTTTATAAAGCTGAATATAAGTTATAATTAGAACTGCAGTGCAAGGAGAAGCTTGTTTTTTTATATTTGATTTTGACTAGTATTCTAGTAATGTATTTAAAAAGTAATTTATTTTTTCATGCCTCACAACCTTTTTGTTTCCATCTAGATATTAAGTAAGCAGTCATGTAGCCAATGCATTGAAATATTTTTTCTTCTACACTTCATTTTTTCTTGATTGGACTCTGGCAATGATGGTTTGGCACCCAGGGCAGTATATTTAATTAAAGTCCCAGTTGTTGTGTTTTTAATCATAGCTCCACCCTTTCTAGTTGGCCCCACTCCTTCCCATTGGCCCCACCCATTCAGCTGTCTCATGCAGCCCCCCTTTAATTTGAAGTCGCCAGCTGCCACTGTTACACCCGCTTCTGAAATTCCCTATTTAAATAACAACATTTCCTCTTTCCAAAAGTTCACAAATTCTAACCATTGTATTAAAGACTTAATATTTCCTATGTTTCCAGTTGTATATACAAATGAATGCTTGGAAACTTGCAACTTCAACAAAATGCTAGTGTTTAAACATAATTTAATTTATTGGCATCAATTCTTAAATGGTACTGGTATACATACTGTTGAAAATTTGAGGTCAAAATTCAGTCAAGATTCTGAGAACTGGTTAATTTTAAAAAATACTTAGAGATTTTGTGAAGACAGAGGTAAATAAGATATTTGATGTAGATAAGAAACCATTCCCCAAATTATTGGAATTAATAAATATCAATAATAATGCAATGAAAAATAAATCACATTTGTCACAAATTTATAAAATGCTTAAGTTAGATTTCACATATTTAGACAATTCCTACTGGAACTACTCCTTAAAAGTTAATAATAAAGGCTTCTCTGAAGAATACAAGAAATTAATATTCTGAAGAATACAAGAAATTAACATTAAAATCTACAGATAAAACTGCATGTTCAGTAGAATGGAAAATTTTCACTTGGAAATTTTTACACAGATATTTTGTCACTCCTAACAAAACAACAATTATGTATAAATCAAATATAAATACATGCTGAAGATGTGATTTTAAAATAATAGCTGATGGGACAAATATGGTATATGAATGTGAAGTCATCTCCCCTTTTTGGAAAGAAATTAATAACTGTATTCAAGCCCTATGGTCAGATAGATGTAATATTTCTAAATCATTAGTTTTATTTAATGCTCTGATTCCTGAGATAATTCCAAAAATCCAACTGCCTCTTCTTTGGTCTATTCTTACTATAGCCAGAAAAGTAATTACTAAAAATTGGAAAAGTAAAGTTACCATCTCTAGTGTTGAATTTATTAGTATGGCAAACATTGTTTTTAGTAGTGACCTGCATACTATAAAGATGAGAACTTCTAATATTACACATTCATATAAATCCTGGCTTAAACTTAAAGACTTGCTTGAAAAAATATTAATTGTTGTTGATGTATATCATTGATGTATTGATCAGCTGTGAACCTATGTATATAGTTATTTGTTTGTTTTATGATTGATTTGTTTATTTATCATTTTAAATCCAAATTAAAAAAAAGAGATAATACAAGAAATGGAGAGATGGATTAAAATGACAAAACAGATACTACAATTAGAACAAGATGAGATGTCAATACTTCTTAAAATGCACATACAGTTCACAAGAAAAGCAGGAAGAAATCCTGAAGACCAAGGAAGAAGGAGTAATGCTATGATGTAATTATAGCTGAGAGGAAGGGGGAAGACAACAGGCAACCAATGAAGGACAGTAGACTTAGAAGTGAAATGAGAAGGCACTATGGCAGTTAAAAGGGCAACTGAACACTAACACCAATAAAATTGAAATGTAAACCACCTGTAGGGTCAAGAAATGCTTGATCAGATGCAAGGGGAAAGCTGAAAGAATATACTTAAATAGGGCCTTGCTGCCTCCACAGGTAAGCCTGAGGTATACAGAAGAAATTATTCTGCTATCATTCTCATGGTTTTGAAAGCATGTGTGAATGTCTTTTGCAAGTCTGAAGATACATTTAAAATACAGGAATCACTGGTAAAGAAAAGGGACTATTTTATAAGCACAACGACATACTGAGGAGTTGCATGTAGGACCGTGATAAAGGAAAGGTGACACTCTTCTACTGATTTTGTATCTAGCTTTAGTACTGGAAGTACAGTTGTCACTTCCTCCATCATATCTTAAAAAGGTTTTTGCTTAAGGAAACAATCAATTTCACATTATTTTTATCAATACAGATATGTTGGTAACATTGATTCATATACCAGTCCGAAAAAAAAACTAAGCTATAAAAATTTACTCTAAAAAATCAGAGCACTTTTTACAAATGATGGCTCAGTGTTACATCTCCTCCAATATGTGAAGATTTTATTAACATTTGAGTAATCTTTGCTAGGGAAAAACAAATGCATGTCTCATTTTCTACAAAACAATGATACAGAGTAACAAAGTAAAAAAAAATAGATGCAGTACTCAAAGACAACTGGCCTTAATACAAAATATTGATCCTTTTTGATGACAAAGTGACAAGTTCTGTTTTCCTGCCTGTACAAATGTGAGCTAAGTAATTTCTGACAAGTATCAATGACATCATACATAAACTCCATACTGTAGCATTGTACAGTTTCACCCACATGCAATTTTATTTATTTAACATTAAAGGTGTCTTTCTTTGTGGTTCAAAAAAAATGGAAAGAAAAAAATGAAAAGAAAATAAATCAACAATGTGTTTGTGTATCACCAAGACAGTTCCTATAATTCTTATGAATGGCACATACTCAACCTGTACATACATTTTTCTGAAGAATAATTTTTCACAAGATGATGTACTCTGGAGTGGTAAGGAAATTAGTCTATGTTGCACCACTTATAAGCAAGGGTATGGTATCTAGATCCAGGGATAGCATTGTTCAGCTGTATTTATCCCTCGTCAGACCAGTCATTGAGTATGCAACAATATGAGCATCTAGAGAGTTTCCTCAAAAAAATAATATAGGGGACAAGCAAAACATTTTTGTTGACAAGCAAAACATCCTATGTGGACCACCTCAAATCCCATTCTATGTACTCACTATTCTGCATGCTGCCAAGAGATGATCTCTGCCTGGCCTACAAAGAATCCTTTCATGGACCTGTTGCACATCTGCAAAACTAATAGCATTAGAATTACCTGATCAAGGGAATTAAACCTTTCCTGCAACATGAACAGGACATATTATAGTGACAAGCATGTGTCTCAGAGACTACCACTACGCTAAAACAGGCTTCCCATCCACATCAAGCAGAGATCTTCCTTTTCCCAATTCAAGTATAAATTGGACCAGTGGATGGAGAATCAGACATTTACACCCAGGTTTGGCACCTAAGTCTCTAATCAATAGAGGCAGCCTGCAAATATTTGACAACCCATGACCAAGTCTGTAAATTCCCTACAAAACAGCTAGGCTGAAAAAAGTCTCCCCAGAGGGTATTAGACTGGTGATCACCTATGCACCTATGAACCTATACAACCTGGTTTGGTGTCCCAGATATAGATCATAAGGAATGTATATGGCCATTTACTTCAACTCAGCCACAGTCAGGTGTGGTGACTTGGGGTCAGATTTGACAGTGATGCTTTGTCAAAAATGGTTTGTGTCATCTGTATATGTTTGGCCTACTACACACCATGCATCTGGATATTTATATGACCACACGTAGCAAGACATCCAGAGGCAGACTTGAGTAAAATTGCCATCTGCTGCATAGATGAACCAGTGGATGCTATCAATGATCAAGACATCACTGTCTACTCTTTGCTGATCCTCTAAGTTTCATTGCACAGACATGGATGTCATCCTGCAGGCCATTCATCACATTCACAGTCTATATAACAATGTGTATAGTGGCTATCTGTTCCTGGTTACTGACTTGCACATCCTTGATCAATGACAAATACTAAACCCATGTTAGGAATAGACCTAGAGTCATGCAGTTCGATATACTGCCACAAAACTCCTCTGTTTGTTGTAGACACACATCAGGGGCAGTTCAATTAATGAATGTCATCTAGTCAGGGGACTCCTGCATAGCCTTGGTGAGGTTCACCGTTACCAGATGTTGGGATTATCATCAACCACGGTGACCTATCAGCATCAGGTATATGCTGCCCCCATTGTGTTGGACCTTCCAGTAGCTTTTAGAACATAAAAATCAATATGCCTGTGTCAGCAATGTAATGAAAAGAAAAACTAACTCTCCTAGCAAGCTTATTGGTGTAAGCTAAAACATTCAGATACCATATGATTGCCTACACATCTTGTTGTATAGGACATTGTTATTGTGTTATTGACCACTTATTGAATGTCCTTTCTCACATGCAGTACACTCTACAGTACGGCAGTGTGATGGTTAATACTAACCTAGAGCATCCATTATAGACTTGTGCAGTTATCAACAGGCCATTTCTCACATCCAGGCCACCATCAAGTATGAGACCTACTATTTTTCCTCAGACACGGACATCAGCAGCAGTCCCAGCTCTGTGGGATCTTTTTTTGTTGGTTGCCCACATCCTTTGGCAGATCTGTCCCAGGCAATATAACGCAAACCACCTGGTAGGCCTGTTGTTTCAGGCTGGGTTTCTCTTATTGAACCCCTTTCGCAATTTCTGACTCAGTACTTAAAACCTTTGTTAGGCTGTGTCAGTATACAACATACTACACAATTTTTACAGATATTTTCTGACATGCAGTTGGATCTTGGGTGGTTTCTATGTACTCTTGATGTCACAGCATTATACACTAATATTTCTCATTGGGCAGGTTTACAAGCCCTTGAATATTGGCTTGATTGGGCCGAGTTGTACCCTCCTGGGTTCAACACTTTCCTGGTTTGCTTGGCAGAACATGTTCTTACTAAAAATGCTTTCAATTTTCATGGTAAATATTATTCGCAGGTACATGGGACTGCAATGGGAGCATCTTTTGCTCCCATTTATGCAGACTAATTTATGGCCTTTTTGGAGGAACAATTAATCTATGACCCCAGTTACAATATATTTTTGGATGAGATAGATATGTGGAGATATTACTTGGATGTTTGTTGGATGGTTTGGAGGGCAGATAGTAATTATTTACAGGAATTTGTACACTACCTTAATGGCAATAAATGAGGAATTCTATTTATGGTTAATTACCAACTTCAACAAATTAATTTTCTTGATGTTACAGTTACTAGGAATATGGATAATATCTTTAGTAGCCAAGTGTACTGTAAATACCCTGAATATAACACACTACTACATGCCACCAGTTTCCATCCACGATATATCATACGTAATATTCCCAAGTCACAATTTCTATGCATGAGGCGTATTTGTTCAAATCATGATTCTTTTGTGAACTATAAACAGGATCTCATCAATAGATTTCGAGCTAGGGGCTATAGATATGATAACATTATTTCTGCCAGTAATTGGGCTTCTACACAAGACAGAAATAATTTGCTACAATATCAGGATCAACAACATAGGGATGTTTCTGATATTTGGTTGGTCACTACATTTGGTCAAAATATTAATTTACTTAGGGACATTGTTAATTGGCACTGGAACATATTATTGGCAGACCATAGATTGTCTGACATACTTCTAAATACTTGTTTTTTTTCGCATTGGACAAATGCTGGGTTCCCATTTTAGCCATTATAAACAATGGACTGAGCCTATCAGATTTAAACAACAATTAACTAATAATACTGGTGAACCATTATATGGGTGCATCCCCTGTGGCCATTGCATGCATTGTTCATGTGTTGTCAAATCCAAACAATTTCTTATTAAAAATACAGCTGTGGTTTATGACATAATGTTTCTTGCAAACTGTAGTACTGACTGGATAATTTATTTAGCTACATGTACATGTTCTGCATTTTATATTGGTCAGACGTCTCGTCCATTTTTTTACGCATATCAGAACACATAAGTAATATTAGGAACAAAAGAAATTTGAATACTTTGTATAAGCATTCTGTGAAACATACCACTGCATGCTTTAGATTTATTATTATTGATAGGATACAAAGAGATAGGGCCAAAAAAGTGGTTGGCACACTAAATTATAAAGAGAGAAATTGGATAATTAAATTGGAAGGGTTGTTTCAGCTTGGATTAAATGAGCATTTATAATCAGCCAATGGAATTTGATATGGTTGTGACCAGGATGTAAATAAACTACTGTTTTGTTTGATGTTTTTATTATTTACACTGAGGAAGGCTAATGCAGCTGAAACCAGTCTGATTTTTTGTGGGGTATTGTGATTCTACTCTACCCTTATGGTGTTTCTATAACACACTTATGTTTTGGATTTCCACACTTTTGAGTGATGGCTTTTTTTCTGACTGCAATTTGGTTATTTTGGCCTGTGCACTTGCTGTACTTGCTGGGGTTATAATACTGTTGCCTTAAAATGTACACACACTCACAGAATTGCACCTATCGAGATTAGAACCCCTATCTATCTATTAGTATACACCACAGCAAAAAGTATTTACACATGCGCCATGGAGCTTTTCTGTCATAAGTTTGACAACCAATGCTGTCAAGGTGGATGACACCAGCAGGCCTTGTAATGGAGGCCAATGGGGGGGGGGGTTGACAGATAGGCATGAGGCCTTAAAATGTATAACCATTGCACAAAGATTGCCAAACAGGCACACTGCTGCAAGGGGATATATTTATACACACACACACACACACACACACACACACACACACACACACACACACACACACACACACACACACACACACACACACACACACACACACACACACACACACACACACACACACACACACACACAGACACACTTTCACAGAGTTGTCCTTATTGAGATTAGAACCCCTATCTATCTAGTAGCAAGCACTATAGCACAAAATACTTATCACATGTGCCACAGACTTTATCTGTTATGAGGTTGACTGTCAGTGCTGTTAAGCTGGATGACATCAGCAGTTGTGGACAGAAAGGCCAATGTTGTGAAGGACACTAGTCACAAGGCCATAAAATGATTGACACATGCTTGATTGATATGTCTGTACTGCTGCATGGGAAACATCTACACACACAAACACATACACACACACACGCACACACACACACACACACACACACACACACACACACACACACACACACACACACACACACACACAAGATGGCTGATGTGAGATTAGAACCACTGCCTACTATTACATACTACAGATCATAGTACTAGTTGTACATGCTACCAGTTACATTAGGTGCATATGAGGCTGCAGCCACAGTACGTGTGTGCTACGCAAAGTGGCCTTGTGTTACACAGGCTGTGTGGCCTGCAGAAGGAACCTGCTTTATGCTCTTATTGTATCTAGTGTTGTAATACCCCTGCTATGTGTGTACAGGTACCAATATCGCCATTTATGGCCACTTGCAGTTTAAGTGGAGAAATGGCTAGTGACAATATGGCCTGACCATATTGCACATTACACCGCCTGTTCACCATTGTCTGTCTACAGTGTGAGATTCCACAGACACAGGGTTCTGTGGTTGGGTGGATTATGTCATTATGAGGCTGTGGTCTTTTACCATCAGACAACAGTTGTGTGTGTAGGTGCAGTGTGTGTGTGTGTGTGTGTGTGTGTGTGTGTGTGTGTGTGTGTGTGTGTGTGTGTGTGTGTGTGTGTATGTGTGTGTGTGCTTTATATTACTGTGTTATACAGGTATATGTGGAGTGTGATCACTCTACACTTTTATGTAGCTATATGTATGCATGTATGTGTATATATATATATATATATATATATATATATATATATATATATATATATATATATATATATATATATATATATATATATATATATATATATATGTGTGTATATATATATATATATATATATATATATATATATATATATATATAAAACATTTATATATATATATATATATATATATATATGTATACAGGTCTACTACTGGAGATCGAAATTACACTGTTTTGAAACCCAGTAGTAGATGCCTGCTAACGCAAAAGTGCACTTCATCGAAAGTGCACTTTCGCAACCACCACTAGAACAAATGAGCAATGTCCTCCACTGTGGTGCGGTAGTCACGGACCTTAGGGTTAGGGCTTGGGTTAAGGATAGTGGATAGCCCTACTAGCTATCCACTATCCTTAACCCAAGCCCTAACTAGCTATCCACTATCATTAACCCAAGCCCTAACCCTAAGGTCCGTGACTACCACACCACAGTGGGGGGCATAGGTCCATGACTACTGCACTGTCGAGGACATACAATTTCCTCCACTGTGGTGCGGTAGTCATGGACCTTAGGGTTAGGGCTAGGGTTAAGGATAGTGGATAGCCCTACTTGCTATCCACTATCCTTAACCCAAGCACTAACCCTAAGGTCCATAACCATTCACTCAAGTGGTGTTCG
Source organism: Protopterus annectens (assembly GCF_019279795.1). Lineage (NCBI taxonomy): Eukaryota > Metazoa > Chordata > Ceratodontiformes > Protopteridae > Protopterus > Protopterus annectens. Next base: position 811,499,520 of record NC_056729.1, read on the forward strand.
CAAAAGTACTCTTTCGGTGAAGTGCACTTTCGCGTTAGTGGGCATCTACTACTGGATTTCAAAATAGTGGAATTTTGATCTCCGGTAGTAGACCCATTTATATATATATATATATATATATATATATATATATATATATATATATATATATATATATATTTATACACACACACACACATATAAATATATATATATATATATATATCTATATATATATATATATATATATATATATATATATATATATATATACATGTGTGTTTGTGTGCCACATACTGATAGATAAGGGTAATCATGTCTGAGGGGAATAGGGAGAGACAGATACATATACATAGCTGTTTGTAGGTAGAAAGATCTTTCCACATCTCAGTTCATTAGGCAAATGAGGCATCAGACACTGGATGAAATTAGTTAAGTGTTGGAGCATGCCCACTATGATTGTTAGTGCTTACAAGGTGACTTCAGGCCAGACCTACCTGTACTCCAGTCTGGGATTTTGTGTGCTACAGCTAATTGGCTGCTGCACCTGATTCAACTGTCCAGCACCTCCTTGAAATTATGTCCAAGGGATTCCCCGGCTGTATACTGAACGTAATATATGACTCATAACTAGTGACTGTACAGATTATAAAAGACTGTACAAGGTTTTGTATCATATGTATAGTACATTTTACATAGCATTGTGATTTTCTGGTACATCAGTGGCAAATCATTATAGATTTACGTTAAGAACTGATGACCGACATTTGAGTTACTGACTCTGTACACACCAGGGAACCCATGCTACAGCATGACCTGTTATTCTCTGCACTTTCTACATTTGTCTGGCACTAGTTAATCTTTTTCCTTAGATTTGGGCCTTTGTCCCACTCCTGTTCATGGCTTTGTCCATATTTCCTGCTCTAGGTGGTTGTAGGTATGCAGTGACTAGGGTACATGATGTAACACCACACACACAGGGTTACAGGCTTCACACCTCTGACTATACATGTTTTGCAGGATGTCAAGCATTCTGCCCCATATGTCTGCTCTGCTCCTCAGACAGTTGTGTTTTTCTAGTAATATACTAGTAAATGGTGCCCTCTGAATTGTTGTAAGTACTGACATAGTTAGGTGATGACCTTTACATCCTGTTGCTGCTCTGACTTGTTTCAACCTGTTGTTATACTAGCCACCCTCTACATTTTCTTGCAGTAACATATAGTGACATATTGACATGAGTGCAGTCTATGGCACCCAGTACCTCTGTGTAGTGTGCTACATGGTAGAAGAGATGCATACTGTTGACCCTCTCCTCAGGGGTGTCGGGTAAATAAATGTGCTCACTGGCATGCGTTTGCAGCCAGGAACTGGTGGAGTTCCCTGGATGCAGATGCCTGTGAGACCTCCAGCATGTCCCCAGTTGGTTTTTGAAGAGTACCTCTGGCTAGTATTCTAAGGGCTACACATACCTTTGTTTCCACTGGGATAGGGTTCCCCGCTGTTGGCTCTGGGTCTGAGTTGAGGGTGGCAGATCTCGGTGAGTTCTTGTAGTATGTCCATGTCCACCCTGTAGTGCTCTACAATCTCCAGCTCATGTAGCTCCTGGAAGGTTATCCTGGGCCTGGACACTCTTCTCCTTCTCAGTGTATGCCTATTGTCAGCAGTAGCAGTAGCACTGACCTCACCCTCTAGCACATACATATGTAGCAGAACAGCAGCAGCCCCTAGCATTCTGTCAGTTAAAATTCCCAAGTCTGTGTTCCAATGGTACAGAGTATGGGGGAAATACCAGATTTTAGGGTGTATGCTTACTTTATAGTGTTCTGCTGCAGATGCAGCCTGTGTGATTGGATAACTAGGATGCATTCCACCTACCAGGTACATCACTGAAGGGTTTGAATAGCCCAGTGTAAGTGAAACAGGGGTTATTAGTAATTTATACATGATTGGCTTTTCCAGGCTACTTTTTTTTATTTGCTTTCCCTGGTAAGCACTGCAGTGCAGTGCAGTGCGCAAACCCGCAGCACTGGTATAAACACTGCTCAGCAGTCTGGACACATACCGATTCCCATGCATGCTCAGCATAACTCAAACCAGCTAAAACATGTGCCCCACAGCTAAACAAAGCTTAGCAGCACTGGACACACCCCCTTGCTTAGCTGAGCAGCACATTGTGCAAACAGGCACAGCTCAAATCCAATCTGCTTAAACATATTGTGGCACACCCCCTTTTGATGTCAGATAGCTCTTCCGTGGACACCAATACAGTTCTGGGGCTACACAAATTATATCTCTGGACACAGTGGTCCATTTTTCTATTCAGTAACCTCAGATCATTTGCATACGGATCAGTGCACAAAACCTGGATAACTCACTATTCCAGGGCCTGCCTCCTTAGCAGCCACTGAAATCTACCATTGTACATATTGCATGCTAGGCCCTGTAATGCATTTATCCTCACATATGTCTTATATTTAGTTTTTAAACTTTTTAATATTTTTTTTGCATAATGGCATGTTTGAGCACTGCTGTGTGCCATGCAAGAGTAATATGGGTATTTAAAATATATTTTATATTATTTTGCATTATTTTGGACACACAGGGCATAGTTGTGTACATATATGTGCCTACTATACAATCGTTGACCTTCTAATTGGACTTTTACAGCCCCTATTCAATTTTTACTTTCTTGTGCAGACATCAACATGGGGTCTGCAGGACTGCCTATCTGCTTGCTGGATCACTCCAGCACCCTCATTTGCATGCAATTCTCCTATTTATGAGGTGATTTGCATGCCATGGACACTTCTGTGTCTGCATGCTCACCCCCCTCTGATCTGTTTACTGGATTGGACGTCTGCTTACTTCCATGTAAGCTCTGTGCCACTATGCGTACGTGGAAAATCACTCCATGTGGGTTTTATTGAATTCCTCTTACATGCATATTTTGATATATATATATATATATATATATATATATATATATATATATATATATATATATATATATATATATATATATATATATATATATATATATACATATATATATATATACACACACACACACACACACACACACACACACACACACACACACGCACACACACACACACACACACACACACACACACACACACACACACACACACACACACACACACACAAACACACACACACACACATATTGGGGGTTGGCATAATTGTTACTGTGTTTACCTCATAGACACAAGGTATAGGTTTAAGTCTCATCCTTAATGATGGAATATGGCTAGGCTTAAAGAGGCTTACAATGGCAGCTAGCCTAGATGGATAGACAGGTAGAGAGACAGGTACAAATAAAAGTATTAACTTGAACATAATACCTAACCTGCATGACTAATGCAGGGAAACCGTAATCCACTTTACAAAAGTCAAAACCAACTATAAGTAGATACATACACAACAACCTTGCCAACTAAAGCTTCATTTCTCAGGAGACATTCAAAAAAAAGAAGGTGAGGTTGCCATCATATATAAACAAACACTCAGCCTCTCACGTCATTCAACTACCCTCCAACTATAGGAACAGCTGAAATCCTGATGGCTAGTCTGAAAACAAACTAAATATCTTACAACAAAAACATTAACCTTGATGGATTTAATTGACTTATAGGTGCACCAAGTTATAACAAAAACAGTAACAGACAAAGCACCTTGGACTGGGTCCAGAAAAAAAATACATCCACTGGTTTCCTACCTGACTAAGTGCCCACCTACCTAACTTTATTACAAGGGATTATCCATCCACTCCCAAAACTCACAGCTTCAATCAGTTTTGCAACATAACTAACTTTGATAAAGATGTTTTTACTAGTACCTTAAAATCAACTGACAACAACTAAAGCAATGTCCACCAGATGAAGCTGTAGCCTCCTTCAGTAGTACTTCCTAGATATACTCAGCTATCATGCTTTGTTTAGAAATAAAAGTGATGAATTCATCCCAGTTCCTTGGTTAACTAAACAAACAAGGTTATTTATGACAGATAGAAACAAAGCCTGGAAGTCAGTGGAAACAAAACAAAAATAGATTTTCAGACAGCTTAGAAATCAGGCCAATAATAAGATCAAATCAGATAAAAGATCTTATGACCCTAAAGCAAATTACACATCATACTAACCCTAAAATTTTCTGGTCATCAATAAACAACCTCATCCAGCCTGGACATACAACCCAACCAACTCCCATAACAGCCAAATTCTCGGAAAGTATTGTTAGCCAATTCAATATGTTCTTCATTGTCATATTTTTAAAAGAAATGACAACTACCACTACAACTATACAGAGTCTGTTCAAAAAGAAAATATAGTAGCTCAGAAACACTTAAAAACCTACTTCATCAAAAAACTTCTTGTCCAACTAAAACCCACCAATCTCGCACCAGCTAACCTTCCTCCAGAATATATTAAACTAGCAGCAGATGAAGTAAGCTACTCAGTAAACATTCTAATCAACTCGTCCGTCAAACAGACCTTACGTTCCTCTATTCTGGAAGAAATCATACATTTTCCATTTTATAAAGATGGGCACTGTATAGACTTCACAAAATATTGGTCCAAAGCTATGTTATCCCCCCTAGCCAAACTCCTAGAAAAATACATCCATCACAAACTACTAAAATATCGTCTGAGAAATAATCTACTCTATCCTACCCCACATCTTCTGCCCACACTACAGTACCAACACTGCTCTCCTCAATTAGTACACTGACATTAATCAGCACCATAAAGCCTGCAAACTAGTATTAGCAGACCTCCTCCTCCTATCCAAAGTCTTTGATACTGCGTTCCATCCTAAACGTCTTAACAAAGTCTTCTCTCTTGGACAACACAGTCCATAGTTCATGGTTGTCCAGTTATGTATCTGACAAATACCATGCAGTCAAATGGGCAGCAGAATCTCTACCTTTCTTCTTATTTCTGTAGGGATTCCACAAAACTCCACCCTAGGACCACTCTTCTTTAATATTTTCATTAAAGACCAACATAAAAAAAAAAATCCTGCAATTGTATAGTATGCAGATGATTCTGCTAAAAGTATTGAAAAATTGCAGCAACTAACACAGGAGTCTCTCTTCTGAATAGAGGTTTGGCTCTATAACTCCCATATTCAATTAAACCCCACCCCTCAAATATCAAACTTCTCATCTATACTCCTAAAATATTCCAAGAGAAAAAACTCAACTTCATTATAATCTCCTCCAAAAATGCCACAACTGAAACTGGTTCACACTCCAAACCAAGCTGTTCTGACTACTAACTGATGAATATATGAAATTTGAACTCCATATAAAAGATAAAGTCAAATAAGCATCACCAACTCGGACTCCTCTACAGAATTTACCCATTTTTAAAAGAATAACAAAAATACATATAACCATAGCATACCCACCTCCAACCCTTCTGTATGAGGGCCCAAAACTTATCAATCTAAGAACCATCCAAATGAACCTTGGGCTGTGCTATAACAAAATAGCAAAATTCACAACAAACCCACCATACAGATCACACCATTACTTAACCCTAAAAAGCTCCAGTGGTTATATCTTCCTCACTGCTTGCCTTACTCTCCACTGAGTATGACACATACCCTGTGCCACAACCTTGAAAAAGCCTAAGTTTGACCAATATTCTTACTCAGTATATTAAAAATAGAACCCTGCCTTCAAGTGATAAAAGCTTATTTCTGTGACCAAATCAACAAACTTAGCAAGAGTCTCTATTTTCATGTCATGTTTCAAAAATGTGGAATGACTTCCATTCCCTATAAGAGTAGACTTTTTACACAAATCCTTGAAAAAAGACCCAAAAATGTATCTCTTAGATAATTGGACTTTTTTTAACAAGAAACATCATTATTAAATTATCACTTGTGACACAAGCAATCATTAATTTATATAAATGAAAACAAACCCTATTGACATATTTTTAGTTGCAAACATTATACATCACAAACCATACTGACATTATTTTAATTACAAACATTATACATCACTTATAATCTATCCAGTCATTGCCAAACATTTCATAGCTCACTCAAATCATGCCCTCTTTTAAACCTTGCTCCTTCTTTATAGGTATTGTTCCCACAATTCCCATTTTATGTAATTTTCTCCAACCCTTTTCTAAAGAGCCCAATTCCAGTTGTTTTATCTTTGTTACTATATTCACTGTTTCTAGTACAGTTGGTTTAGATTGTTGATTTCCATTTTCTAGTAATTGTTTTTTTTTTTTGGCATTCACTATAGTTAGTTAGACTCAGCAAGGCCTTACTATGTCTAGGCAATTCCGATTCTGTATCATAGCTCAAAAAAGTCATTTCCTTAATTATACCAATTTGCTCACCCAGTATTTCTGGTTGACTAGTCTGCAGGGAATTTTTAAAATCAGGCAACTCATTACACTCCCAGAAAATTTCTTTTCAATTACCTCTTTCTTCCCCATAACACCTCTAACAGTTGCTTTCTACCTGAGGAAAAAATCATTGGAGTCTACTGAGGTATAAAATGATCTATGTGAACACTTCCAAGAAAAGATCCTAAATCTTCAAGACTTTGTTGCATATATGGGTGACCTACATATATCCTCTATTGTTTCTTTGTGAATTGCATATTCAGTTTCTCTTCCCAATCTTTTCTAACCTCCTCTGATTGATTTTTATAGTTATCATGCAATCTTTTGCATGTTCTACTAATTATTCCCTTTTTAACAGCAGATTATGTTCTAGATTCTACTAAAATCTCTATCAGTGCTGGTCTTTTGCTTAGGATCCCCTTATTTCTTTCTCTTTGCCTATACTCTGATATCAATCCTTGATAGGGAAGGCATTCTCTAGCCTGCAATCCAAATAAATTCTTAGCCTCATTCCATTCTATCACCTTTCTCTGTCTAATTATTTGCTCCCAATACATTGGCTCTTTTGACAGTTTGCACCAGTAAATTCCAGTGCCCTCTTGCCTATTGTCTGTATCCCTAATTGCAGTTATCCCTATTGGCAGAATCTCATTTCTCCATTCTTGTGCTGGCTTAGTTCTTAGAATACATTCTGCTACTTTATGAAAATAATATTCTGTATAGTTATTGTTGTTCCTCTTAAGGATCTGCATGCAAAATCCCAGTCTCTCCTTGTTTCTTGACCTTCCCCCTATTTCATCATTACCCCTTTCCACTTTGAATTATAGGTTTTTGTTTGTGCTATGTATAGGAGCCTTAAATGTGTAGCTCTGAAATACCCTTTGTAATCGGGTAATCCCAAACCACCTTGTTTTATTGGAAGAATTAAGTTATCCCACTTGACTTTTGCCATTTTCCCCTCCCAGATAAAATCCTTCAGCTCTTTATGAATTCCTACCTAGAACTTCTCCTCTGGTTGATGAAAATTTGTCAGACCTGTGCATAAAACTAAAGTCACTAAAAACATTTTTACTGCTTGCACCATAATATCCATATCTAGATTCACTTCAGAAGACTGAAAGCCCAAAATCTTGAATTTCAAAAGACTGTGACCAAAATCTTGAAAGTTCAAAAGACTGAAAACTCAAAATACTGAATCTCAGAATACTGAAAACACTTAGGATACCAACATTTACTATATTCTAGCACAACTACATACTGAAATAAAATAAAAGATAAACCATTTACCTTTTCTCCAAGTGTGCGCCCTCCACACCCCCTACTAATTAAATATATCAACTCCGAGACTGCACTCCACAGAACAAAATGGCAAGCATACCATTACATGTTTCATGACTGCCTGTTGTATCCTTAGTCATTATCCCCTCTAACTTGCTCTACTACAACATAACTCATGTCAGTGTAGTGAAGTGTGATCTCAGAGTTGATATATTAAAGTAACAGGGGGTGCAGCCCCCCACATGTGGGGTGTAGGGGGTCTTGCCCCCCTGCTTATACTTGGAGAAAAGTAATATGGTTTGTCTTGTATTTGTTTCTGTATCTACTTCTGCTGGAATATAATAAGTGTTGGTATCCTGTGTGTTTTCAGTATTCTGAGATTCAGTATTCTGAAATTCAGTACTTTGAGTTTTCAGTCTTTTGAACTTTCAAGATTTTGGTCTCAGACTTTTGAAATTCAAAATTTTGGGCTTTTAGTCTTCTGAAGTGAAGCCCCATATGCATATAATAGATCTTCCAATTTCTCTGTTTTTATATTATCTTTTGTTTAGTCTCTTTCCAAGTATCCTTAGCTGCCACACCAGAATCTTTTTAATCCATACCCTTAAGTACTTCATTTTATCATGTCCCCATAAATATGGATAATTGCAGAAACAATTTGTGTGTGGGTACATAATTTACAAGCTATTGCTTTTGTTTAGCTTTGTTAATTTTGTACCCTGAAAAGATTTGAAACTGCCTCAAAATGTTCCACAACACTAAACAGTCCTTTTCCGATTTTATCATTTATAAAATAATATCATCTGCAAATAGAACCAATATTTCCTGACTACCATACCAATTACATCCTTGAATTTCTGAGTTCCTTATTTTCTTGCCAATGGCTCTAAATATAATGCAAATAACAAAGGGGAAAGAGGACATCCCTGCTTGGTTCCTCTGCTCAAACAGAAAATATCAGAGAGGAACCCATTCATTTTAATGTTCACCTCTGATCCCTCATATATCTTCCTAATCAACCTTATAATTTTATCAAAGAATGCAAATGTTTCCTTTGCCCTGCTCATTCCACCTATGGATAAAATGCTATTTCTTCTCCTATATTAACTTCTCTGACTTTTCTTTTAACCCCAGCCAATATTCTGCACATTTTCATTCATTACTTCATCATCACCACTGGTTGTTTTATGTCTGTGCTCCTGTCTATATTTCATGCTTATGATCTATAATCTAGCTTAACCTATTACTTAAGATGTAGTCATATTGTCATTGTTAATTCTTTGCATAATTTATGCTGTCCATATGTATTTGGAACATTTTTGAATTATCTGCTTATTTTCTGCTGTATAACTGTTTGAAAATTGTATTGTTAAATCTTGTTTATTGTTTGTGTAAACTCTTGTGGAGCTTTTCTTCCTTGATCTCTACTGTAAAGGTCCTCTGCCTAGTCATATCTTTCCGGTAAACAAAAGTAAACTAGAAAATAAAATAAATAGGCATCTTCAAAGAAAATAAATTTGGCATTTTATGACCATTACACCATGGAACCATTCTTTACACTTGTATTGCAGCCCGCATATGAAACTACATCAGAGAGATTTAACTGTGACATGTAGCTGGACTCATGGTCTGTGACAGTGGGAAGAGCTCAGTAGTTCAGTATAATCTTGTAGTACAACCAGTACTCATCTCCATTAAGTCAATTGCTGTAATCTGACCACCTAATGGCATCTCACACCAGAGGTATACCACACATAACACACTGGACAGTCTCCCCTTGTCAGACTCAAGAAAACTGGCAGTATTATATCCCTTAGATTGTCTGGAGATACCCGCGGAGCTCATAGGATGAGCTATATACTGATGCTTAATGAAAGGCATTATGTCCAACATTGCATAACTTGCTACCATCTTGACCCAGAACAGGAGAAGTGGTTAAAAAAATGGATGGATTGATGAATGCATATATGCATGCATAAATGCATGGATAGATAGATGGAAAGATAGTTAGATGAACAGATGAACTGATGGATGGAATAAAGCCTTTTTAACAACATAGTACATTGTGCGACTAGATCTTCTTATTCAGCTTCTCTGCATTGATTTATAACATCTAGGCTGTCTAGAAGCAAAAGCACAATATAGACCATTCATTTCTCAATAGCTTACAAGACTTTTATAGTTATATGGTACATCCTTTCTCACAATTTACTTTCCAGTAGCACATAACAGACATCTGTGCCTATATCAAAGAACAAAAATATAAACATTGCTTCAAAGTTCATATTTCATCTATATGGAACATACCAATAGCTATCATAAGAAAACAGCATTGACTGAGTTGTCTCAGGGTTGCCTTCCATACCTACTACATGAATAAGTAATCTTTAAAGCACACATATATGATTGCATCAGTACTCACACATTAATTCATTCTTACTTCTATGTGTACTACAAGCCTTGCTCATTATTTTTCTAGATCACCTCTCAGTATTAACTCTAAACTTTACACTTGGGCTACATACTTCTCATATACTCTCATTAGCTGAAAATCCTTCTTACCACCTTTTCTGGCTTATCCCACCCTCTTTTACTTTTATTTCAATCATAAAAATAATTAACCTAACCTAGTTTTAGGAAAAAGTTATCTAATGAAGGACATGTTGTGCTAATGCCTGAAACTTCCAAGTTCTTCAGTTTTAGTTTTACTAATGTATTTTTTGCTTTGAGTTGCTTGATTGTTACCATTTCATTTACACTCAGCCTTTCACTGTCCTCATTTCTGCTGCTGTAATCATTGCCCTGATTATGAAGCTTGTTAACATATTATGAAATGTATAAATATGATCATAGTTTTACTATCCGTGATGTGTCTATATGGAGCATTTCTCTTAGTATGTAATTTGAAAATGCACACCTGCTCAGTAGGACAGTCTCACTCGTCAAAGAGATTAAAAAAGCAAATATGCAAGTACCTAAGTAATTAAACACATAAGTTTTATCTATGTAACTATCTATCTATGTCTCTGTCTATCCTTTGTTTTCAAGGTTAGTCCCACTAGTCTCATAGTCTCTCTCAGGGGGAGACCTAAGGTGGTATTTATATTACTAGAGAAATTTAGCCATGGCACTGGGTAAATAACCCTACTCATCATTGTTGCAAGTCGGACCCATTTTGAAGGAGCACTTAATGTTTCTATTTTAGCAAAGAGACTGTCCTGGAGAAACAGGGAGGCAGAAGGAGTGAAAATGAGATGATAGAGTGGTGAAAGAAATGAAGGAGAAAGCAAATGTTGAGACCGGTGAATGTGTGCAGGACCCTGAGGAAATATTTCAAAGAAACTTGTTTGATGGAGAGTTGTCAGCAAATAATGGATGTATAATTACAACCCTCCAGATGGGATGGTTGCTGGATGATTTACTTAAAGAAATGGTGCACAGTGAGCCAGAAAATGAAGGAGTTATTTCCTGGGGAACATTATGGAGAAAATACAAAAGGAGGATGCAGAGATAATCCTGAAAATAATGGTGAGATGGAAAAGGAAATATATGCAAAGAAGGTAAAAGATGGCAAAAGTGGACTAGCAGAAAAGAAGACAGAAGAAAATGAAAAACGGAAGGATGTGGTAAATATTCAAAGTAAAGGAGTCAAAGAAACAGACATTTATGAGTGAGGGACACTTTAATAGCTCCTTTGGGTGAAAAAGCACATCAGGTAAGAGCATTTATTCTTATTAAAAGGGACATTTTGTGACATTATGTATGATACTGTTTTTTTCAATGGAAATTTTTCTTGGAGAATATGAAAAAAGAAACACTGTAACCCATGGAATCTTTATGCGATAAAAACATTTAACAGGGAAGCAAGAAAAAAAAATTGTGTATAATTTCAAGCAGATGTAGAAAGAGAGACTTTGAAAGGACATTTGAAAATATTATGTAAAGAAGTAATGGGCATTGCAAAAGTTTATAATATAAGAGGTTTATGGACTGGTGGTTAGGATTGTAAAATTGTATTAAAAACAGAAAGAGAAAAAAATATGCATATACAAATCATGATAAGTCTGGAGGGGAATAGGGGTGTGTAAAATAGTGTGGACAACCCAAAACATGGTTTTGTGGAAAAGGAGGGCATTTGATAAGTAACTATGACAAAAGAAAATGTTATATTTGTGAGGAAATGGGTCATGCTACAAAAAATGTGAATTGAAATGTTATAAACGTAAGAAAATTGGACATTTATGGATGGATTATAAAAATGAAAATAAGAGTAAGGAAAAAGAAAGAGAAGAAAAAGAACAACGAGAAGAAATGTTAGAAGTAGTAGAAACAGAAGAAAAAATAGATGGAAAAGTAATAGATTCACCAACACAAGATACAGTGCTTGATTCTTACATTTGGGAAAGAAACTGTCTAGGCTTGGAATGGCTTATTAAGAATGGCCTAGTAATTAGCTATGAGCTTATGAAATGATAAATCTAAGGAAAAGGAAAAATGAAAATTTTAGATTGCTTTCTGTAAACGTGAATAGTATTAAGAACAAAGTAATAAGAATAGAAATTTTGGAGTGGTGAAATACATGCGATGTTAATGTAATTAAATTCGAAGACAAGATTTTTAACAAATAAAAAGAAAGATTACAAAAAGAGAAACTATGGGGTGAATGACAATCTGGAATTTGTGAAATGAGAGGGCTGTGGAAAATCCATATTCTGTAGAAATATGGAAACGATACTAGATGAAACTTTAGCAAAATGGGAAGATTAACCATTGTAGATTTAAAATGGAAAACACAAGTATAACAGTATATGCTTATACTAATTGTAAAGAAAAGGAAAGCTTGTTTCATCAGATTTCAGACTACTTCATGTAGTCTGGTGCTCATTTATTATTCTATGTAGCTTTTCTCCCCAGGCCTCCACTGAAAAAGGACCTGTGTCCAATTGGAATTTCCCGGTAAACAAATGTAAATAAATAAATGTAATGATAAATATGAATATTATAACATCAGGAGACTTCAATTGTGATTTAACAGACAAATGTTAAAAGAAAGGAAATAATATAAGAAATACAATGTTAGAAGTTATAAGATGTGGCAAATTAAAACTTTCTGACTTACAAAGGAATATGTATAGAACTGAAATAGATTATTGTATAGTATCACAAGGTTTGGTTATAGGAGAAGGAGAGGTATTTGAAACAGGATTTTCTGATCATCTTGCAATAGGTCCAGAGATGAAGGAAAACAAAGAATATATAAAAATAGGCAAAGGAATAAAAAGGATAAATGATAAAGCATGGAATGAAGAAGGAAAGAGATTAGTAATACATATATAGAAGGATCGTATTACTATGAGAATGCTTTATAAAAATGGTCTGAATGGTAGATAATATTTAAGGAAAAATATAAAAATATTTTACAATGGTAACATAATGTGTGAAGACTAGAGAAATCAAAATATAAAAGAACATATAATGAGGCATTGGAAGACTGAGGACACAGTGATAGAAAGTACTTTGACAAAAAGTATTATGTGAATGAAATCAAGAAAAAATACAAGAATTGTTATATAAGCAAATATATTTTTTACAAGGCAAAAGAGACGCATTGTGTTACTTAAGCAGATTAGTAAATGAAGATGGTAGTGCAATGAGAGAAATAAAAACATGTAAAAGGAAAAATAGAAAGAACTCCAGAAAATATTATGAATAGTGTAGTACAATATGTACAAGAAATGTTTGAAGAAAAAAAGGTAGTGAAATACATGGACAGTAAAAAAAAAAGTTAACAGAAAAAGAAAAAAAATGAGCTGGAAAAGGATACTTATTTAAATGAGCCAGATAAAATATTAGGCAAATTAAATATACATTTGGCTGGAGGGCCAGATGGGATGGGGGTTGAAATGTTTAAAAAGTAAATGGACTGGCAAAAAGAAGCATTTTTTAAAGATTTTGAATAAATGGAAGGTTTTGTGTATAATGAATTATGCAGTGGAATAATTAAATTCATATGGAAGAAGGAAGATAGAAGAAAATTTAAAAAAAGCTTGAGACTGATAGTATTGAATAGTAATAATTCTAAAATCTTTATGATGGTAATATGAAGCCAAAATAAAGGAGAAATGTGTACACAAGAAACAAATGCAATACCTTACACAGAATAACTTACTATCCAACTCCCAGCATGGTTTCAGGCCACACCACAGCACCACTTCAGCCCTCCTTTCCTTTACTAATGCCATAAACCAAAATAGGAATGATAATAGGCTATCCTCCACCCTCTTTTTTGACCTATCAAAAGCCTTTGCCATGGTCAACCATGAACTTCTCATTCTTTCTCTAAAATCTATTGCCCTCAATAAGCACGCAATCCAGTGGTTCCAGTCCTTCCTGACTGGTAGACAACAGGCGGTACTATGGCAGGGTACACTCTCCCGCCAGCTACCTCTCACACTTGGTGTCCCTCAAGGCTCCATACTAGGTCCACTACTCTTCTCTATTTTTATCAACAACCTTCACACTGCTATCCCTAAAGCTACCTGTATTCAATATGCAGATGATTCCACTCTGATCTGCTCAGCCGCCTTCCCATCCGAACTGCAAATCCTAACCCAAAATACATTTAACACTATTGAGAACTGGCTCGCCAAACAATGCCTACTGCTGAACCCCAATAAAACTAAACTTCTGCTTTTCACCCCCACTAGTAGATCTGTCACACTTTCATTCTCTGTCATGTCTAACAATGGTACCACTATCTCCCCAGATCAACACACCAAACTTCTAGGGGTTATCATAGGCAATAATCTCAAATTTGACCTACAGGTCAACAAAACCATACAGACCATCAATAAAAAGCTTGGATCACTGTATAGAAGCAAGACATTTTTAACCCTACTAGCTAGGACTGCAATCGCCCGGTCACACCTACTTTCTACTCTTTTTATATGCCTCACTTGTACTCTCAAACCTCAACAAATCTGAACTAGGTAAGGTGTCCCATAGCTACAACCATACTTCCAGATTTTCCACTGGCTCCACCTATAGAACCCACCATTACCAGAACCTGAAGCAACTAGAGTGGCTAGAACTGCCCAGCTTAATTCAATTCAATCAGCTCTTAATAGTGCACAAAATTCTGTACCACCCTGAGGATCCCCCCTCACTTATAAATATTATTAAGCCATATAGCAAATTGAGATCCCTACGGTCAGCCAACAAACTACTAGTCCAAACCCACAAAGCTAATAAATCTGCTGGTGAATCCCAGTTTGCCAACTTTGTTGGCAAAACCTGGAATTAATTGCCAAACTATATAACTCTACAATCCTCCAAAAGTCTCTTCAAAAAAAAAACCTCAAACAGTATCTCAAAGTGAACTGGCTTTGCCCATGTACCAACCCTGATTAAGTTATAAACTGAAAGCATATCTGTAAATATTGTAACATGCAACTACGTCACCAAGCTCTATACCCAATCTCACGTCTCCTGCTTTTAATTGTGTCTGTCCCTGAGAATTGTGAGTCCCTACTAGGGAACACTACTAAGCCATTCTACATAATCACTTTGTTTTATATTTTCTAATGTTATCCAACATCTAGGGTAATCTATGTAAGTGTGTCTGTTTGGAGCTTTTCTCCCCGGGCGTCCTCTAAAAATGGACATGTATCCAGTCGGACTATCCCAGTAAACAAATGTAAAATAAAATAAAATACATAAATAAATAAATAAGAGATTTGAAACTAAAATGGAAAATATTATGGAAGATAGTATATATAGTATAAAGTGGAAAGTTTATCAAAGAATATTAATGATAGAGAAATTATGGATGATATTATTAATAGAAAAGAAAAGGCATTTGACACAACTGGACATAAAATGTTATGGTTAATGAAAGAATATAATATAAGTGAGAAAGTTAAGAAACTATGTATGTCAGTATATTAATACTAAAGTAAAATATGTGTAAATGGCTGGCTAAGCCAAGAGATCCATATGAATTGTGGTGTAAGACAAGGATGTCCAATGAGTTGTATACTCTTTGCATTTGTTATGAATGCAATAGTATATAAAATAAATTACAAAATGAAGGTGGTGGGGTATACAACACCTGAGGTGTTAAGAATTCCAGTTCTGTTATATATGCAGACGACATAATAATAAATGCAAGAGACAAAATTTGGAAAAAAGAAGTGATAATTTGCACAAATTAGTGTCTAGAGGTGATAGGGATGGTTTTAAATAAAGAGAAAAATAAAGGTTTAATTGATGTACTAAAGATTGTGGGTTTATATTTTACAATGGATGAAATGTCTGTGTTAGGTATAAAATCTGTCCATAATGATGTAAGTAGAATTCAATGTGAAAAAACAATAGCAGAAATAAAACAAACCTGCCTTTAGCAAGTGTATTTATGTTGTCCACAGTATTTGTAAAGGAATTATTGCAGATATTTTTTCATTTATATGGTGTTCTAGATTAAACCCAGTAAAAAGAGGGCTCTTGTATATTATAAATGAAGAAGAAGGAGGTTTAGGGTTAATTAACCCAGTCATATTTATTTGTTTATTTATTATTTATTTTATTTGACAGTTGTTAATCAGGTCAGTCCAACTGGATAGGTAGTCCTTTTTCAGCGGAGGCCCGAGGAGAAAAGTTGCAAAACATAGCACAAGTAACAAAAGTGATCAAGAGACAGGGTTTTAAAGCTAAAATAGTACTTATACAAAGTTAAAAAGCTAGAGAAATGCTAGAAAATGCTAGAAAAGGTCAATAATATTGTACATCATAGAGTGCAGAGTTATATACAATAATAATAAGCAGTGTATACGAGATTGTGATAAGTTTACAAGAAAACAGGATACATATAAAAATATATAGGAGATACACCAAGGCAAAACCAATTCACAAAAGACTGCATCTCTGGACACTGTAAGAACTATTGACTATTAGTAGGCTATTTTGAAGAAGAGGCAAAGAGAGTGGAAGCAGAAATGGTTGATGCAGTAGTATTAGAGGAAGAGAGATACATTAAGTTGGGTCATAGCATAAGCAAATCCATGATAAATGGAGAATATCCTTTAGAGTTGTTTTGAAAGAGATAGGATTCAAGATCTGACTAACACTTAGAAGAAGTTTATTCCAAGCATTTGCCACTGAGTAGCTGTAGTCGAGTTTACCAATATTTGTTTGGGCTCATACACTTGTAGAAGATGCTGTTAGGAGCTGCGGAGAGCTCTACTGGGAGTATAAGGCTGGATGAAGGAAGAGAGAGACAGAAGGAGTGTTCATGTAACATGGAATGAGTCAGGAGAAACTGTGGTATTAGGATTTGATGATGAAATTCCAGCCACTGCAGGTTTTTCAAGGGTAGGCATGGGTGAGCGTGGTAGGGTAGGTGTGCGGCAAATCTTGCAATTTTGTTATAGATGAGTTCCAGTTTAGACAGAAGAGTGGCTTGGATGTTAGTGAGAATGGGGGCCTGACAGATTAATGTGGGGAGTAGGAATGCTTGTGCAAGAGATAACCTAGAAGCATTAGTGAAGAATTTTTTATGCCTGTATAGCAGGTCTAACTTTTGATGTGCCTTTTAATGCACTGTGGAATATAGATATTGAACTTTAGTTGGTCATTGATAGTAACTCCTAGCAATTTAATATGAGGTTCGATAGTCATGACAGTGTTGTTAAGGGAGGAGACAGCAAAGCTACGCTTGTGATGTTACAGAGATTTAGAGAGAAATAGAAGAAGTTTAGTTTTCTTTGGGTTGAGTAGCAATTGGTTAGAAGTTAGCCATTTTTCAACAAAGTGCAGAGACTGTTAGGTGAGGGTGTGAAGGTGGGTGATATTGTCAGAGGGGAAGATGATTGTGGAATAATTAGCATATTTTATGACAGAAAAGAGTGGACAGGAAGAGTATAGGTCATTAGTAAAGATACTGAATAAAATGGGTCTAAGGATGGAGCCTTGGGGTACCCCAGTTTGAACTGGTAAGAAGGGACTGAAGTTAGATTGCCATTTAACTGCCTTGTATCTGTTGGAGAGATAGCTAGAGAACCAAGACAGACCAGAGTTGTACAGATTAAGGGTAGCTAGTTTGGATGGATGTAGTTGGTGGGAAACAATGTCAAAGGCTTTGGAGAGGTCTAGAAACAGGAGAATAGTTTGTTGTTGTCACAAGAATTTGGAATAGAGTTAGTGAAAGATTTCAGAACAGAAGCTGTACTGTGAATATGGAAAAAACATGCTGTGTAGGGGTAAGGGCATTTTCTAGGAGTAGGTATTCAAGGAGTTGTTTATTGATGTATTTTCAAGAATTTTTGACAGCGGAGATAGTATGGTAATAGGCTGAAATTTAAGGGGTCAGTTGAGTTGCCACATTTATGCAAGATTATGACACAGGATTTTTTTCCAGATTTCAGATACAATGTTTTCTTTGACTGACCTACTGATTAGGATGGAGATGGGGTTGGTAATAGAACTGGCAGCAAGTTTTAGGAATTGGACAGCATGTTTTAAGTTTGCTAAGAAGTGACTTGATGTAAGCTGTGGGGATGGGTTTAAGAGAGAAAGGGGTTGTGTGAATTGATGGGGTGGGGTAGGTAGTGATATTATTTCTGGTTAGATTGAAAATGAAGTCAATGAAGAAGGTGTTAAAAAGGTAGCAGTATTGCTGAAAGAGCTGTTTGGGCGTAGATTAGGTGATGAGGGCTTTCCAGGATGTAGTAGCTTATTTACTGATTGCCAGAATTTTTGGGGGTTGGAGTGAGTATTATTTAGTGTTTTTGGAAATAGGTTTTTTTGACAAAAATGACCTTGTTTTAGTTAATTTGTGAAGGTCTCTATAGTTTTGCAGATTGATTGAAGTTTTAGATTTTTTTTCCATTTTTTTCTATGTATATCTCTCTTACTTATGAGTGAATGAGTGGCGTATGTTAACGAGAGGGCAAAATGGGTTTTGACTCTTATTTTCCTGGTGGGGCCAGGAATTTATGTGTGTCTAAAAAGATGTTGTTAAAGGCTAGAACAGCATTCTCCAGGGGGTGGTCATAGAGGAAGGACCAATTAATTGTAGAGAGTGAGTGCCCGAAAGTATCTGGGTTAAAGTTTGAGAGCTTATGGCAGTCTTTATATTACTGGGCTTTGTGTAGTTGGGGTGAGTGTTGAAGTATGAAGGTAGAATGGCGGTCATTTAAGGTGTCAGTTAGGGTGGAGGGTTTGTGATAGGAGTTAGGGTTGGAGGTAAGGACCCAGTCTAGCGTGGAGCCTGAGCTTGTGTGTTTATGTTTATTTAGATGAGTAGGGGCAGAGATTAACTGAGAGAAGCCATAGAGGTTAATGGAGGTGTTAGGGGAATCAGTGTTAAGGGCATACCAATCAATGCTAACATCACCCAAGAGAACAGTTTCATATGAGATAGTCTGAGAGATCTAGGAGAGAAAGCGCTCTCAGGCAGGGATGCTGTTACCAGGGGGGATGTAAATGGAAGCCATTGCTAATTTCCTGTGATTATTTGGTTTACAAGTGACAGTGAGCATTTCAGCTGGTTGAAAGCTGGGAACAGTCATAGATATAGGATGAAGGGTGAATGAGTGGCCCAGTGGACTTCCCCGATAATCAAACTGAAATAAATAATAAATAAATAAATAAATAAGGGTGAGCTGCTTAGAGTATAGAATTGTAACACCACCACCTTTTTCCTTAAGTCTATCTTGCCAGAAGATGTTATAACCTGGGGGAAGAAAGTCCGATATGTGTGGCTTAAGCCAAGTTTCAGAGAGGGTGTGTGAGGAGATCCATGCATGACATGGGGAGACTTTGTTCATGATACTTTGAATGTTCATAGATAGAATAGATAGTTTTTTTTTTGTGGAAGAGGATGGATGGAAGGATCTGTGAGGTTGTACTGGGGGTTGAGTTTACGGGGTGTGAGGGATGAGCAGAGAGAGAGAGAGTGCTGGGGTGAATGTCACCTGATAGTAGTAGTAGGTTTAAAATGTGTAATTTGAGAGAATTATAGAGATTGTATTGGAGGTATAGTTTTGGTTTAGTTTTAAGACCGAATGTGTGTAGTTGGAATATCTTGATTCTATGTGCGCTAGTGTCTGAATGATGAAAATGTAACGAGGTTTTAGGGTATGAGTAGGTGGCAGAGTGACTGGTTAGGTGTAAGGTTATAGTTGGTGAAAGGTGTCTCTATGAGTGGGAGCATTCACAGGTAGTAGCATAGGAGGTAAGGAGGAGAATAGATGAGAGAAGGAGGAGTTTTGTGAGAAACATATTGTGGCAGCCAAAGGGTAAATAACTAGGTTGCAGGAATATTACCTAAATATGAAGTGGTAAGGAGGGGAGACTATGAAAAGATTTTAGTTATGATAGGTTGATTAGTGTACAGAGGATGTAATTGTTGACTGGAGGGTTTAGGAGGAAGTTGGATGGGGATAGAGAGTGTGGTCAATGGGGATAGGGTATAAGTGTAGTGTATGTGGGGGAGGGTGGGAATGCAGGTTGGGTAGGTGAACAGAGCGAGTTGGCCCAGGTTATGACTGTCTGGAAAACTGAAAGAAAAGCAATCAGTGAAACTGTAAGTAATTTGTACAGGGAAAATTGAAACAATGTTTTGGTCATAGTCAAGGAATGATTCACTGAAACAGTGACAGTTGAAAAAACATGAGGCATTCAGGATTAATGAGAAAAAGACAAAACTAGAGAAACAGTAAAAATTAAAGGGTGAATCTGGTGATAGAGAAAGAGGAGTTTAAGTTGGAGATTAGTTAAGGAGGGGACATCTGGAAGATGGATAATAATACAGGCTATATGGCAGTAATTAAATGGAGAGGGGAGAGTCGAGTGAGAGGAGAAAAAGATGGCTGGAAAGATTAGATACTTTAGAAGAGAGTAATGCAAATTGGAAGGGGAAGGGAAGTAGAACAGCAGTTGGAAATACAAGTAGGGATGATGCGCTAAATCTAAGATGAAATAAAACCAGAGAAAGGGGTATAGTTAGAGGGTTCGAGTTAGGTGATATGCTTACATTCAAGTTCTATTACAATGAAGGTGAGGTGTGAAAAAACAATACTATAGAAAGGGACATACATTAATTTGTGGTAGAAAAATGCTAGAGGCAGTGATAGGCTTCGGTAAAGGAAAATTGGGTAGTGGAGACTTCCTCATAGTTCAATCTGTGTAGTGGATACTTCCACACAGTTGGTAATGAGCAGTAGTATCACCATTAACTTGTGGTAGAAAAATTCTGGAGGCAGTGATAGGCTTGGGTAGAGAAAAACTGGGTACTAGAGACTTTCTCAGAGTTCAAAATAAGTAGTGGAGACTTCTTCACTGCTTGGTAAAGAAGAGCAGTAACAGCCTTAATATTGGCACTCCAAAAAACATATATGCTGTTTCATTAAATTTTTATAATGTGTCAAACAAAATAAATGAAAAAGATGAGAAATTAGTGGTAAAATCAGGTCTATATTATCTTGCTGAAAGCTGTTTCCAGCGAATATGGCAAGACCAAACTTCAAACCATGAAAAACCACTAACGCAAATGGCAAGGTTGGCCGTTGCCATGAAAATGCCCTTTATCCCACTGTAGTGCGATCTCAGAGTTGGTATATTTATTTAAGGGGGTGTGGGGGGGTACAGGCCCCCACATCTGTGGGTGGAGTTCCGGGGGCAAAGTCCCCCACTTTGGAATAATTTAAATGGTCTGTGGTGTTTAGTTGGTCCACCACTTTTTTCCTAGTGAAATAATTGGTGAACTGGCCATTCTCGTTAGTGGGTTTTCATGGTTTGAGGTTTGATCTTGCCATATTCGCTGGAAACAGCTTTCTGCAACATAATATAGGCCTGTAAAATCATATCAATATAAGTATGATATGATATTACATATATAAGTATGATAAGTATGACAAAAGTGTGGGTATGGTAGTAAAAAGTAAAAGAGAAAAAGTATAAAGGAAGACATAAAATGTTACCAAAAAAATATATTTTTGTGGAAAATAAGCTTGTTGATATAGGAAAAGATAGAAAGTATGGTATAAGACTGTAATCATAAAGCATTACTATGTAAAACCATGTGAAAATCTAGCAAATTAAAAATTAAAACTATAAAAATAAGAAGCAAATGATATAATCAGAAAGTAGAATGTCAAGATTTTTTCTCGAGACTGGTAATACATAAATTGCCTGTAAAAGGAAATATGCCATATATGAAAATAATTGGGAAAAGTAAGAGAATGTAGTGGATATAAAAAGTGTACGCACTCCTGTTAAAATGCCAGATTTTTGTGATATAAAAAATGTGACCACAACAAATCATTTGAAAACTTTTCCCACCTTTAATGTGACCTATAACCTGTACAACTCAATTGAAAAACAAATCCGTTAAAAGTGAAAAAATGTACAATACGCTGGTTGCATAAGTGTGCACACCCTTAAACTAATACTTTGTTGTGTGTGCACACCCTTAAACTAATTTTGTTGAAGCACGTTTCGATTTAATTACACCATTCAGTCATCTTGGGTACACACCTGCCATCAATTAAAGAGACTCTGATTAACCCCAAATAAAGTTCAGCTGGCCTAGTAGGATTTTCCTGACATTTATTCAGTTGCCTGCTACAGCAAAAGCCATGGTTTGCAGAGAGCTTACAAAGCATCAAAGGGATCTCATTGTTGAAAGGTAACAGTCAGGAGAAGGGTACAAAAAAATTTCCTTTGCACTTGTTTCTGTCCTGTAACTCGTCTAGTGTAGATACAGATTCTTAGTTTTAGCACTTAAATTTGCTTATTCGTGCTCAGCACTTGTTCAGAACTTGTAAGCACTAAATAAGCTATTAATTACTATAGCACTCAACCTTCCTCATTGCCTAGAGGAAAACAGTTTTTGTACTTACTTTTCTCACTTGCTTAGAGACAAACAGCTCTTGTGCTCACTTTCCTCACTTATCTAGAGGAAAATATTTTTTTATTCAGGCATGTCCAAGGGTCAGCTCCCAGTGTTCTCTCCTGCCTATCTGATGAATCTGGGCATCTTGAGGCAATGTAGAAATTGCCTTATGTACATAGACAACCCTCTCCTCCTACCACCCAGCACTACAACCTGTGACAGATGCACTCATCTAGCCAAACTGGAGGTAAAGCTCACTCCAACCAAGACTGAACTTGTCATGAGGAGAAGGTAAACATTTGCACCATGCCACACTCATCACAAAGTCTCACTAAATCTACACCACCAAAATCCACACACAACACAATACAAAAACATTCGCGGAGGCTCTCAATAATAATCTGTCTAAGCAACAGAGACCTCCAAAGCAGAAATGCAAGCAACCTCCATCCCCCAACACAACCCAAATGACACATAGCCCACAGACTCAGTGTGCCACTCAACCACAGCCAATAAGGCAAAACAACATACCCAATACACTAGTCATAGGTGACTCTATAGTCAGGCACACTGATGTCCCACTCACCAGGCTAAACAAGGAGAAGGTTACTGTCAGCTGCCTGTCAGGTGCCACGATCTACCACATAACCCACGCACTCATTTCACTCCACAAAAAGTACAAATATGACTCCATCATTGTCCATGTTGGTGTGAATGGTTTGAGATGTACCTCCCTGGACTACTTGAAAAGAGACATGGAAGAGCTCTCCGATCTTGTAGCCCATGCAGGAATGACCCTAGCCCTGAGCAGCCTTCTGCCATCACCCAGAATGATACCGCATTACAAGGACAAAATTATTGACTTTAACAATTGGCTAAGCTTCTGGTGTCATTCGAAGGGGATCCAGTATCTGTCTGCTTGGGATGACATGGTTGACAGATCATGATGCTTTGTCACAGATGGCCTGCACCTGTTGCCCCTGGGTTCTGGATATTGGCTAAGGCTCTTGTTGCCCCTATAGTGCCTTTTTTGGCAAGGTTCAAATGAAAAATTCACCACCATAGCAGGAACAGGCAAGCAAAAACTGAGGGTAATGTTACTCAGTGCTAGAAGTCTAAATCTCAAAACGCACTCACTCAAGGCACTACTTAAAATGGAGAACATCGATATCTGTGCAGTGACTGCGATCTGGTTCAAGGCTCCAGAGCGCACCCCATTCACTACCTGGCTATAACTCATACCACACTTTTTGGCCATGTAACCTAGACCGAAACACCAAAGGCAGAGGTGTGTTCATATTCATTAAGGATATCCACACCTCCAGGCTAGTTGCTCAGCATAATGCATCCGAGGTTATCCAAGTGCAACTAACTCTGGGCAAAACTGCAATCCAAATTGTAGCTTGCTACAGATCCCCCACCATGCCCCAGGATTCCCACTCCTCTTTTGTTGATGTACTGGAAAATATTAGGGTTCAACCAAGCACCCTAATAATGGGTGACTTCAACTACCCCACCATTAACTGGGAAAAGTACTTGTGTACCAACTTCTTAGCTCAACGCTTTCTGGAATTCATAAATTCCAATGCCCTGGATCAACTTATCCACTCCCCCACCAGGGGCAACAATATCCTAGACCTAGTCATTACCAACATGAGTGACCAATGTTGCACACCTGAAGTCAACTCTTCATTGGTCCAATCCGACCATAAGCTAATCACCCTTGATATCCACATCCCGCCCCTACTCCCCATTAAGGAAATCATGGTAAAAAATTTCTCCAAAGCCAACTTGATGCTTCTTAAGACAGAAGAGGTGAACTTCATGTCATCCATGCAGATGGCCAATACAGTTACAACTGCTGAATCCTACACAAATACACTCTATAAGCACTTACACGATTGGATGGATTGTGCTATCCCAAACAGAACCAAGACTCTATCCTCCAAAAAAAAGGAAACCAATATGGTGGTCCCCTGCCATAAATAAACTGTACAACAGAATGAAGAAACTGTTGCAAAAAAAGAGTAAAATCCCATGAGTGGAGGAGCTCCCTGGTCAGCCTCAGTTAGAAGCTGAGATCCCTTATAAGATCCTCCAAAGCTAGCTACGAAAACAAAATTGCCACTAATTCTAAGGACAACCACAAAGCATTCTATAGCTATGTCAAGAATCTCGATGGCAACACCCAGATCTGCTCTAAGTTACAGCACAACGGCACGGAAATTACAAAATCAACTGATGTTGCCAACATCCTGGCAGATAGGTTCAGTGCTATCTTTACCCCCCCACCCCCTAAAGGGCCCATATCTATACAGGAAGAATGCAGAGCCCCTGTAATCACAACTATGCAGGTAAAAGCTGCACTCTCTAGAGCCAAAAACACAGCATCCATGGGACCGGACAACATCCCAGGCTGCGTTTTACATGAACTTCAGAATGAACTGGCTGCCCACTTAAGCACCATGTTGAATAATAGCCTCGCATCAGGCTTTGTGCCCACTGAATGGCACACAGCAACAGTTATCCCTCTCCACAAAGGGGGAGCCACCACTGATCCTGGGAACTATCGAGCTATTAGCCTGACGAGCCTGGTCTGCAAGACCATGGAATGTATCATCATGAAACTCATTAACAAAGACATTGGTAACCTCCAACCTTTGGATACCACCCAGTTCTGGTTTGTGAAAGGCAGATCATGCCTCCTGAACCTGATCGACTTCTTTGAGGCAGTCAGCAAAGGCGTAGATGAGGGTATGGTAGTTCACACAGCCTATCTTGACCTCGCAAAGGCTTTCAACACCATCCCCCATTCTGGAATTATAGCTAAACTAGGTATAAATCCCTACATCACAAGATGGGTTGCCAACTGGCTCACTGAGAACCCACACTGTAAACATTGAAAACTCCAAATCTGACCTCAAAGCGGTGACAAGTGCAGTACCACAGGATTCCATCCTGGGACCTCTCCTGTTTGGTATCTACTTCTCTGAAGTACAGGATAACACAGAAGGCCTCTGGCTAATGAAGTTTGCAGATGACTGTAAACTAGGAGCCATAGTCAAGTCCCCAAATGATGTGGACATCCTACAGAAGGGCCTCACTGAGACAGATGCCTGGTGTCAGAGCCATGACCTCAAGCTCAATGCCAAAAAGTGCAGTGTCATCCCCTTTGGTAAAAACTCTGTACCCATAAACTACCACATAGGAAGCAATCTACTTAACACCGAATGTGTGATAAGAGACCTTGGGACCCAGGTGGACAGTAGTCTCTCCTTTGATAGTTGCATCACCACAGTAGTCAGGAAGTCCTTCTACATGGCACACCTCATCATAAAAGGGTTCTCATCCAGGAAAAAAGAGGCAATTGTTCCTCTCTACTCAACACTCATTAGACCCATTATAGAGTACAACGCCCCTTTTGGAATGTACCTCACAAGACATCTGCAGCAGCTGGAAAGGCCAAAGAAGTACCTCACAAAGATGATTACTGGCCTCAAACAAATGCCCTACACTGACCATCTCAAAAAACTCCAGCTTTACTCCGTAGCATATCACCTACTCCAGCGTGATCTCCTCTGCCTAACATATAAAGCTATGTCAAACCCAGAGCTGCTGGACATGCTACACCTAAAGAAATCCCAATCCCTCTGTGTTACACGCTTTAGGGACCTAAACCTTGTCACCACAATAAATAGGACATGCTGGAGGGATAGATTCATGTCCCAGAGACTTCCCATACTCTTGAGCAGGCTACCCAACAATGTCAAGCAAAGTTCTTCATTAGCACTCTTCAAGAAAAATCTTGATGAGTGGATGGGAAATAGGAAATACACCCTGGGGATCACTTCTGTGTCTCAGCTCAACAGTGGCACAGGAAAATAACTTTCTTTCATGGCGTAAGGCAGGGAACCTTGTTGGCTAGGCTTACGTAGGGCCTTGGGTCAATAACCTAGTACCTACCTATGAACATATGGGGCACAGGTAGACAGTCATTAAAAAGTGGAGAAAATTTGGGACAACGGTGACAATGCAAAGAAGTGGACATCCATCCAAAATTGATGAGAAGACAAGATAAAAACAGGTCAGGGAGGCTGCCAGAAGACCTAGAGCAACACTGAAGGAGCTGCAGGAATTTCTGGCAAGTACTGGTTGTGTACTACATGTGACAACAACCTCTCGTATTCTGTGTCTGGACTATGGGGCAGGGTTGCAAGATGGAAGCTTTTCTTACACAGAAAAACATCCAGGCCTTGCTAACATTTGCATAACAATACAACAAGTCTCCCAAAAGCATGTGGGAAAATGCTGTATGGTCTGATGAGACCAAGGTTGAACTTTTTGGTCACAATTCCAAGTTTTGCGCAAAAACAACACTTTGCATCACCAAAAGAACACAATCCCCACGGTGAAGCATGGTGGTAGCAGTATCATGCTTTGCAGTTGCTTTTCTTCAGCCAGAACTGGAGCTTTAGTCAAGGTGGCCGGAATTATGAACAGTTCCAAATACCAGTCACTTTTGACCCAAAACCTTCAGGCATCTGCTAGAAAGCTGATGATAAAGAGGAATTTCACCTTTCAACATGACAATGATTCTGAGCATACATCCATATCAACAAAAGAATGGCTTCACCAGAAAAAAATTAAAGTTTTAGAATGGCCCAGCCAGACCCCAGACCTAAATATAATAGAAAATCTGCGGGGTGACCTGAAGAGGGTTGTGCTCAAGACATGCCATCACACTTTGAAGATTTGGAGTGCTTTTGCAAGGAAGAGTGGGCAAGTATTGTCAAGTCAAGATGTGCCATGCTGATACACTCCTACCCAAGAAGACTGAATGCTTTAATTAAATCAAAAGGTGCTTCAACAAAGTATTAGTTTAAGGGTGTGCACACACAACAGAGTATTAGTTTAAGGGTGTGCACAATTATGCAACCAGGGTATTGTACATTTTTTATTTTTTATATGTTTTCCCCTAGCAAATTTGTTCATTTTTCAATTGAATTGTGTATAGGCCACATTAAAGGTGGGAAAAGTTTTGAAATGATTTATTGTGGTCTCATTTTTTTATATCACAAAAACCTGGCATTTTAACAAGGGTGTCTACACTTTTTATATTCACTGTACATTTATATTTTCAAGAAGAAGAAGAAACTATGGAACATGTGTTTTTAATATGCAAAAGACTAAAGAAGTTATGGGGGAAAACTGTACAAAGAAGACTTTTTAAAGATATAAAAGAAGTGGATACAATAACCCTGGATATGATTAAATATGGATATTATAAGAACAGAAGCAAAGGACATGCTAAAAGTTATTTTATGTTGTATGGGTTATATGGAATGAAAAAAATAAATGAAATTAAGTTTAATGGTAAATGGATTTTAGCAACGATATTAAGTAAATCAGATGGTGGTTATGGAAAAAGGAGTGGGTCTACTAGGGGTAAAAATGTAATGTGATTGCATAAACAGAGTTGTACATTTGTAAATATTTGTAAATATGTTAATAATTTGTAAATAAAATTTATTTTTGTATTTAAATAAAGGATAAGTGCCATGGGATTTTTACATCCACCTGATTTACCCGTCTTAAGCAGATGGGACCTTGATTTTACATCTCATTCAAAGGATGGCACAATCAGACATGCAGGTCCCCCATTGCTGTACTGCAGTTTCAACAAGTTGAAAATCAATCCATTCACCTTGAATGAAAATAGACCCCACCACATTTTGCTTTTCCAGCACCAAAGGTAGGTTATGTTCTGAGCCATTGACATTCCAATCTATAATGTTTGATTAAGTTAGCTATTCAAATACGCCTCCTTCTTTAAGAAAGCAATACCTCACTCTAGCTAAGCAAATAACCATGTACTAGTAAATCTTTCTTTCATCAGCTCATGGTTAGTGTTATGGAAAGTTTCCTTTAATTCCACGTAGAAAAAACATTGACATATTTTCTTGCATCAGACAGTTTGTCAAACACATAAAACTAATACACAATAGTCATTAATAAGTTTATTTTCTCAATTGTTTGCTGATGTAGATCAATGAAGCTTGTTCTGCTCACAAACATTTCCCAGAAATTCCACCACAGCACTGTCTGTTACTTTAGTTGAAATACAGAGAAGACTTTTAGGCCTACATTTCCCCACACAGTTTGTATACCTCCTACCATTAAATACACACACTGTCTGTGATCACATCTTTGATTCTACATGTTTTCCATTATGCAATGAATTATTCATGAAACTGTAATTGTCTCCACATTCTAACATAGACTTTTAAGAAAAAAAAATACTAGGTCAATATAAATCCCCAAATGCCCTTATCACTGATTTTAATAATTATTTACTTATATATTTTTTATTATTCCTTAAATGTTATAGTTCCTTTTATCTTTTGTTATATCAGTAGTTATCATTAAATCATCTTCCATTTTGTCTGCCATTTCAATTTGAATACTAACACTTGATGTGCATGGTTTAGAACTTTTGACAGTTCTGCTGTGAAATGTTGAAGAGCAAATCTCAGAGCACCAAAAACACTAAAAACTAATGCATGAAAGAAAAATGAAAAGTAAAGTGTAAGCATTTTTTTGTTGGCAGTCAAGCCCCCCAGGACCCCTAATCTGGACAGCAAGCTCTCCCTAACACACACTTGTATATATACCAACTCCACAGCAACACAAAAAATGGAACAGATCTCCCAAAGGAAGGGATTCGCTGCACCAGCAGTGATTTCTGATTCGGGCAATTGACACTCAAGGAAATGACTTTTAACCATCTGTAGATATACTACATTAGGCAGACATGTAGTTAGTTGTAACATTGTCTTAAATGTTAAAAGAAGGTTGATTTATTGTAGATCTCTTTTAAATGTCTTATTTATTTTACTTATACTTGTAGTGTTACCTTTTCAGTTCTAGTTCACTTTTTTCCCAATTAACTTAAATCTGTACTTTCTTTTACATAGCATATGTTTGATATCAATGTACAACTTTTGATTTTCATACAATGTCTTTCGTTCCGTATACCAGCTTCCCATGTAGAATTTTATTAATTGGCCCATACCATTAACAAAATTGTGTTTTTTGCCAAGCATCTTATGCTCTAGCCAATCAAACGGTGTCTTCATAATAGGTACAGTATCATTTTGGGTAATACCCTTGGCATTAGAGACAACATTCTAAATATAGCCCAACATAGATAACTGATTTTTGTTTTATTTCCCTTTTTTGGGGGTAAGGTTCAAACGGATAGTGATAGAACCATAACTAGGTTATGTGGCACTGATTGCAATTGGCTGATCTGGCACTGACCCACAGCTCTATAATGAGGAGCAAAAAATAAAAAAAATAACAGAAGTCCTTTGAAAGTCTGTAAGTTAAGGACCAAGAAAAAAGAAATCATTTCTGTTTTGAAACTATAGCATACCATTTGCTAAAATTTCAAAAATGCTTTGCTACATACACAAAGCATTCAGTACTTAAGCCATGACCACAAGTACAATATTGATATTTCTTTCTAAATGATGATACTGTATTACTCTACCATTGATATCTGCCAGTCACACCCCCTTACACCTTGTGTCTAGGGCAGCCATCCCATTTGTCCCACGATAGCTATGTCTCTGGATACTAAAATGATTTAACTCCAAATTTGTACTCATTTATATAGTTTACAGCTTTTACCACTTATTTCCCTAGCTGTGCTGAATGTTTTTATTTTTTTTTCGGGACATGAAAGTGCTAGTAACATGTGGCCAGATTCCAAAACAGTTGCTCTCCCTGTAAGCCTGCCTTGATTAAAAAAAAACTGCTCTCACTGTCAGTGACTTACTTCAATGTAAGGTCTATTTATAAATAGGCTTACTATAGGGACCAGGTTCCAAAACACCTGCTCTCAGTTTATGTGGTCATGTACACTGTGAGTAAGTCATTTGTAATTGGGGCCATGGACATTCAAAATATAACTATTTGCTTGTAGTTAGACACACACACACACACACACACACACACACACACACACACACACACACACACACTGTCTAGTACAGTTGTGAACAGTCCAACTGCGTGAATGTTGTTTTCTTGTTACAAAGTGTGCACCCTCTGATTTGCTCTTGTATGCTGATGCTAGTTTTCAGTTCTAGTATGTCACAATTTGTGGCAAATGCTTACAATAAATGATAAAGGCATCTCTCCTCCTCATATTGAAGCACTAATTAGGAACTGACCTTGGTATCTAAGAAAAGCTGTTTTTCCCACTAATTACATATCCAACTGAATCTTACATTTCTTTTTTATTATCTTCAGTGCTAATTTTATAGCATCTCCTACCAGTTCATTCACAGTCTGCTTAAAGTTATCCCATTCACTAACAGCTTCAGACATAGTACAAACCCTTCCTTTGTAATCAGGTCACAAATATGACATTCAAACAGTTAAGTTTGATTTATAGAAAGCACTATTTTGTTTTCCTGCTCTGAAAGGTTGAACAGAAAGGAGAAACGTTACACTGGCCCACTTATAGGAAACAGTGGATACAAAGATGACACGATACTATTTAATAGATAACCACTTGCTTAACAGTACAGCTACCTATGTTTTCAGAATAACATAAGCGCTTCATCAAGAACAGATAAGTTATTGATGTTAGTTATAGTGATTTAATATCCTCTTATATTTAGGAGGCAGAGGGCAGAGACTAGAGTAAATCATTTCTGGTTCATTGCTTAAAAGAGATACATTAAAAAGTACACAGAATAGAAAAAACTCTCAATTAGAAAAAAACTTAGTGTGCATATATAGGGAAAAAAGAGGCACACACTGTATGTTTCTCTGTGTGTGTGTGTGTGTGTGTGTGTGTGTGTGTGTGTGTGTGTGTGTGTGTGTGTGTGTGTGTGTGTATGTGTAAAATGTGCCACAAACAGATGATTAGCAGGAAAAAAGCAATGACCATTGATTTCATACCCAAGAATCCACTACTGACTCTTGTATTGCCTCTCTCAGAGTCTGTTTGACTCTCTCAGGCACCCTATAAGGGGCCTGCTTAATAGGCCTTTGAGGTCCTGTATTCCCCTGGTTTCTCAGTGAACATGTCTCCAAACTCCTGTAATACTGCTTGGATTTCTCGAACCTGGGTAGGAGATAGCTGCTGGGACATTGCTACCCCTTCCACTAAGGTATCAGTCTGAGCCTCACTGAGGAGATCAGTCACCAGATCTCCCTCAGACTCTTCCTACAATCCACTGCAAATACTCAGCACAAGGGCCTCCCTATCATGGTAACGTTTCATCATGTTATCATGGTACAGTTTGTGTTTCTGCCTCCTGCCTAGCAGTTCCAGCATGTAGTTAACATCACTGACCTTCCTTAACACCTTGTAGGGTCCCTCCCAAGCTGCCTGTAGATTGTTGTGTCTGACAGGAATGAAAACCGTTACCTGCTGCCCTACAGCATACTCTATTGCTCGAGCATTCCTGTCATACCAGGCATTTTTCTGCTGTTGGGTTTCTGCCAGGTTCTCCTGTAGCAAGCCCATGAGTTCCCTGAGTCTTGTCCTGAGGTTTAGGACATATGCCTCAACAGACTCCTTATGAGATTCATACTCACCTTCCCACTCAACATGAATTAAATCTAGAAGCTCCCTCCCCTATGCCCATACAACAACTCAAAGGGTGAAAAACCTGTAGATTCCTGTGGAACTTTTCTGTAAGCAAACAACAGATGGGGAAAATATTTGTCCCACATCCTCTTAAACAGGTCTGCAAATGCCCGTAGCATGGACAGGAGTGAAGAGTTTAACCTATACAGTAACAAAACAAAGCACAATCAAGTAGAAATGCTTGATTTACTTCACATAAAATAAAGCTTTCGGGAAACACCCTTCATCAGTATTCAGAACACATTTAAAAGATTATTCTTATATCTGAATGAAGCACAACACATGACACAGCCAACCAATAGTAATAAACAAATATTTAGTAGCATAAATAGTATTATATAATTAGTCGTCTCATGTAATAAGAGAATACACCTTCATAAAAACCTATACAAGATATAAAAATGTA
Source organism: Protopterus annectens (assembly GCF_019279795.1). NCBI lineage: Eukaryota > Metazoa > Chordata > Ceratodontiformes > Protopteridae > Protopterus > Protopterus annectens. The sequence goes on from NC_056729.1 coordinate 811,532,141, forward strand.
TATATTTTTTCATACATAAAAAAATAGTTATTGTACTTATGTATATCATCTCTGTTTACCAACCAGTATTGGTTTTATTGTTATCATGTTATTAAGTCCAGGATGTTTATCTGCTTCTAATCTAATAATCTAATCTAATAATTCACCTATACTCTGCTATTTTAAGTTTGTTGTTTATATCCCCTCCTCTCAGATTTCTATATACTACTTCTAAAACCTTAAACCTAAAATGTGATAAACCCCTATCTATAATGTGTTTGCAACCTCTCAATAAGACCATTAGTCTGGGGATGTTAGGGGGTGGTCTTTAGGTGCTTCACCCCACAGTACTTCCACAGACAAGCCAGCAGGTCTGACATGAAATTGGCACCTCTGTCAGTCAGTATTTCTTTTGGGAAACCTACCCTGCTGAAAATCTCTAACAAGGCATTTGCCACCTTTTCTGCCTCAATAGAGGACATAGCCACTGCCTCAGGGTATCTTGTAGCATAATCTACTACCACTAGGATATACTTTTTCCCTGTGGAACTTGGGGTACTCAGAGGCCCTACAATATCCATAGCTACCCTCTGAAATTATTCCTCAATCACAGGCAAAGGCATCAAAGGAGCTCTCATCTTGTCTCCTACCTTGTCTACCTTTTGGCACTGCTCACAGGTCCTGCAGTACCCTGTTACATCTCTGGAAATCCCAGGCCATTAAAAGTTCTGCATAATATGCCTCTTTGTACGTTTTATGCCCATATGACCTGCAAAGGGAATATCATGGGCTATGGCTAGAAGTGCCAGACAGTAAGCTCTAGGCACTACCAACTGCTGTGTTCTCTCACCTTCTAGCCCTCCCTCAGAGGTCCAGTCTCTATACAGTAACCCTTTGTCCCAGTATACAGATTCCTCCTTCCCTTGAGAATCAGGTGCCTCACTAGCTACCACCCTCAGGCCTTGCAATGTAGGGTCTGAGAGCTGAGCCTGTCTCAACTCTCTCTTTGTAACCCTTCCCAGCTCTCCTTCCACAGGAAGTCAGGTATCCTCTGACAGCGGTGCCTCAATGTCAGCATGGGTACTACTACTCACCTCTACCTTTGCAGTCACTCTGTCCAAGGGGACATCAGTACTCACAAGCAGCTGAGACTCACCTTCAGTCTTACTGCTATAGGGTAGCTCACTCCCTGAAGTAACCACCTCACCAGTCCTGGCTGCAGGTGTGTAAGCTATCTGCGTCTCCCCAGGCTACCAGACCCACATGCTTGTCTCCAAGCCTGACTGCATGTAACTGCATTAACACATGGTACTGCCTCATCAAAATCCTTCCCTATCAGGACATCTGCATGATGGTAGTTTGGTACCCCTGTTGTCTCAAGACAACCTTCTATTGGCATTTTGTCTTTCCCACTTACTGGCTCTCCCACCTTTTGTTTCCCAGCTTGCCTCCATGGACATCTATATGCCACATGGCCCTACTGGTTGCATTCAAAATATTTAACCCTAGGCCCTGGACGTGTACTTGACTAGTGGCTTCCCCTGCTACTGGCAGATTCTGTTGGGGCAGTCTGGGCTGTCCACCATGGGTTCCTTTAGAACCATGAGCAGCACTGAGTATCCATTTCCTGTGCAGGGATGCCCTGCTTGCTAGGTATAGGTCTCCCTTCTTCCCCAACTCATCTGAAGTAGCACATTATGTATGAGCTAACCAGATCCTCATGTCCTCAGGCAAAGAGCCAAGGGCTTGTTCCCTCACCAAAAGGTCTGCCAACCTTTCAAAAGTGGTGACCTGACATCCACTCACCCACCTATGGAAATAAGTGCTCATTTCAGCAATATATTCACACACACACACTTTCATCTGCCTTGCATCTACGCTCACAAAATCTTTTCCTATAAGCTTCAGGTGTTATCTTAAAAATTCAAGCACACAATTCTTTACCACATTATAGTTTAAAAAGTCATGATCAGCTTGGAAAGTACATTTACATCTTTATCATGGAGTAGGAGGGTCCTGAACCATACCCAGAGCCTTTGGTCAACACCATACTGTTTACATACCCTCTTAAACATTACCCTCTTAAACATATGAATAAAACTATCAAAGTTATTCCCCTATGTAAACTGTGGAAGAAATTTACTGACCTTTTGTGCTTCTGGGGTCTGGTTACTCCATTTCCCATTACTTCCATGACTCTTGCAAAGTGTCAGCATCTCCCTTTCATGTTGTTTATGCTGCTCCGTCTCCTCAGCTTCTTTTTCCAGATGCCTGGCCAAGTCTCTTTAGCTCCAAATGGATATTTAAGTCCTCTGTAGAAAGGTTGAGCTGTCCATTCTCTGAATGTTGTACATCTCCATGGCCAGTCTGATCATCCTCCTGGTTGCTATCTTCTGATGCAGCTGTGACAAAAGCTGCAATCATGTCTGCCTTAGTCAGGTTTCCATGCACCAGTCATTTAGCCTGGCAAAACTCAGTAAACTAGCTCCATGTCAGCTTGCTATACTCCTCTGCTGACATGCTTGCCTGCTCTCCCTGACTAACTAAGCTAACAAAAGAAATAAAACAATTGCGATCTGAACTCTGAATGTTCATTGCATGGCTGATTTTGAGTACAAAAACACCTTATGAATTCATCATCCACACCACTACAAGCCAATTAATATGTGATGTGGCTAACATACCACTATCAAACAATTAATATTTGATGTGGATATCCCACCGCTGCCAAACAATTAATATGTGGTGTGGATATCTCACCACTGCCAACCAATAAATATGAGATGCTGGTGCACTGGCCCAGTAATCAAGGAGCCTCAATCCTCACCACTAGCACCAGTGAGTGGCATGCACATTGGGAGGATAACAAGTACACACACAGAAAAAAATACAAATTCCCTTAAGAGCACACAGAGATCACAGTCAGTCTGGGGCTGGTTTCTCCATTTTTCTCCAGATCTCCAATAAGAATTCCCACTAGCAGAGCTATAGGGCACATATCTCAGGCAAGTGGTCAAGCCAATACCTCCTGCACCCTCTCTGTCCAACCAGTGCTTCTTGTCCCTGCCCAAGTAGCTGACACACACACTTTGAGATATGAATTATATACAAACACACAGACACTCCTGGGGAAGGCTGGCATAGGTTCTCTGGCTATGCCCCCTTTCTGCCCAGAATATAGGACAGTACCAACTGCCACCAACTATTACTATCAGCTACTATGAAGGCCCTTACCAAAGGGTATACAATTTTACTGTGCAATATTATTATTGTCCAATTAGTAAGTGTGATGAACAGCAAGGCTATTGGAGTGGTGTTGTACAGTATCACCAAATACATGCAAGTACTCTAGAGCTTAAATTAACTCTACACAAAACAGCCACATTTGAAAGTTTAAAAATATGTAATAATAAATAATAAAAACACCAGAAAATACTTATTACTTCAACAGAATGACATTACAGAGTTCAGAAATTACCGGAAATACTTTAAACCAATATTGTAGGATAGTCTGATATAAAGATAGAAAACAGCTAATCTGGCTATATTCCTATCTATCTCTAAGTGACATCACTGTTATAAATACTACTTACAAAGCAAGCAGGTGCTGGTGAGTTGATGTTCTTACTAGATCCAAGACAAGATGCAAAATGCTATCATTTCTTTCTGAGATAGCCCTTAAATTGATAATACACCTTACTGCTGAGTCATTTCAGATTACATCATTCTTTATACCTCTGCTGAAGTTTCCCAGGCTCACAGAACTCAAACTTTAACATATCTTTGTAACCTTGCACCTGCCAGGAAACCACAGCAATAAAGGACACATTATAGCTAAAATCTAGTAATTATCTCTGTCTTAAACAATGGAAAGAATTTCCTAGTCCAGACATCCTGTCTCCGAGCTTGAAATGAAACACAGTTGCAAAATTATTTACTTAACAGCTTTCTTCCAGCAGGGTTCACTGTGGTTACCTTTTTGAAGCTCAGTACAACATATAGTTTAATCCTGACATATAGTTTTCTTTACATTTGTAAAACAAGACTGTGGATTATATTAATATTTACTATGACATATAATTATTTACAAAATTCTATCTGGCTGGGCTGGCAGCCCCACAGTTTTTCAAAGCTATGATGAAGATGGCTGAGTACCAGGCAGAACTTGGTAGACCTGGAGCTTTTCTGTTTCTGTTTAATGGATGATACTTGTCCAACTTGAGCTATGATATGCAAACAACGTTATACTATACATAGCAAAGTAACCACAGTAAGTAATGGCAAAGTGCTGCTGATGGTGTATGCCCTGATGAATAGAAAGTTTGAGACTGCCTATAAAGATTTAGTAAACTGTGTGTGCAACTTGGCCAACTCCATGGGAGTGACAACTTTTGTTGTCACTGATTTTGAAAGAACAGCCATTAGGGAAGTACAAAGACACTCCAACAACTGGGTGTAAGAGGTGCCTGTTCCATTTTGAACAAATAAGCTAGTGTCAGCAGAGGCTCAGGGCTTGGCTTGAGATTACAGCTAGAATGCAAGTTTCTGGATCCTTGTAAAACAGTGCTTGTACTAACTTTCCTGTGCCCAGATGAAATTTCCCCCGCATTTGAGCAGCTAAAAGAGAAGTTCATGAACAGTGCCTTTAGGCTACTTAAGAGGATGCAGTATAACTATGTACTGGGAAATCCAAAGAATTATGGTACACATTTCTCAGAACTGTAAAAGGAGCTGCCTATATGGAGCTGTAGAACATAGCAAATCTGATGGGCAACAAATTCAGCTCCAGTTTTACCCAAATCTCCACCCCAACTGCCCTCAGGGAAATACCATTAGACAAACCCTTCAACTAACACTAGGGAACAGGTCCTAGATACATTTTCTAAAGGCAAACACACTGCATTGATGGGCCATTGTAATATCCCAGAATGCCTACAAAATAGCCTGAATCATGACCTACAAGGACCACAGGAGTACTGTTTAATCATAGTCTCCAGAGATGCTTTGTGCCATGTGAGTGTAGAACTGCACCGGTCATCTCTGTACATAAGGACAGGCTATCAGTGGACCCCAAGAGTTACAGACCCATTAGTCTTACTAGCCTCACATGCAAAAATATGGAAATGATTAATACAGGTGTAGAAAACCTTCAAAAAGTGGATTGAACAAAGTCTGGCTTCATAACTCTCCAGTCCAACTGGTGAATCTGGGCATTTTGAGGCAATGTTACAATTGCCTCATGTACACAGACAACCCTCTCCTCCTTCCACCAAACACTAATACATGCAAGAGATGGAATTATACAGCCAAACTGGAGGCTAAGCTCTCTCAACCCAAGACTGGACCAGGCAGTCAAGAGGAGAAGGGAATTACTTGCATCACACCACCAGTCTCACATAGACCTATGAAACCAGCAATGGCAAAAAACACACAAAAATTCACAAAAACATACTTGGAGGCTCTAAATAAAAATCTGCAAAAGTAACAGAGACCTCCAAAGCAGACATCAAAGCAACCTCCACCCCCCAACACAAACCATGAAACACATACTTCACAAAACCAGTGTGCCACACAATCACAGCCCTTAAGGCAAAATAACATATCCAACACACTAGTAATAGGTGACTCTATAGTCAGGCACACTGATGTCCAACTCACTAGGCTGAACAAGGAGAAGGTTACTAAGAGTTGCCTGTCAGGTACCAGGATCCGCCACATAACACAAGCACTCAGGTCACTCCAGAACAAGTACAAATATGACTCTGTCATTGTCCATGTTGGTGTGAATGACCTGAGCCATACCTCCCTGGGCTACATGAAAAGAGACATGGAGGAGCTCTCTGATCACATAGCCCAGGCTGGTATGACCCTGACCCTGAGTAGCATCCTGCCCTCACCAAGAACGATACCACTGTATAGAGATACAAATTATCAATTTCAACAATTGACTAAGCTTCTGGTGTCATTCAAAGGGGATCCAGTGCCTGTCAGCCTGGGATGACATGCTCGACAAGCCACGCTGCTTCACTAGAGATGGCTTGCACCTGTCACCCTTAGGCTTTCAAATACTGGCCAAGGCTCTTGCCACCCCCATAGTGCCTTTTTTAGGCAAGGCTCAAAAGACAAACCCACAGACGTAAATAGCACAAGTAACAAAAAACTGAGAGTAATGCTGCTCAATGCCAGAAGTCTAAACCTCAAAATGCATGCAGTCAAGGCACTCCTCAGTATGGAGAAAATTGATATATGTGCAGTAACAGAAACCTGGTTTAAGGCTCCAGAGAGCACCCCAGCACTACCAGGCTACAACTCATACCATACATTTTGGCCACAAAACCCAGACCAAAATACAAAAGGCGGGGGAGTATCCATTTTCATCAAGGATACCCACACCTCCAGGTTAGTGGCACAGCATGATGCTTCAGAGATCATCCATGTGCAACTAACAATGGGCAAAACTGCTATTCAAATTATAGCTTGCTACAGATCACCCACCATGTCCCAGGACACCCACTCTGCATAGCCATATTCATAGTAGGTTAGTATAGTTTAGTACTAACTGCCCCTTTCTGCAGCCATTTTTAAGCCCAACCACCTTACCCCTTGTGAGACTCAAACCCTGCACCTTGTGTTTGTAAGGCAAACACCTTAGCCATTAAGCCACCTTCCCAACCTGGAAACACTGGGAAACATAAAGGTCCTACCAAACACCCTGATATTGGGTGATTTCAATTACCCAAACATTAACTGAGGGAACTACTCAAGTACGAACTCCCTTGCAATACATTTCCTAGAATTTATAAACTTAAACTCCCTGGATCAACTGGTCAACACCCCTACTACAGGTGACAACATATTGGACCTGGTCATCACCAACATGGTCGACCGGTGTTCCATACCAGAGGTCAAACCCTTGCTGGTTAGATTTGACCATAAACTAATCACCCTGGATATCCACATTCCACCACCACCCCCGGTCAAAGAAACCACAGTGAAAAACTTTTCAAATGCAAACTTCACGTTACTGAAGACTGAGGTGGGAAGTTTCAAAGCCCCCATGCTAAAGGATAACGCTGTCCAAGCTGCAAAATCATTTACTAATGAACTCTACGGGCACCTCCAAGAATGCATGGATCATGCTATCCCAAACAAAACCACAACTCACTCCTCCAAGAAAAGGAAACCAGTCTGGTGGACCCCTGCCATAAATAAGCTATACAATAGAAGGAGGAAACTAGTACAGAAAAGAGTAAAACTCCCAAGAAGGGAATACATCCCTGATCAGTATCAGCAAGAAACTACATTCCCTCATAAAATCATCCAAGGCTAGCTTTGAAAGAAAAATTGCCATGGACTCCAAAGATAACCACAAGGCATTCTGTAGCTATGTCAAGAATCTAAGTGGCAATTCTCAGATCTGCTAGGAGTTAGTGCAGAATGGCACAAAATACACTGAACCGACCGATATAGCCAACATCCTGGCAGACAGGTTCAGTGCAAACCTCACCCCCTCTCACCCCCAAAAGGGCCCATAACTATACCAGAAGAATGTAGTGCCCCTGAAATCACAGACACTCAGGTTAAAACAGCCCTCTCCAAAGCCAAAAACACAGCATCAGTGGGACCGGATGGTGTCCCAGGCTCCGTCCTACATGAGCTCAAAGATGAACTAACCCTTCACCTAAACACACTGTTTAAACTCAATCTCTACACAAGCTATGTGCCCACAGAGTGGTGCACAGCAATGGTTATTCCGCTCCACAAAGGTGGAGCCACAACTGACCCCAGGAACTATCACCCTATAAGCCTGACTAGCTTGGTCTGCAAAGCTATGGAGCGCATCATCATGGATCTCATTGACAGAGACATTGGAAACCTCCAAACACTGGACCCTACCCAGTTCGGCTTTGTTAAGGGCAGATCATGCCTCCTAAACCTGGTGGACTTCTTTGAGACAGTTACCAAGGCTATAGACGAGGGAAAGGTGGTCCACACAGCCTACCTACACCTCACAAAGGCCTTTGATACCATTCCCCACTCTGATATTATAGACAAGTTCACCAGCCTGAACATAAACCCCTACTTCACAAGATGGGTTGCCAACTGGCTCACGGACTGAACCCTCATGGTAAGAGTTGCGGGAGCTAGGTCTGACCTTAAACTGGTTACAAGTGGCATTCCTCAGGGCTCAGTCCTAGGACCTTTCCTGTTTGGCATATACTTCTCAGAGGTACAGGCAAGCACAGGAGGACTATGGCTGACCATGTTCGCAGATGACTGCAAACTAGGGGCTATAACTGACTCTCCGGCTGACACAGACATCCTCCAAAAGGGTCTCACTGAGACAGATACCTGGTGTCAAAACCATGACCTCAAGCTAAATGCCAAAAAGTGCATAGTCATCTCCTTTGGAAAAAAACAATGTACCCACAAACTACCACATAGGTGGTAGCCCCCTAAATACGGAAGATATAATAAGGGATCTGGAGATCAAGTAGATAGTAACCTTTCCTTTGATAATCACATTGCCAAAATGGTTAGAAAATCTTTCTATGTGGCCCACCTAATCACAAAAAGGTTTGCATCCAGATCAAAAGAGGTCATTGGGCCCCTCTACGCATCACTCATCAGACCCATCATAGAGTACAATGCCCCATGTGGGATGTATCTTACAAGACACCTGGAACAACTGGAAAGACCACAGAAGTCCCTCACCAAGAGGATCACTAGCCTCAAGCAGATGCCCTATGCAGCTCGACTGAAGAAACTCCAGCTGTACTCGGTTGCATACCGCCTACTCAGAGGTGATCTCTGCCTGACATACAAGGCCATGTCCAACCCAGAATTGATGGAAATGCTCCACCTAAAGAAAACCATACCCCCTCAAGCTACATGCTCCAGGGATATAAACCTCACCACAACAATAAATAGGATGTGTTGGAGGGATAGATTCCTGTCCCAGAGACTTTCCATGCTCTGGAACAAGATTACAATCTACATTAGGCAGAGCTCCTCGCTAACCCTCTTCAAGACATACCTTGACGAGTGGATGGGAAACAGAAAGTTTACCCCAGGGATCACTTCAATGGCTCTGCTGGACAGAGGCACAGGAAACTAATCTAAGGGGGCAGTGAAAGCCAACACATTCTGGCTGGGCTTATAAATGCCTTTGGGAAGATAGCCTAGTACATACCTATGACTCTATGAACCTATCAAAGACTGGTCATACTTACTAAACCTGGTGGACTTCTTTGAGAAGAATACCAAGGCAATGAATAAGGGCAAAACAATGCATACTCCTATCCTGACCTGGCTAAGGCATACGATACAATAACCAACTTAAGCATTGTAAACACACTCATGGAAGTAGAAAAACAAACCAAAAGACATGTGGCAGGACGGTGGATCCTCTTTATTAAAACACACTTTAGTTGCTTTCGTCAATGATATAAATGACTTCTTCAGAATGAAAAAAACTCTACTTTATCTACTTATATAATCAAATAAAAAATCACATGTTCTCAATGAATCAATCAGCTTCAACCCAGCCTGTCTTAAAAACACAGTACATATATTGTTTTTAAACATACTACAGAACATACACAATGGTTGAGTTAGAATACCGTAAAAAGAAAATACTTTCAAAAGCAAATTCAGCTTTCATTTTTAAAACGCAACTACTAGAAATCACATCACTGAGTCCAGGAGGTACACTACCATTGTACTTTATTTGCCACTTTAGTTCTTTATACTGCAAAAATAAAAGTGTCTCCCTCTTGGACCCATTTCAACTTTTTCCATAGCCATGTATTTAAAATAATGTTCTGGGTGGTTTTTAACATGTTTTGCAAATGCATTATTTTCATCTAGCCTTGAAATATTGTACTGGTGTTGGTAAATTCTCTTTCTAAATGGCCCCTTGGTCTAACCAATATTGAACATTTGACATACTTGGCACACTGCCATGTAAACCACCCCAGAAGTAAAACAATAACTTTTGATAGTTATTTTAATATACTGACCAGTACCTATTCTTACCCCTTCTCCTTCTAAAAGAAAGTTACACTGGTGACATCTTCTTCATTTGTGCATACCCCAACTACCATTGACAAAAGCACTAAAGTGTGTTTTAATAAAGAGGATCCATCGTCCTGCCACTTGTCTTTTGGTTCATTTTTCTACTTTTCCTGGTTTGGAGTCTGTTATTGTTGTTGGTTATAAAACTCATGGAAGTAGGCATGAACCCCTATGTCACATGCTGGATAACAAGGATGGCATTCAGATAGTACCTAGAAAGTTAGGATAGGGGTGACCACCTCCACAAAGAGGCCAGTCACCAGCTGAGTCTTTTGGGCTCTGTGCTGAATCCACTCCTTTTTGGCATCTATGACTCAGAAGTCCAGTCCAATGTCAAGGGAATCTGGCCAATCAAGTTTGCAGATGATTATAAACCAGGAACAGCTATAGAATCACCCCCAAGACACTGACCTCCTACAGGAAGGAATAACACAGACAAATAGCTGGTGCCAAAGCCAGAGCTTCAAACTCAATGCCAGGAAATGCATAGTAGTATCCTTTGGCAAGTCAGAAAACCTAGGAAATTACCTCACTGATAGCATACTCCTAAGATTAGAACCAGTAGTCAGGGATTTGGGTAAGTATGGAGTCAATAACCTGGTTTTCGACCAATGTGCGTCTATGGTAGTAAATACATCATTCTGCTTTGTTCGACTTGTAAGCAAGGAAATAGAGTCTAGGTCCAAGTAAGTTGTCTTTCCATTGTATTCTTCTCTCATTAGTCCCATCATCGAGCACAAACAACTCCTTCCTTTGGTATGTAACTGACCTGGCACATGCAACAACTGGAATATCCACAAAGGTTCGTCAAAAAAAGAATGCAGGGAATAAACAAACTGTCCTATGCAGATTTCCTCAGAACTATGCCTCTATACTGTGTTTCACACAGACTGTTGTTTCCTACTCTGATGTACCTTTTGCATATCCACAAAATGAATATCATCAGAATAACATGATCAAGGAATTTAAACATTAAGACATAAATAGGATGTGTATGTATCTCAGGGAATTCCCCTTCGCAGGGACAAACTTCCCATTAATATAAAGTCGAGATCATCCTTAATCCTTTCCAAGAGAAACCTGGACCAGTGGATGGGAAATCAGAAATAAACCCTGAGTCTAGCACTGTGGACAGAGGCAGCCTGTAAATATTGCCCTAGCTTACATACATGTTAAAATAACCTCTAAGGCACATAAACTTGTGATATATAACTGGGATGCATAAAAAAGCCCCAGTGGTTATTACCCTAGTATACACCTATAAACCTATGAAAAACTCCCTTGTTTTAGCTTGCTTTCACCTACTTTCTGGAGCATGTCTCAACTGTATTCATACTGTTCATGGTGTCATATTCTCTAAACCTTTTAATTGTTTGGTCTATGCTTATATACTGTTCTCAAATTTATGGAAATTGTACTTAACTGTTATTTTACCTATGCATTATACTGCTGTGCACAGATGTTTTACTTGTACTATATTTCAATGACCATACTTTAATATTTTGTAAATATTTATTTTTATTCTTAATTAACATTTGTTGACCGGAAAGTCTGACTAGGCTCCACAGAGCCAATTTTCAGTGGAGGCCCGGGGAGAAATGGTCCAGTCGCATGTCTTTTGAATGTGGGAGGAAATCAGAGTACCCAGAGGAAACTCACGCAAACACAGGGAGAACATGCAAACTCCACACAGAAGGCACTCCAGCCAAGAATCGTACCAGAGAACCTCTTGCTGTGATTACTTATATAATTACTTGTATTATTTATGGAGCTTTTCTCCTGAGTTCTCCACTGAAAATGGGCCCCTGGCTCAGTTGGACTAACCCGGTTAACAAATGTCAATAAATAAATAAATAAATACAGAAGTCTTGAACAATCTTGGGGTTAGCTTTGGCAATAACAGCATGAATTATTGCAGATGAAACAACTTTTTTTGTAAAAGCCAGTTTCCTCATGTCATTTAATAGCAGATCACTAAATAACTGCTAGGGAACCACCCTAAGCGTTCCTGCTCCTCAGCACACTGCTGCCCAGAGATCAAACCAGCGGTGCATTTTAAGGCTCTGGTACAGGATTCTACCCCTAAACCTCCCACAGATTAGCTGTTTTTACTAGTTCTACAGCAGAACCTAGTCCATCTATCCCACCCTCCACCACTAATTACAGAGTATACCTGTCATAATGGAAGGTCAGTTTCTCACCGTTTCTCCAGCCAGCCTGATTGACATGGGCATCCTGAGGCAATGTAGCAACTGCCTCATTTATACAGACAACCTACTGCTCCTAAAACAAACAAATATAAGGTGCGAGAGATATATCTATACTATGAATGTGAAATCAATGCTCTCTCTCTCATGGAACAATATACCAAATGCCAAGCAGATTGTCAGCATCAATACTCCACCTCCCACACATACCAAGCACACAACCCATAAACACATATAGATGGAGGTACTCACTTGAAATATACCAAAAGAGCAAAGACCTCTCAAGCGCAAACCTTCAGCAGACAATACTATCCAACAGCACCCACTACACATAATGACACATGCATCAGTGTGACACCCAATAAGTCCCTAAGACAAAACATATCTAAACCAAATGTCTTGGTCATAGGTGACTCCATAGTGAGATACACAGATGTTCCTCTCACTAGGCTGGATAAGGAGAATGTCACGGTCAGCTGCATGTCTGGTGCCAGGATCTGCCAAATCATGAATGCACTCAAGTATCTCAACAACAAGAATTGTTATGATTCTGTCATAGTCCATGTTGGAGTGAATGAATTGAGACACATCTCACTGGACTATTTGAAGACAGACATGATGAAGCTTTCAGATTATGTGCCTCAGGCAGGTATGTCCCTAGCCCTAAACAACATTCTTCCGTCACCCAGGATGATGCCACAATACAAACAAAAAATGATTGACTTCACCAATTGGCTTAGCTTCTGGTGTCAATCCAGGGGGATCCAGTATCTGACAGCCTAGGATGATATGATCAAAAGACCATGCTGCTTTACCAGAGATGGTCTTCACCTGTGACCGCTAGGATTTAGGTTGCTTGCAGAAGTACTTGCCTCCCCCACAGTGCCTTTTTTAGGCAAGGTCATAAGAACAAAATTCCCGACATAAAAATATCCTCCAGAAACAAATTCAGAGTGATGCTGCTTAATGCTAGGAGTCTAAATCAGAAACTATACTCATTTAAAGCACCTCACCCTGGAAGATGCTGAGGACTGTGCAGTCACAAAGACATGGTTCAAGCATCAGAGTACCCTGGCCATGCAGAGCTATAATGTCTTCCACACTTTCAGACCACAAACCAATGTGAAAAAAAACAAGGGAGGAGGAGTATCCATCTTCATTAAAGACAAATACACCTCTAGACTGGTTAAATAGTATGACTCCCTAGAGTTACTCCAAGTCCAACTAACTGTAGGAAAGACTTCCCCACATCATTGTTAGCTATGGGTCCCCCACCATGAACCATGAAAACCAGACACCCTACCTGGACCTGCTTGAATCACCCTCAGTACAGCCAAATTCCCTGCTCATGGATGACTTTAACTATCCTTCCATCAATTGGGTAACATATATGAGAACAAATGCGCCCACCCAAAGATTCCTGGACTTTGTTAACATAAATGATCTGGAGCAGATAGTCAGCACCACCCCAAGGGGCTTTAACGTCTTTGACATTGTGCTCAACAACATGGAGGATTGCTGCACCACCCCATGTGTGGGGCCCTCCCTGGTAAAGTCTAATCATGAATCAGTCTCATTTGAAGTAACAATCGTACCTGACCCACCCTAAAATTTTCCAAAGCAAACTTTAGCCTACTGAGTGATGGCATCAATAATTTCAGACCCCCTGCCAACACTGACAGCAATAACCCCTATACTGAGGTGTACACAAATTCTCAGTATAAAGACCTATATAAATGTATAGAATCAGCCACACTGGAACAGATCAAATCAAGATCCTCATAAAAACAATGAGGCAGGAACATCTGTCTACAGCCACTCTGTCTATAAACTCTGGAACCCCCATCCTATCCACCTAACATCCAACAATTCTACCACTCACTTTAAGAAACTCCTTAAAGTTCACTTCATGAACAACAGGCTATGCTCCTGTCTTACCCCTGGATAAAAACTGAGATTGCAGCTAACTCCCATACACCACTAATTGCTATTTTCTCACCCTATCTACATTCCATTCATGACTATATGAAATAAAATGCTTTTGACTCTCAAGTTAAGATAGCAGTACCAACTACTTTTCCAACAAGTCTAATAACCACTGTATGGATTCTATGTATAGCTTGTCATATTTGGAATGTATTATGTAATGTCCTTCCTTGTGCTGTTCATATTTACTTTGAATGTGTGCAATATGCTGTCATTTAATTCTAATGCTAGTCTGCCTGAAATGAAAGTTACTTCTAAATCTCTGAGATGTTGTGAATGTATGTACTTGGAGCTTTTCTCGCCAGGCCTCCACTGAAAATGGACCTGTGTCCAGTCACACTTTCCCGGTTAATAAATGTAAAATAAAATAAATAAATAAATCACCCTGGTAGATATCCAGTATAAATAAGTTATACAATAAGAGAAAGAAACTGCTGTCAAAAAACAAGAGGGAATGGTCCCGGCAAAGAAAGAACTCCTTTCAAAGCATAAACAAGCAGATTAAACGAGTCTATATCACTTTGTCGAAACGGCAGAAGTTCGAACACCATATGTTCGTCCTTCTAGCCTCGAAGTGAAAAATTAGAACAGTGATTTTTTTTTTCCCAGGGAAAAAAATCGCTGTTCCAAGAAACACACACACAACACAAGCACACCAAAAAAACAGCAATCCACACACATACACTTAAAATCCTAAATCTAACCCTACACTAAACTGTACATACACTACTATCTCTCCACTTACCTTAATCCAAACCCTAACTCTAAGGTCTGTCACTATCGCACACTCACCTGACCTGCGCCCTAACTCACCTATCCCGCCCTAACCTTAAAGTCTGTCACTATCGCACACCCACCTCACCCGCGCCCTAACCCTAACTCACCTAACCTATGCCCTAACCCTAACGTCCACACAATCGCACACTTACCTAAACCCGACCCGTAACTTTCCACCACAGTGCTGAAAATTACGAAGCCACAGAAATGGTCCACCAAATTTTTTTCCCTGGGAAAGGATTTGGTGTTCTGCAGCTTCGCGATAATCAGTTTTTGAAATTCACAGTTTGAATATATGGTGTTTGAACTGCTGAAGTTTCGACGAACTGATAGCAACCTGATTAAACATCTTGTAAAGTCCTCTAAAGCTAATTATTAACTAAATTAGCATCCCTAGCTAACAACAATCGCTAAGCATTCTTTAGCTACATACAAAATCTATAAAGGTAGGCCCAGCATTGTGCTGAACTAGCTGTGGACTGTACCACTTATACTGAACCTGAGGACATCGCCCACCTGCTAATGGACAGGTTTGGAGAAAACATCACCCTATGTCCCCATCAATAATACCCCATAACATACCTGATATCAGTCCTCTGTCTAGTAGCTCTGGAGGGCAAGTGATAGCCACATTCTCCAAGGCCAAAAGCACAGCCTCTATAGGACTGAACAACATCCCAAGCTGCTTATTAAAAGGTCTAAAGCAGGAGTTAGCGGAACTGCTGAGCATGGTCTTCAGTCTTAGTCTAAGCATCTAAGCATTGGCTTTGTCCCTGCTGAGTGGAAAACAGCAACCATAATACTCTTGCACAAAGGGGGTCCCTCAACCAACCCCAAGAAATAAAGACCCATAAGTCTAACCAGCCTTATCTGCAAGGCTATAGAGAGGATCATCATGGACCTTACCAACAAAGATATCAGTGACCTTCAAACTCTTGACTTGACCCAGATTGACTTTGTTAAGGGCAGATCTTGCCTGCTATACCTGGTGGACTTCTTTGGGAATGTAACCAAGGCCTTGGATGAAGGCAAAACAGTTCACACTGTCTATCTCAACCTAGCCAAAGCCTTTAATACAATCCATCACTCAGGCATTATTGAGAAACTCACCCAGCTGGGGATTAACCCTTAAGCCACTAGATGGGTTGCCAATTGGTTTACAAACAGAACACATGCAGTCAATCCTGGGGATGCCACCTGTCGCGCATCTAGTCAGGATGAAGTAGACGAACATTGTGGGTTCTCTTCAACCAGCTTTATTATATACAAACATAAACTTTTATAAAAACTAGCTGTCTCATGCATAGATGTTCACATTCTGGCTTTGCTCACAAAATGGCACTGAAGCAAGCATATGCCTGCTATTTATATATGCACATTCAGGTCTTAGGAATGCTTCTTAAAGGTACAAAACATATATTATTCTACATCCTCCTTCTTTGAAAAATGATATTGACAACATTGACTGACAAAGTAATTTTCCGTCATGCTATTATAAAATAAATAAATAAATAAAAAATATATATATATATATATATATATATATATATATATATATATACTAACACAAAACTATGTTCAAGTTGCTATGTATCTCACACTGGGCCTTTAAATACAACCAAATCGTGTGACATATAAATTGGAATTGGATTTTGCAACTGGGATTGTCTCTGCTGAATGTTCAACATTAGGGAAGTTTATGAACATTATCAGAAACGCTAGTAGGAATCAAGACATTTTCTGCAACAGGAACACTGTCTGAATCACCCTGAGATTTAATGTCTATGTCATAGGACTTTACTGTGGTAACAGTTCTGATACAGGAAGCAGATGTCTGTGTTTTCTCCTGCCCTCGGATTTTATAAGACAGGATCTCTGCTCTTCACATATATTTGTCACTTGATCAGTCCAGTCAAAACCTTTCAACATTTGTATCCTCACTCCTCTCCTTCTTTCAACAGACTAAGAAATCTGCTCAATTTGTCATATCTGGACTTCTGGACAGAACACTTTCTAAATAATTGGGGTTTGGTTGCTTTGTTGTTTTTAGCTTTAGACCTCAATAAACTGGAACTAATAGGCAATGTTGTTCTGGTTTGCCTGGATGGAAGTCTCTGAGCAGGTGAGCCAAGTATATTGTCACGAGGCATATTCCTGAGACTGAGTAAATTCAAAAAAACATTGATATTGTCACACTTTGACTTCTCAAGTAATAGCTTTGCACCCTGTACTGCATGCTCAGCTACACTATTTGACTGCAGATATTCCTGACTACTAGTGATATGTACAAAGAAAATCCCATTCTGTTGCAAATTTCTGAAACAACTGACTGGTAAATTAGGTACCATTGTCAGAGATAAGCCTTTTTAGACTTCCATGGACTGAGAAATGAGGTTTCATATTGGTAATAACAGTAGTGGACATTAGGTTAGGTAGTAAACCAATCTCAAACCAGTTCAAATAAAAGTCTAAGTAATGTTGATTGTTCCACTCGAATATGTCAGTGGCTACTGTTGACCAAGGTAGTTCAGCAACTTGATTTAGCTGAAGTGGTTCATTCTGCAAATGCAGATTTGTACTATTGCATACTGAACAAAAAGAAAGTAGTCTATCAATGTATTTTGCTAGAGAAGTCCAAAATAATAGTCCTCCCCCATTCTTTTTGTAGCTTCAGAACCTGGGAGACCACAATGCAAAATCTGGATGTATTCATGTTGTAATGAAGCAGGAACAACAATTTTAGGACATTTGAAAATAATGCCATCTTCCATCAACATCTCATCTCTGTAAAGAAAGTAGGGTTGCACTTCAGGTGGTACACTAGATTGCGTTGACGGCCATCCAACATTTATGTAGTGGTTGAGCTTTTGCAAAATTGGATCAGTCTTTGTATATTCTCTTAACTCATCAAGTCTTGCGGTAGAGAAATTATGTACTTCCATGACATTGAAGTCAAATTTTCTGTGTCAGGCTGTTCCATTGTATTTCTGGGTGATCTGGATAAGGTATCAGCCAGATAAAGAAGTTTGCATTTTGTAGAAATCATTTTGAAGTTGTACTTTTGCAATTTAAGCATCATTCTTTGCAATCTTGCTTGAGCTGAATACATAGGCTTCTTCAAAATAGTAAAAGAGGTTGATGATCAGTTTAATTTTTCAGCTTATCCTTCCCATCTCCACTGGTATTCCCCAAGGCTCCATCTTGGGACCCCTTTTGTTTAACATCTTCACCAATGATCTTTACACCTCATGCAAAGAATCCTCCCTTATTCAGTATGCCGACGACTCTTATATCTATCTCAAATAACATTCATGAACTACACTTCCTGACCCAACACGGCCCTACAATCCACTGAACAATGGCTCTCTCACAACCTATTGATCCTAAATCCCAAAAAGACCAAACTCCTACTTTTCCTTCCCCGTTCTCTTTCTCATCACAAAACCTCCTTTTTTATTACATCTTCTAACAACACAGACATCCAACCTGACACCCACACAAAACTCCTAGGGGTCATTATCGATGACGAACTTAAGTTCAACCTACACATACTCCAATGTATAAAAAAAAAAAACAGAAACTAGGTCTGCTATATCGGAACAAAAAATTCCTAACCCCTGAATCTAGACTTACCCTGGGCCAGGCACTCCTCCTCCCCTCCCTCTTATACGCCACCCCAGTACTTACCAATATCCAGGCCTCCACTCTAAACAAACTGCAACAGACTTACCATAACCAGATTCATTACTAACTCCCCATACAACTCACACCACTGCATTTCTTTAAACTCTCTTCAATGGCTCGAACTTCCCCAGTTTCTGCTATCTTATCACTTTCATATGCTAAACTCTATTCTTTATAAACCCTCCTTTTGTCCATCTCTATCTTCCTTAGTCTCCATCTACATCCCATTCCAGACCCTCCATACTTCTAACCAACAATTACTTGATATCTACCACCCAAAACTGTCAGTAGGCAAACTACTCTACAAACACTCCCTTGCCCATGCTTGGAACAATCTTCCCCTTGACTTACTTTCAATCTCCCACACCTCACACTTTAAAAATGAACTAAAAGCTTATTTTCTTGATTCCAGAACCTGCCCTTGCCATGACCCTACCTAGTCTTCCTTCCCTTTATGTACCCTCAAAAGGACCATACTTAGTACCTCATTACACCTCACTCTCCAGTGTGTCTACTATGCATTTGCATAATTTTATACAAACAAAAAATTTTATTGTTGACCTATTGAACTATATCAACGGAAAATTGTTACTTAGCTTCTTTTTAATGGAACTTTAACTTTATGCATGTAACCCAACATATGTGAATCATTTTGCTATAACTGCTATTATATCAATATTGTTTAAAATTGTACTTGTTTTAAAATGTATTACTGGAGCTTTTCTCCTCGGGTGTCCACTAAAAATGGGCCACAAGCCCAGTTGGACAAACCCGGTTAACAAATGTCAATAAATAAAATAAATACAATTCAGTCTGAATATCTTGACCATGGATATAATCATGAAACCTTGAACATGCAAATACTATTGCCAAAAGATCTTTCTCAGTTTGAGCATATTGCATTTCAGTTTGAGTAAGTGTTCTAGATGCATAGGCTACTGATCTACCCTCTTGAAGCATTGCAGTAAAGAGTTACTGGTTTGTTGACATCATAGTATCTTAATGCAGGTGGAGAACCGATTTTCTGCTTAAGGTCTTCAAATGTTTTCTGGTGATGTTCTAACCATGACCATGTAACATTCTTATGTGTTAGCTCTCTCAAAGGCACTGTCAACTCACTGAAGTCTGGTATAAACTTGCCTAAATAGTTGACCGTACCAAGAAAACATTGTAGAGCTTGTAGATTATCTGGTGCTGGTATCTCAAGAATGGCTGCTTGCTTGGACAGGTCGGGTCTCAAGCCAATGCTAGTAAATAAATGACCTACATATGCAACTTCTAGTGATCTAAATTTGCACTTTAGAGCGTTAAGCTTTAAGTTTACTTCATGTGCTCTGTCTATAACTCTCTTAAGATCTCTGTCATGCTCTGCTTCACCACTGCCTCCAACTGACAAATCATCTACTATTATGGCATAAGGATAACCTGAAAAAATGTGCTCCATTGCACACTGAAAGACCTCACTTGCAGAATTTATTCCAAATGGTATCCTAAGAAATCTGTATCTTCCAAACGGGGTACTGAATGTAGTCAGTAATGAAGATTTGTGATCAAGCATCACTTGCCAAAATGAACTTTTTGCATCTAAGACAGAAAAAACAGTGGCATTTGGTAATAGAGTTGCAACTTCTTCAACTGCATGCATGGGATGATGTGGTATTTTCAATGCTTTATTCAAATCTCTTGGATCAATGCATAGTCTGATTTCATCTGAGCCTTTTTTATCAGGTGCTACCATGTACGGCACCCATTCAGTAGGTTCTGTGACTGGACAAATTACATCTTTCTGCACTATTTTGTCCAACTGAGCTTTGACTTTATGCTGCATAGCTATCAGAACCTTTCTTGCAGGTCTGACTACTGGACTGATCTCTGGGTCTAACTTCATAGATTACACAAGTGGAAGTTTGCCCAACTTGTCATCAAAAACATCAGCATACTTTGAAAAAAATAGTGTTAGTGAAGCTAGAACTGGGACATGTGCTTATTTGATGAATTTCTTTGGTAAATTAAGGCAGATTTATTATCAAACTGTCTCTAAGACCCAATAATGACTGCACAGGTCTTCAAACTACATAGAATAATAAGCTATAACAGTTCTTGGCCACATAACATGAAAGCACTACTGAGCTTTCGGTTTGAATTTCTTCACCTCCATAAGCAGCAAGTTTCACACAACTGGTCACATTTAGTTGTTCACCAGCTCTCACCTTAGCAAATGTGTCTGCTGACATAACATTATACTTTGAGCAAGTGTCTACTTTGAGCTCAGTAGTTTTACTATTAATCTGGACAGTACAAAACACTTCATTCTTTACCAGTAAATCTATTGTATCAATCTTTTCACCAATCACTGATATTCCAACTACATAGAAAGCAGACGGTTGCAGTTTAACTTGATCAATTTGCTTTTTTGAATGGCCCTTCTTTTTAACAGTATGAGGCTTACTTGATTTGCAAAATTTTTGAAAATACTTCCATTTTTACATTCATGGCATTGCTGACCAAATGCTAAGCACTTTTCTCTTTTAGACTCATGGTTGGCACCACAATTGTGACAGTTAACAATAAAGCTTGATTTGGGTTTTGCTGATTTACCTTTGTATGGCACTGAGCATGCTTCCTTAACTGAACTAGTCTTAGAACTTGCTGGAAGATTATGGGTTTTCCTTGCCACACCTTCAGGGGCTACAGTTGCCACGTGCTTAGGCCTGTTTCTGCCCGTCACATGTTGCACGCTGTCTACATTTGTTCTGAAGCCTGCCAATACTCTACTCATAACACTTGCAAGCATATTTGTGTGCCTTTCTGAAACTTCATGAATTTGAGAAATCTCAATAGCTTCGCTCAGCGTTAAATCACTGTCATGAAGCAAAATCTTTCTCACAGCAGCATTATTAATACTACACACAAGCCTGTCCTTTATTAACTCTTCGTTCAAGTCACCAAACCTACAAGTTTTAGCTGTGTCTCTCAGGTCAGTAATATAAGCTGCAAATGTTTCTCCTTGCTTTTGATGTCTTGTGTAAAACAAATGCCTCTCTAATGTAACAATGACCTGGGGGTTGCACATTTCTCTAAATTTCAGCTTCAAACACTCAGGGTCTTCCCTTGATTCAACCTGGACAATAATATGATGATTTGCCCCCTCACCTTCATACACTACTGGTGCATAGACAAATGAAAGCTCTCTTTCTATGTCCTTCAACCTTGCTAGATTTAGCAAAATGAATGCCCTGGTGTGTGCATCTTTATCAGAATAAGCTGTGTGTATGAATATTGCATACTTTTGCTCAAATATTCTCCAACTCTCTGCAATATTCTGATCAAATACAAGTGGTAGCAGTTTACGAAAACCTTCTGCCACATTATTACATCCCAGTGAAGACTTTTGCCAGTATGCACTAACATACAGACATATACATGTGCCTGAAATTTATGCCAGTATTTGTAACTATGCCCAATAGCACAACAAGTCCCTGTAGAACTGAACTTTGTGAAATACATTTCCCAGGCTCTTTAATATTCTTGAAATCACCTTACTGTAAAAGTCACTTATCATCATTTTAAGAAAAATTTCAAATAATTGCACAGCGCAAATAATCTGGGCTGAAGAAGCTCAGATTAAGAAACATTTTGAAGTAATTGCACTTCGTGAATAAACAGTACACAGCTCACTGAAATTTCCTCAAAATGGTGGCACTTTTCTAAACAACTCTGTATAGTGCAAGAAACACTCTGTAATTGGGGCACTCTGTAAACAGACATACCTGGCAAAAGAAACTTTTTGAAACGGCTGTATTTGACTGCACTTTACAAAATAGTGATACTTTGCACAAAACAAACTCTTCGGAATAAATGCACAGTAATAAAGACACACTGTAAGCACTTTTGCACAGTATGAGATACTTTGAATAACTCTAGTTATACTATTCAAAGCTCCAGTCAATGCAATGTAGTACTTTATGCCAAAACACAATCATTTGCCAAAAAACATGCAGTCTGCCTTGCTTTATTTACACTCAGAGTGCCCTTTTTGCCTTTTGGTATATTCATTTTCCTCATTTAATCTCTTTTCATGCCCATATTTTCTTGTGTTCATTTTAACTCGAACCATGCTTGTTTTACTTTAAACATGCTCAATTTGCAATTCTGAGGTAATTCTGAACCCTTTATGTGCTTTTCTGATGCTCATTTTATCAAATATCTTAATTTCAAACATTTCATTTAATTAGTAAAATTTTTTATGATTCTCGTTTGCTTAATAAATGTTTTTGTGCTATTCGTTTTCATTAGTAATGTGTTGTGTGCCCTTGAAATGTTCTGTTTTATCTTTTTTATAAAATAAATCATTTGTGCAAGTTGTCATTACCTTTAGTTTGTTTCTGGTCCTTTTTTGCATTCGGTTCACTTAGTTTGCCATCTCTGTTAACTCTGCACCTCATGGCTCTGAATAGCAGTCTCTGGAATCCCGGTTCTGACGCCATATCGCTCGTCTAGACAGGATGAAGTAGACAAACATTGTGGGGTCTGTTCAAGTAGCTTTTTATATACAAACATAAACTTATATACAAACTAGTTGTCTCATGCATATATCTTCACACTCTGGCTGTACTCACAAAATGGCACTTAAGCTAGCACGTGTCTGCTATTTATATATGCATGTTCAGGTCTTAGGAATGCTTCTTAAAGGTACAACACATATGTTATTCTACACCACCTCTACTAGCAGGCCTGTCACTGGTGGTGTTCCACAAGTATCTGTGCTAGGATTCCTACTGTTAGGTATCTTTTTCAGAAGTCCAAGTGAAAATATATGGCCTATGGCTTACCAAGTTTGCTGATGACTGCAAACCGGGTGCAATCATCAAATCCCCCAAAGATGTCAATATGCTACAAAATGGGCTTACACCGACAAATGATAGGTTTCAAAGCCACAGACTTAAACTACATATGAAAATATGCATTATCATCCTCTTCGGCAAAGGAGATACCCCTGCTAATTGCAACACTAATAATACCCCCCTTAAGTTCAAACCCAGTGATGAGATTTTGAAACACAAGTTCATAGTAGCCTTAATTTTAATGATCAGGTAACCACAGTAGTAAGGAAATCCTCCTACACTGCACACCTCATAAGCAAGGGTATAGCATGCAAAGCTAAGGAGGTTATAACTCCCCTGTACTCTGATCTCATCAGACTAATAATAGAGTACAATACTCCCTTCTGTATGTACCTCACCAGACATCTGCAGCATTTGGAGAGACCTCAGAGATTTCTCATCAAGAAAATTCAGGGCCTACAACACATGACCTACACAGACACACTGAAGGCCCTAATCCTATGTTTTGGGAGGTGGTAGTTCTGGCAAGACACGATTAGTTCCTCTCCTTTGCTTGCAGTCACTGTGACAGTATCATATAGACTGCTTAGAGGTGACTTGTTCCTGGCCTACAGAGCAGTCTCAGGCCCTGCATGATGAAGCTGCTGCACATCTGCAAATCCAATGGGACAAGATTCACTCACTCTAGAGATCTTAACTTAGGCTGCAATATTTACTGGAAATGGAGAGGCAGATATGTCTCCCAGAGGTTGTCACTCCTCTGGAATAAACTCCCAATTCATATAAAACAGAGCTCCTCCATGATCCTATTTAAATGTACCTTGGACATTTGGATGGAAAACCATAAATTTACACTGGGGGTTTCACCTATGTCCTTCTTAAACAGGGGCAGCCAGTGCTGATCTTAGATTTGCATTCAGACATAGACTATATATGTTAGTCCATAACGGAACAAGGGTATAACATGACTAGGCTTACAGAGGCCTTGTAGCCTATAGCCTAGTAACCTCCTAAGATCATATGATCCTATGTTTTGGAAGGTGGTGATTCTGACAAAACCAGATTAGTTCCTCTCCTTTGCCTGCAGTCACTGTGATAATTCCACAGTAGATCTTAAAGCCTTTTATCTGGCTCATCTAAGTTCCAAAGGCATCTCCATTAGATCCAAATAAGTCTTAATTCTCCAATACGTGTATCTTATCAGATCTATTATTGAATATAATGTGCCTTTTGGCATGTATCTGAGTAAACACATCACACAACTAAAGAGACCTCTGAGCCCGAAAAAACAAATAAAAAATCAGTGGCCTCAATAATCTTAGTTATCAGGAGAGACGGGTAGCCATTTCCTTGTTCTCTGTCTATTACAGACTCCTACATGGACACCTGTACACCTGTGTCTAGAATTTCTTTCCATGTATGATCCATCCCTATCCAACCAGCTATTCCTATGCAATACCAGTGCTACCTTAAATACTTGGTTAAAAGAACCAAACCTTCCTCAGCCGATAAATAAGACTCACTAGTGTGATAAATTCATACTTCACTGTATCCTTCACCTCTGGAAGAAACTTCCCTTTCATATCAAGCAGAGTAGCAACCTTGTCACATTCAAGGTGAGCCTGAACTTGGTCAATATTGATCAGTGCACTACCCCAGTAAACGAATATAAAAATAAAAAATAAAGTAAACCTAGATAACTGGGTGGGCAGCCTCAAATTCTCCCACAGTCTGTCTTGCCTTGCCTTCCTTGAGGGTCAAGGAAATCTTTGAATATGTTTTTTTGGCTAGGCTTGTAATAGTCTGTAGTCTGATTACTAATAATACTTACCTTTGCACCTATGAACTCATCCATGGCACTTGCTTTTACTTATCAAACACAGCACCAGTATCTTTTTTCATTAGCCTCCTGTTCCATATCGATGCTTAGTCATCCACAATTAATTTAGATTCCCTGTCTGGCTGACAGAGGTCACATTCATGTGAACAGCAACACTAGGACATACTAAAGATGATGAACACTCTGGCAAAGTTTCAACTTCCTGTACTGTCTCGATCATGCCATCTATTCTGTATGTACCCTCAGTTTTCTCTCTGTCTGCTCTCTCCATCTTCTTTCTCTGCCAACTCTGTGACATTTGCTGCTGCAACACACCTCTGTCTGCATTCTATAGTACTCAGGGAACCTGTCAGCCAGCCCTGCACAACAGAGGAACTGGGAGCTCAGACACATGGTTAGGTGAGCAACTGGCTTCAAGCAAATGAGATGCAAGCAAGTGATATATAGGCAGATGTAATACAGCTGTATATATCTACATCTCTCTCTCTCTCTCTCTCTCTCTCTCTCTCTCTCTATATATATATATATATATATATAAAATATGTGTCTACATGTGTGTGTGTGTGTGTGTGTGTGTGTGTGTGTGTGTGTGTGTGTGTGTGTGTGTGTGTGTGTGTGTGTGTGTGTGTGTGTATGTGTGCGCATGTGTGTTTGTGTGTGTATGTATGTTTATGTATACATGTATGTATTAAAATTTATGAACTCACACTTAGTGATATGGGTATAATTCCCAGATTTCAGCTCATGGGTATGGAGTTTCATTTTTAGAGCTTTAAATAATTACATTCATGAAAATACCAGTCAAAGCATAGTGTTGTTTTATGGGAAACTTCGAGGCAGCCAATTGAGCAAGATTTTTTATTTATTTATTTGTTAATTAATTTCTAAACTGGGCATCATAGACCCTTTTCAGCCATGACATAGGGCACAATGGCAAGGCTAAATTTGATGAATATTGATCATTTGCTAAATCATAAGCTGAGATGAAATTTCCCAAGCATCAATTGTCTAAAGCACAAGACATCAAAGAAAACATCACCAGTGACTGTTTTTCATAGGAAATCACTGCAGATGTGATTTCTGAGTGTGCACTGGCAGTGATTACTTATCTTTGGGAGATTTCTGTCTTCTTCATGTCTGTGCAACCCTGGAATTGATCTATATAACTATGGCGGGTTTGCTCCCTCATTGGGTTTAAAAGAACATTTACAGTTTAATTCTACACCTTTGTATGTTTCAGGCATTTGCTTTTCAGCATTCCAGTCCTTTTGTATATTGACATTCTAGATTTCTTAGCAGAATCAGATACTGCAGTGCATCTAGCAAAACATTATGCTGCTGGAAGGTAAAAGGAAACCAAAGCACCAGCAGAAAAAAAACAACGCAGACATGAGGAGAACATGCAGAATATGCACAGGCATGTTCCCAAGAGCAGAAAAGAACATGTCAAGGAACTTGTAGACAGAGAAAATACCAGCTTAAAATGTGCTGATATATCTAAGCTTAGAGCTTTGTTTTATATATATGTATACATATATATATATATATATATATATATATATATATATATATATATATATATATATATATATATATATATATATATATATATATATATATATATATATATATATATATATATATATATATATATATATATATATATATATATATATATATATATATATAATATATAATATATATATTAAATATATATATATATATATATATATATATATATATATATATATTCTATGAACATTGCAGTATTGCAGTCTGACCATCCCAAAATAAAATACTAAAAGTAACAATTTGTGAGCATTTATAAAGCAATGTAAAAATGTGTTCTAGCCAACATGGAAGAAGGAAAGAAGGAAAATAAATAAATACATTGACTAGGTTTCCCAGAATCATAGTGCATAAGGATGTTATGTATGTATGTACATATGTATGTATGTATCACAATGTATGTATGCACATATGTATGTATGTATGTATCACAATATATGTATGTACATATGTATGTATGTATCACAATGTATGTACATATGTATGTATGTATGTATCACAATATATGTATGTACATATGTATGTATGTATCACAATGTATGTACATATGTATGTATGTATCACAATGTATGTATGTACATATGTATGTATGTATCACAATGTATGTACATATGTATGTATGTATCACAATGTATGTATGTACATATGTATGTATGTACCACAACATGCCACTTTATTTCATCATTGTCTTTTATTATTAAGTGCCATGATTAAAAAAACATGAGAGCAATTTTCCAAACTAGGAAAACCTGACTAAGGTATATCAGCATCACAATGGGTAATATTAAGGATGCCTTTTTTCCAAATGGGTTCTTCAGAACATATATGTATAGCTAGCAACTATTATCAACAAAGAAATGATTTGTATTTATTTCCCCATTTTACTTGACTACATTCTTACTTTTTTCATCTTGCATGGTGAATATGCAGCAATGAGCAGTCCATAAATGTATTAAACATTCTTCTTTATGTGGATGAAAACATTTTTCCTACTTGCAAAAAAGCAGTTGTATATGTTTATAAATAAAATACTGCACAGTTTGTTAGACATTAGTGACAACATAAAAGTAAGTCACATCAGATAGAAAGGAAACATTGTTGACAAAATAATTTAGTTTCTGGAAACAGATTTTATAACAGAGTAGCATTTCTTGATAACTATAGTATTGAACATTTTATATAAGCATTAACTTTGACAATTAGGACTATGTACCAGTCTTCCTATGTGATTCACTCAAGAAAAAATAATAGAGAAACCACTTTAAATTGCTTACTTCAACATTGCCACTGACACATCTATTAAATATAAATAGCTTGACACTGCACTCTTTTGAGAAGTATTCAACTTTCCTTGAAAATGAGCATGTTTTCAAGATGAGTGGCATTTAATAATGCTGTCAATAGCTGCAAGAAAAAGTATTAAAACACTTTATGCAGACAACAGCAAAATCCATTCAAGCATTTAAAAAGTTCTTGCTGTCTGACTCAGCAGTTGATGTCTAAGTACAGAGATCCAGAAAATGAGACAGCCACCTGGCAAAGACTATGTACAGTGAATGGGCATGTTTAGGAGACTGCATTTACTAACAGTATTTCTGAAATAATTAAGCATTATAGAAGGTCAATGAATTTCAAATGCACATGCTTTGCACTTTTATGAGACTAAAGATTCAGCTGGTTATTCAGACTGTCAATGGGGTGCTGTGGATGTAGACGCTATAAAGGTGTGGAAATACTTAGGACTTTGCTATCAGACAGATGAAGCATCTGCTGGATTTCTAAGACTCTTATGAGAAAATTTGTCATATCCATTACTGTTATGAGCTAAAATTTATTATGCTTCAGTTCTTCTGATGGAAGATATTTTTTCATCATGCAGTTCTTTAACAATGGTGCAAATATAGCTTGAAAAATAAGCTTAATATGGTTATATTTATACATATATTACCCACTTGTCTTTCAGCTTCTATTTTCAATCATTACAAAATGTAGTCTGTGAAGACATCTGTGCCATGAATGTTTTGATAAATGACTAAACTGAATGGAAAGCAGTTACCTCTCCAAATTAGAAATAAAAAAGGATTAATAGATCAAAAATTCATAACAAACTTTTCTAAAGTATATTTTTTTATGTTTCTCCCATCATCAAGAAAGTGCTCCAGCTAGCAACCTTATTGCAACCTAAACAGTTTTGTATGCATATAGATGATGACTACACTTAGCATAACACAGGCCAGTGACTTTTAAGGGAGTTATATGTGACATTTTAGAATATAGGAGATACATCTAGAAAAAAATATCCTTTACATTATTTTGCAGCATTTATATTAAAGTAGTTGTCCAGTGTTTAGCCTCATAATGCTGCCAAAAAAATATATATTTATTTCAGGGACAGACAGCATAAAGCCTAAATCCAGTCAAATTAGTTTACTCACAAATACACAGCACACATACACAAATACACACACACACACACACACACACACACACACACACACACACACACACACACACACACACATGCACACATATGATATAGTATACTTTATCCATAAAAAGTGTCACAATGCCATCTCTTAACTTTCCAGATTTTCACAGAATTTCTTGATTTTTGCCTCATATTTTTAGTTTGTTGCTCATAAAATTTATGGTTTTCTGGCAAATCACTGGGG